>NW_022589770.1:12871107-12898443 GCF_004348235.1 Phoca vitulina | reverse complement strand
TAATAAAGATCAGAGCAGAAATCAATGAAATAGAAACCAAAAGAACAGTAGAACAGATCAACGAAACTAGGAGCTGGTTCTTTGAAAGAATTAACAAGATTGATAAGCCCCTGGCCAGACTTATCAAAAAGAAAAGAGAAATGACCCAAATCAACAAAATCATGAATGAAAGAGGAGAAATCACAACCAACACCAAAGAAATACAAACAATTATAAGAACATATTATGAGCAACTCTATGCCAGCAAATTAGATAACCTGGAAGTAATGGATGCATTCCTAGAGATGTATCAACTACCAAAACTGAACCAGGAAGAAATAGAAAACCTGAACAGACCTATAACCACTAGGGAAATAGAAGCAGTCATCAAAAAACTCCAACAAACAAAAGCCCAGGGCCAGATGGCTTCCCAGGGGAATTCTACCAAACATTTCAAGAAGAATTAATACCTATCCTTCTGAAACTGTTCCAAAAAATAGAAATGGAAGGAAAACTTCCAAACTCATTTTATGAGGCCAGCATTACCTTGATCCCAAAACCAGACAAAGACCCCATCAAAAAGGAGAATTACAGACCAATATCCCTGATGAACATGGATGCAAAAATTCTCCCCAAAATACTAGCCAATAGGATCCAACAGTATATTAAAAGGATTATTCACCATGACCAAGTCGGATTTATCCCTGGGCTGCAAGGTTGGTTCAACATCCACAAATCAATCAACGTGATACAATACATTAACAAAAGAAAGAACAAGAATCATATGATCCTCTCAATAGATGCAGAAAAAGCATTTGACAAAGTACAGCATCCTTTCTTGATCAAAACTCTTCAGAGTATAGGGATAGAGGGTACATACCTCAATATCATAAAAGCCATCTATGAAAAACCGACAGCGAATATCATTCTCAATGGGGAAAAACTGAGAGCTTTCCCCCTAAGGTCAGGAACGCGGCAGGGATGTCCACTATCACCACTGCTATTCAACATAGTATTGGAAGTCCTAGCCACAGCAATCAGACAACAAAAAGAAATCAAAGGCATCCAAATTGGCAAAGAAGAAGTCAAACTCTCACTATTAGCAGATGATATGATACTTTATGTGGAAAACCCAAAAGACTCCACCCCAAAACTGCTAGAACTCATACAGGAATTCAGTAAAGTGGCAGGATATAAAATGAATGCACAGAAGTCAGTGGCATTCCTATACACCAACAACAAGACAGAAGAAAGAGAAATTAAGGACTCGATCCCATTTACAATTGCACCCCAAACCATAAGATACCTAGGAATAAATCTAACCAAAGAGGCAAAGGATCTGTACTCAGAAAAGTATAAAATACTCATGAAAGAAATTGAGGAAGACACAAAGAAATGGAAAAACGTTCCATGCTCATGGATTGGAAGAACAAATATTGTGAAGATGTCAATGCTACCTAAAGCAATCTACACATTCAATGCAATCCCCATCAAAATACCATCCACTTTTTTCAAAGAAATGGAACAAATAATCCTAAAATTTGTATGGAACCAGAAAAGACCCCACATAGCCAGAGGAATGTTGAAAAAGAAAAGCAAAGCTGGCGGCATCACAATTCCGGACTTCCAGCTCTACTACAAGCTGTCATCATCAAGACAGTATGGTACTGGCACAAAAACAGACACATAGATCAATGGAACAGAATAGAGAGCCCAGAAATGGACCCTCAACTCTGTGGTCAACTAATCTTTGACAAAGCAGGAAAGAATGTCCCATGGAAAAAAGACCGTCTCTTCAACAAATGGTGTTGGGAAAATTGGACAGCCACATGCAGAAGAATGAAACTGGACCATTTCCTTACACCACACACAAAAATAGACTCCAAATGGTTGAAAGACCTCAATGTGAGACAGGAGTCCATCAAAATCCTAAAGGAGAACACAGGCAGCAACCTCTTCGACCTCAGCCACAGCAACTTCTTCCTAGAAACATCGCCAAAGGCAAGGGAAGCAAGGGCAAAAATGAACTATTGGGACTTCATCAAGATAAAAAGCTTTTGCAAAGCAAAGGAAACAGTCAATAAAACCAAAAGACAACTGACAGAATGGGAGAAGATATTAGCAAATGACATATCAGATAAAGGGCTAGTATCCAAAATCTATAAAGAACTCATCAACCTCAACACCAAAAGAACAAAGAATCCAATCAAGAAATGGGCAGAAGACATGAACAGACATTTTTCCAGAGAAGACATCCAAACAGCCAACAGACACATGAAAAAGTGCTCAACATCGCTCGTCATCAGGGAAATCCAAATCAAAACCTCAATGAGATACCACCTCAGACCAGTCAGAATGACTAAAATTAACAAGTCAGGAAATGACAGATGTTGGTGGGGATGCGGAGAAAGGGGAACCGTCCTACACTGTTGGGGGGAATGCAAGCTGGTGCAGCCACTCTGGAAAACAGTATGGAGGTTCCTCAAAAAGTTGAAAATAGAGCTACCATATGATCCAGCAATTGCACTACTGGGTATTTACCCCAAAGGTACAAAAGTAGGGACCCGAAAGGGTACGTGCACCCCGATGTTTATAGCAGCAATGTCCACAATAGCCAAACTGTGGAAAGAGCCAAGATGTCCATCAACAGATGAACGGATAAAGAAGAGGTGGTATATATATACAATGGAATATTATGCAGCCATCAAAAGGAATGAGATCTTGCCATTTGCAACGACGTGGATGGAACTGGAGGGTATTATGCTGAGCGAAATAAGTCAAACAGAGAAAGACATGTATCATATGACCTCACTGATATGAGGAATTCTTAATCTCAGGAAACAAACTGAGGGTTGCTGGAGTGGGGGGTGGGGTGGGAGGGATGGGGTGACTGGGTGATGGACACTGGGGAGGGTATGTGTTCTGGTAAGCGCTGTGAATTGTGCAGGACTGTTGAATCTCAGATCTGTACCTCTGAAACAAATAATGCAATATATGTTAAGAAAGAAAAAAAGAAGAAGAAGAATGTAGCAGGAGGGGAAGAATGAAGGGGGGGAAATCGGAGGGGGAGAAGAACCATGAGAGACGATGGACTCTGAAAAACAAACTGAGGGTTCTAGAGGGGAGGGGGTTGGGAGGATGGGTTAGCCTGGTGATGGGTATTGAGGAGGGCACGTTCTGCATGGAGCACTGGGTGTTGTGCACAAACAATGAATCATGGAACACTATATCTAAAACTAATGATGTAATGCATGGGGATTAACATAACAATAAAAAATTAAAAAAACAAAAGAACATATTATGAGCAACTCTATGCCAGCAAATTAGATAATCTGGAAGAAATGGATGCATTCCTAGAGTTGTATCAACTACCAAAACTGAACCAGGAAGAAACAGAAACCTGAACAGACCAATAGCCACTAAGGAAATTGAAGCAGTCATCAAAAATCTCCCAAAACACAAAAGCCCAGGGCCAGATGGCTTCCCAGGGCAATTCTACCAAACAGTTAAAGAAGAATTAATACTTATTCTTCTGAAACTGTTCCAAAAAATAGAAATGGAAGGAAAACTTCCAAACTCATTTTATGAGGCCACCATTACCTTGATCCCAAAACCAGACAGAGACCCCACCAAAAAGGGGAATTACAGACCAATATCCCTGATGACCATGGATGCAAAAATTCTCCCCAAAATACTAGCCAATAGGATCCAACAGTACCTTAGAAGGACTATTCACCACGACCAAGTGGAATTTATCCCTGGGCTGCAAAGTTGGTTCAACATCTGCAAATCAATCAACGTGATACAGTACATTATTAAAAGAAAGAACAAGAACCATATGATCCTCTCAATAGATGCAGAAAAAGCATTTGACAAAGTACAACATCCTTTCTTGATCAAAACTCTTCAGAGTATAGGGATAGAGGGTACATACCTCAATATCATAAAAGCCATCTATGAAAAACCCACAGAGAATATCATTCACAATGGGGAAAAACTGAGAGCTTTCCCCCTAAGGTCAGGAACACGGCAGGGATGTCCACTCTCACCACTGCTATTCAACATAGTATTAGAAGTCCTAGCCACAGCAATCAGACAACAAAAAGAAATCAAAGGCATCTGAATCGGCAAAGAAGAAGTCAAACTCTCACTCTTTGCAGATGATATGATACTTTATGCGGAAAACCTAAAAGACTCCACCCCAAAACTGCTAGAACTCATACAGCAATTCCGTAAAGTGGCAGCATATAAAATCAATGCACAGAAATCAGTGGCATTCCTATACACCAACAACAAGACAGAAGGAAGAGATATTAATAGTCAATCCCATTTACAATTGCACCGAAAACCATAAGATACCAGGAATAATTCTAAGCAAAGAGGTAAAGAATCTGTAGTCAGAAAACTATAAAATACTCATGAAAGAAATTGAGGAAGACACAAAGAGATGAAAAAACGTTCCATGCTCATGGATTGGAAGAACAAATATTGTGAAGATGTCAATGCTACCTAGAGCAATCTATACATTCAATGCAATCCCCATCAAAACACCATCCACTGTTTTCAAAGAAATGGAACAAATAATCCTAAAATTTGTATGGAACCAGAAAAGACACCAAAGAGCCAGAAGAATGTTGAAAAAGAAAAGCAAAGCTGGTGGTATCACAATTCCGGACTTCAAGATCTTTTACAAAGCTGTAATCATCAAGACAGTATGGTACTGGCACAAAAACAGACACATCGATCAATGGAATAGAATAGAGAGCCCAGAAATGGACCCTCAACTCTGTGGTCAGCTAATCTTTGACAAAGCAGGAAAGAGTGTCCCATGGAAAAAAGACAGTCTCTTCATCAAATGGTGTTGGGAAAATTGGACAGCCACATGCAGAAGAATGAAACTGGACCATTTCCTTACACCACACACAAAAATAGACTCCAAATGGTTGAAAGACCTCAATGTGAGACAAGAGTCCATCAAAATCCTAAAGGAAAACACAGGCAGCAACCTCTTTGACCTCGGTCACAGTAACTTCTTCCTAGAAACATTGCCAAAGGAAAGGGAAGCAAGGGCAAAAATGAACTATTGGGACCTCATCAAGATAAAAAGCTTTAGCACAGCAAAAGAAACAGTTAGCAAAACCAAAAGACAACCGACAGAATGGGAGAAGATATTTGCAAATGACATATCAGATAAAGGGCTAGTATCCAAAATCTATAAAGAACTTATCAAACTCAACACCCAAAGAACAAATGATCCAATCAAGAAATGGGCAGAAGACATGACCAGACATTTTTCCAAAGAAGACATCCAAATGGCCAACAGACACATGAGAAAGTGCTCAACATCGCTCGTCATCAGGGAAATCCAAATCAAAACCTCAATGAGATACCACCTCACACCAGTCAGAATGGCTAAAATTAACAAGTCAGGAAATGACAGATGTTGATGGGGTTGTGGAGAAAGGGGAACCCTCCTACACTGTTGCTGGTAATGCAAGCTGGTGTAACCACTCTGGAAAACAGTATGGAGGTTCCTCAAAAAGTTGAAAATAGAGCTACCCTATGATCCAGCAATTGCACTACTGGGTATTTACCCTAAAGATACAAATGTAGGGATCTGAAGGGGTATGTGCACCCCGATGTTTATAGCAGCGATGTCCACAATAGCCAAACTATGGAAAGAACTAAGATGTCCATCGACAGATGAATGGATAAAGAAGAAGTGGTAGGGGTGCCCGGGTGGCTCAGCGTCTACCTTCAGCCTGGGTCATGATCCCGGGGTCCCGGGATCGAGCCCCGCATGGGTCTCCCTGCTCGGCAGGAAACCGGCTTCTCCCTCTCCCCTACTTGTGTTCCCTCTCTCGCTGTGTTTCTGTCAAATAATATATTTAAAAAAAAAAAAAAAAAGAAGAAGAAGTGGTATATATATACAATGGAATATTATGCAGCCATCACAAAGAATGAGATCTTGCCATTTGCAACGACGTGGATGGAACTGGAGTGTATTATGCTGAGCGAAATAAGTCAATCAGAGAAAGACATGTATCATATGACCTCACTGATATGAGGAATTCTTTTTTTTTTTTTTTAGATTTTATTTATTTATTTGAGAGAGAATGAGAGAGAGAGAACACATGGGAGGAGATAGGGTCAGAGGGTGAAGCAGACTCCTTGCCGAGCAGGGAGCCCGATGCGGGACTCGATCCAGGGACTCCAGGATCATGACCTGAGCCGTAGGCAGTCGCTTAACCAACTGAGCCACCCAGGCGCCCGATATGAGGAATTCTTAATCTCGGGAAAGAAACTGAGGGTTGCTACAGTGGTGGAGGGTGGGAGGGATGGGGTGGCTGTGTGATAGACATTGGGGCGGGTTTGTGCTATGGTGAGCGCTGTGAATTGTGTAAGACTGTTGAATCACAGACCTGTACCTCTGAAACAAATAATACATTATATGTTAAAAAAAAAAAAAAGAAGAAGAAGAAGAAAGCAGGAAGGGAAGAATGAAGGGGGCAAACCGGAGGGGGAGATGAACCATGAGAGACTATGGACTCTGAAAAACAAACTGAGGGTTCTAGAGGGGAGGGGGCTGGGAGGATGGGTTAACCTGGTGATGGGTATTAAAGAGGGCACATTCTGCATGGAGCACTGGGTGTTATACGCAAGCAATGAATCATGGAACACTACATCAAAAACTAATGATGTAATGTATGGTGATTAACATAACATAATTAAAAAAACTAATGATGTAATGTATGGTGATTAACATAATAAAAAAATAAAATTAAAAATTTTTAAAAATCAATTAATTCAAAATTTACTGAGTATTCATCACATTCCAAGCTCCATGCTGTACTATGGATACATGAGCTGAAAAAGCAAACCTTAGGGGAGACAGGTTCCAGCCAGCAGTGGAGAGAGAAAAACCTCACTCTTATCCTGCTGTGAGATTTTGCCACTTCGAGGTGATGTGCAAAGGGAAACATCTTAGGGTTCCCTAAGAAGGATGTAATCCCTGGGGTCTGTGGACAGGGACATTGAGTCTTCTTGTGAAATCCATGTTTATAAAAGGAGAACTTTGTATGCCCTTGGTGGCTAGGAGAGAGTGCTGGCTAAAAGAAGACATCAAGATCTACAACCTGTATCTGCTCATGGGAGAGAACTATGCCAATGGCAGAGGATAATAGATCCTCCTATGTGAATGGAAGATTCTGATTTCATAATGATAATGATAATAACAGCATTATTATTAGCTATCAATGATGTTATATCTAATATGAGCCAAATATTGTGTCATATATAATCAAATACAGAGCAGGCAACCATTATTATGCAGTTTTACAAATAGTAATACTGAGCCTCTTGAAGGTTAAGTTACTTTTCCTGGGTCACAGACCTAGTGATTTTGAGCCGATGTCTATGTGACCCAGTCTCTACATTGACCCTCAGCAAGTAATATTATGGAATATTGAGTGACTGTGTGCCTGCTCAGTGATGATATTTTAGTTGATACTTTCTTTTATTGTGTCTTCAGGTGCACTCAAATCAGTGTGTTTAGAGTTAGTGTAAACGTGCAGAGCTGTCGAGAGTAGAGAGTGTTCTCCTTTCCAAATAAGGGGCTTTTGCCAAAAAAAAAGTAGACAATTCCCATAAAGCAACTTTGGCTGTTTGTATCAAAAGCAGAAGAATTAAGTGAATAAATGTTAGTTTGCAGCAAAATAGAGTAAAAGGAAGAGGTGAGGGGCAGGAGATAGTAGTGGGAGACAAGAATGATTATTAACGCTATTTATATCTTCTCTGTGGCCTTCCTCTTGCTGCGTGGCTGGACCTGGTTCTGAATAAGTAGCTTCAGGCACTGGTTGGTATCTTGCCTTGCTCAGTAAATATGTTCAATGGGCAGGGGGAAATTATTATTTTCCACTGCATTGTTATTAAAAATTGAAGTCCCCATATAACAGAAGCAATTTTTCGGTTCTGTTGAGCTGCAGTTTGCTACCTTGTGAAAAATAAAGGCTGTGCAAAATATAAAGCCTGAGTATGACAATTTCAAGCTTTAAACCTTCAAGGAAATTTTCACATTTTTTCTATTTAAGGAGATATGAATATATATGTATATGAATATATATGTATATGGTGAGATTAGAGGAAATTAGGGAATTAAAGAAATGGGAAATTAAAGAAATCTAATTTCCTAATTTATTTATTCTGCCTTGGGGTATATGCTCACAGATGCACATACACACACAGTCACAGCTTTTGTTCACCTCAGGACAATGAAAGGTGGCTGGTTCAGTTCACTTTACAGAAAGGTTAAGAAAACCTCTTTAGACCCTATCATTCTTACCCATCTGCAGCTCTCTCCCAGAGTTTGCCTTATTCATTCATGGCATGGCAATGATGCATTGGAAGGTGCTGACCCTCAGGAATTTGGGGAAGTACAGCACCAGCTCAGGCCTTGTAATTCAACTCAAGTTAGGCTGATTTTATTTATGCCTCAGGCCTCCAGGCCTGTACTCATTTGTGTGGCAAATGATAGCAATTCCCTTCAAGCAGAATCTAACCTGAAGGGATTGCACTCCTGCAAAAGTCTAAGTTAGACTTAAGGGAAGTACAGGGAAGGGAAGGTGGCCTAAGGAACAAATTGCAAAGGAAGAGATTGATGTCCACCTGGCCTAAGGGTGAGTCATGTCTAATTTATTCTTGCATTCTTACTTATCTTACAACAAATATTTAGCATTAGAGGATATGATAATAAGTTAGAATGCTCCCCACCTTCAAGGCATTACAGTCCAATAGGGGAGATGAACTTGCAAAAAACCATTTAGGTATCATAAGATGATTGCTGTATGTAGGAATAGGCAAAAATGTATAAAACATACAGGGAAGGAACCATCCATCCATCCATCCAAAACCTTTGACATGCATTTCCATGACTATTTCCTCTCCCTCCCCATTTGTAGTTTACCACGTCCTGTCATTCCTAACTTTACTGTTTCACAAACTCATTTAATTCCTTCCATTCCCACAACAGTATCTTATTTTAGGAAGCCCTCATCTCCCACCTGGATACCCTCAGCATGTTCCTTACAGGTCTCCCTGCCTTTCATTGCCTGCCACATGTCTTTCTCTGTATTTAATCCTTCAGTAGTTCTTCATTGACTTCAGGAAGATGTCCAAGGAAGCCCTGGCTGGGATGGCTTTATTAATCATACCAATGTCTATTGACCACCTACTATGTGCCAAAGTTCTCTGTAGTTCTAGCAATGGTGGTAGCATCTGCTGAGATATTCAACAAATAAAACTCAGTTACAGTATCTATCAAATAAGTTCAGAACCCTCTCTAATAACTCAATAGTTTTGTTTGGAGAATAAAATGAGATACCTGTGAGAAAGCTCTAAAATCATGGAAGTATACAGGTAAGGGCTTGCTATAGCATATCTTAGGTTGTTAGAGAGTTTTATGGAAGCATTACCTTCCTGGTGTAAGAAAGGAGAATCTAATACTTTTAAAATAACTTGTGTTTCTAGTAGTTACTCCTAAGGCAGCTTACTGTAGTGATTAGGGAGATCTGGGTTTAATTACTGGTTTGCCATTTATTAGCTCTCTAATCTTGAGCAAGTTCTTCCACCTCCCTAAGCCTGAGTTTCTACATCTGTAAAACTGCAATTATTATAATATCCACAGTCTTTGTGAGGATTAAATGAGAAGATGTAAGGAAAGTATTTACCTCAGTGCCTGGCATGTAATAAATGTTCAATAAATGTCAACTACTATTATTTCCCTTTTTGAAACCAAGGCATTTCATGGGGCCAATGTACAGTCAAGAGTGTGAAAGGTGTTTCTGTAATCATGTGAATTTACTGTGCTTATTTTCATCTGTAGATCTTTGGCATCTTGTAGATCTTCCTTCCCTTTTCTCTCCAGTTTTCTCTAACTCCAAAGTCCTTCATTTCTGTTAAAAATATGCTAAGATTTAAAGTTCTGAGACTCTGAAGTGGAGAGAACTCATTTCAGAGAGGAAAAGAAAAGGTCCATTTTTGGAAGTCAATCTGCACAGAGGCTAAGCAGAAGGCTGTTGGCTGAGCAGTTCACACACAGACTGGGTCCAGGTGTGGGCTGTCAAAACCAGCTCCACTGTGTGAATGAATGCTACAGGGCAAAGGTTCACAACTTGTTAAATGTGAGCCCCTTTCTCATGGAAGACACATGAAAAATGCTGACTTCTTGGACAGAGAAAGCATGCTATTTGTTTTGAAATATGTATGTATATATGTATATATTTCTCCCTCTTGGGCCTTATCAAAAAGACCATATTTATTAAAAAAAAAGTTTTAGCTTTTTCCCAGTCCAAATTGGGGTTGTGTCTAAGTTAATGGTGCCCAGGGAAAAATGTATAGCTGATCCCATTTTGAAAGTGCTCTCCAGAGACTCTGTTCAGAAACTCCTGCCTGATGACAGAGTAAGAGACAAATCTGCTGAGATCATTCAAGCAAAAGGAAACATATTTTATGTACAACATTACTAATAAATCCTTCCTACTGCATTTTAATTTCCCTTTCTTTAGGTAGGCACTATGAGATCTCATAAGGGGAGTGTGTATGTATGGCGTCACTGAGCATGCCTGTCCGGGAGATGCCTGAGCAGTATGTCTGGGGCCTAAATGAACCCAGAGGATTCTCAACTCAATATGACCTACCATGGCTTTTCTGTTTTCCTCAACCTTTTTTATTTCTTTACCTAGTTAAAAGAAACACATTGCCTAACTAATACAGAGCAAACACCCAGTGGATATATTAGTTTTCTTCCTTCTTTTCTCTTACCCATTTCTTTCCTCATCCATCCCTCTGTTGCTTCTTGTGTTTCTCAATGGCCTTTTTTTCTCTTCCAGGTCTTTTCTTACATCCTGTTCTTCTCAACCAGTTTTATTCTTCTCTGACTGTATTTATCCTTTCTTTTCTTCCCTACCTTTTTTCCTTTTTTCTTACCCCACTTATAGGCATTCAGTTAGGGTGGAGGAGATGTATTTTTTAAAGATTAAACAGGATGGCCCTCATTTTCCAGACTGTATCTGTCCAGTATCAGAGAATGTTGGTCCCTTCTACTGTTTACTGACTTTGAAGAATATTGGTCATAGTTTTAGGGTGATTCTGGTAATAATTACACCTTACTTTTTTGTTCATTTTGCTTCCTGTTCATAAATTCATTCTCTTTTGTTTTATTTTTCACACTGTGAGACTCCAAAGACAATTTTAAATGTGTATAGATTGTAGCAGCCTTTCAGATCTGACGTCATTGACCTGACAAACTGGATGGCTACTGCAGTTCAGTTGCATAAATTGACTGGCTCCTTTGTGCCAAGTACTGTATACCCAGAGATGAAGAAGCAGGCTTTGCCTCTTAGGAGTTCCCAGTCTATCACAGACAAGTTTAATGCAAAGTGCTAAGTGTTAAACCACTGGCATCAACAAAGTACTACCAGAACATAAAGGAAAGATTGATTTTTTTTTTTTTTATGGGGAATGAGTGTTATGGAGGATAAAAGGTTTTAAAGAATGAACAGGATTTCAAAATGTTGTGATGGGAAGAGCACTTATGCAGAGGGAACAGCCTGTACAAAGGAAGAAAAATCATGAAGTGCATAGTATATTTCTGCCAGTGCAAAACAGTGAGTAAGTGCTGATAGGAGATGTGAAAGATGAAGCCAAGATATTTTGCTGTAATGATTGTGAAGGTTCCAGGTGATTGAATTTAGACTTTGTCATAGGCAATATGTTATAGGGCAATTCCAGTGAGATCCCTACAGAGGGGTTGAATCATTTATCACCCCGTGTTATAACAATTTCCCTTCTTATAATAATGGGGCATAGTACTATATTTTGACTGTTTTTCCTAAGTGAGATTGTCAAACTGATTTGTATTTGTTCATGTAAGATATCTGCATTTTTTGCCCCGGGGAGAATGAGAACATCTGCAAAAATTTTGGTCTTTGCTAGAGACCAATGAGACTTAGCCCCAGGGACTAGTTCTGGTCATAAACTCTATGTTATTCAATATCTGATCTATGCTAGCCTGAAAGTGTTCAGGGGAAATATGGACACTTGAATTTTTTCACCTTCAGGCAAAAGGCTGAAAGAAATTTGGGGAATATCTCATTATACATCAGGCATTGCATTTAATAAGAAATAAAAAGGGGCATCTGGGTGGCTCAGTCATTAAGCATCTGCCTTCAGCTCAGGTCATGATCTCAGGATCCTGGGATCGAGCCCTCACATTGGGCTCCCTGCTCAGCGGGGAGCCTGCTTCTCCCTCTCCCACTCCCCCTGCTTGTGCTTGCTCTCTCTCTGTCAAATAAATAAATAAAATATTTTTAAAAAAAGAAATAAAAAGGTTTGGATAAATCTGTTGACTGGTTACTATTCCTTGATATCCTGGTGTTACCATTTCATTACAATAAAAAGAATCACAATTTGGGTCTAGTCCAAAGAGCAGACTCTTTCTAGTTTGGGAAGATTGAGAAAACCATTCTTGGCCATTGAATTAGAGGGAGGCTTAGAGAAGGAGCTGGCTGAAGGTAGGAGGCTTGGTAAGATGCAGGGACTGTGTTCAAGGGTGGAGGGTATAAGGGGAGGAATAGAGCAATTTCAAAAACATTCTATGAGATCAAATTGATAAATCAGGCATTCATTAGAAGTGGGGGTTGGAGGAGAAAGAAGATTCAGAGACAATAAAGGATTGTAGATTTTGAAAATAAGTCAATACTGTTATTCGATAGTCAGGAGAACTCAGAAGAGAGAAAAAGTGGTAGCTGGAGAAGACCCCATCTGGTTTGGAGCATGTTGGGAATGGGGATGCTGGGGCATAAACTGACAGAGATGTTTAGCAGATAAATGGAAATTTGCATCCGGCACTCATAAGAGAGTTTGGACATGGAGAGAGAAAGGTTTTGGAGCAATTAGTATCCAGACAATAAAGCGGAATAATAATACATAGGGAATTGGGATTCTTGAATCAGGCCCTGAGTCTGTAATTAGCTGTCTGGGTGAAATTAGACAGGCTGACGGTTGACCTTTCTAGACTTCAATGCCTTTTTTCTGCAGTCTCCAAGTTCCCTTCTGGAAACAGTTGAATAGTGTGAAGCAGTGCTAGCAGGTGGAATCCTCTCCTGGATTTGTGTCCTGCCTCATGATTTGTGTGATGGGCTCAAGGAGGATAGAGACCAGGGAACCCAGGATGAAGTTTGTAGGTTGACTTCTTTTTGACAGCTCTGATGAATCTTGCTGTTTGGAAAACTGTTTATCACACTGGAAAATTACTTCAATCTTCAGTTCCAAAATCTCTCATGTGTTTCAAGAAAAGAAAGAAAGAAAATAATTACATCAAAAATAAAAGACAACATCAACAAAACAATCCACCCCAAAACTGCAGTTCATATTTAGAAAATAGTGCCAGTTCCTTTGGTTCAACATAAGGGTGTGGTCATTCTCAAGTGTTTGACCTAGTGGAGTTATAAAAACAAAAACAAAAAACAATATAAAACACTGAATTCCTTTCTCAATACCGGGCCTTAGTGACTGTCAATCTCCAGTTCCCCAAGGAGAGCTTTATTTTCCACTGGAAACAAACCTCTGCAGTTGGTTGGTGTGGATTAAGTGTGTGATTGATGCCTCTGCTCTCCACTCTCAGCTGCTGAGGAGATCAGATGGACCCAAAACAGACCTTGCTTAATGCTGGGCAAACCTCATGAATCATTAGAGATGTAAATTCTGCCACTTATTAGTGAAAAGAACAGCAAATTGGTAAAATGGTGGGAGAAGTATTGTCGAACTGCATGTCACTAGGGAAGAAAATCCTGAGACAGCCTCTAAAAAAAAAAATAAAAAAATAATTACATGTGAAAGAAGAAACAGGTAAGAGGGAGAGAAAATGTTATTTAAAATCCAGCTTCCATCTAAAGAAAATGAATCTTGTCCACACTTTTGCTACTAAAGAATAGATTATCTGTGTACCTTGGAAGGTTTGAGATCTATAAGTTAGACCTAAATGGGCAGTTTGTCAATGAATCTGTAGTTCTCAATCCTGGTACATGAGCATCACCTGGAGTGCTTTATAAGCTTGATGAGACTCAGGTCTTGCTCAGAGATGCTGACATTCTGATTTTATATGTGTGGGTAGAGCTGGAGTGGTTTTACATGGGCAGCCAGAACAGGGATATTCCAACCTTATTTGAAATAAGGGTTTCCTGGGGGTGTTTGTTAAGAACGGAGATTCCCGGGTAAAGAAGGTGTGGTATATATATACAATGGGATATTATGCAGCCATCAAAAGGAATGAAATCTTGCCATTTGCAATGACGTGGATGGAACTGGAGGGCATTATGCTGAGCGAAATAAGTCAATCAGAGAAAGACATGTATCATATGATCTCACTGATATGAGGAATTCTTAATCTCAGGAAACAAACTGAGGGTTGCTGGAGTGGTGGGGGGTGGGAAGGATGGGGTGGCTGGGTGATAGACATTGGGGAGGGTATGTGCTATGGTGAGCGCTGTGAATTGTGTAAGACTGTTGAATCACAGACCTGTACCTCTGAAACAAATAATACATTATATGTTAAAAAAAAAAAAAAAAAGATAATAGGAAGGGAGAAATGAAGGGGGGGAAATCGGAGGGGGGAGACGAACCATGAGAGACTATGGACTCTGAGAAACAAACTGAGGATTCTAGAGGGGAGGGGATGGAGGGAAGGGTTAGCCTGGTGATGGGTATTAAAGAGGGCATGTACTAAATGGAGCACTGGGTGTTGTATGCAGGCAATGAAACATGGGACACTGCATCAAAAACTAATGATGTAATGTATGGTGATTCACATAACATAATAAAATAATTAAAAAGAAAGAAAGGAGATTCCTGCATTGTATGCACACTTTGATTTAATAAAGGGCACATGCAGGGATCCACATTTTAAGTAAACATCCAGGTCATTCTGAGGCAGATGGTTCAGGAATGACACTTGACTAACACTGGGATTATGAATCTTGTTCAGAGTTGGGGACATCCTAGGTTGGAGAAGGGAATGAGGAGCAAACTAGATGGTAAGAAGCGGGTTGCAACATGGGATAGTGTAAAAGTGAATTATTATCCTTGTAGTAGCATGAACAATAAACAATTTTAAATGTGAGGTGTTTGATCAAACACTACTAATAAAAATGATTATAGCTAATATTTCTTGCATATTTAAGAGAACATCAGGCACTATTCAAAACACTTTGCATACATTAACTCATGTAATCTTATAAACACCTTATGATCATAAGGTATGTATACTTATTTATCTCTGTTTTACAGATGACGAAATTGAAATACAGAGAAGTTAAGTATTTGCCCAAAGTCACACAGTAGAAAACAGCTGTGTGACTTTGTCTGAATGGAGCCAGAATAAAGAACCCAGGAAGCCTGACTCCAGAGCCTGTGCTTTTAATCACTACATGGCTCTATGTTGGAGTGTGGGGTGGTTAATTTTATGTGTCAACTTGGTTAGGCCATGATACCCAGATATTTGGTCAAAAATTAGTCTGGGGTCACCTGGGTGGCTCAGTCGGTTAAGCGTCTGCCTTCAGCTCAGGTCATGATCCCAGGGTCTTGGGATCGAACCCCACATCGGTCTCCCTGCTCAGTGGGGAGTCTGCTTCTCCCTCTCCCTCTGCCTGCAGCTCCTCTTGCTTGTGCTCTCTGCTTCTGTCAAATAAATAGATAAAAACTAAAAAAAAAAAAAATTAGTCTGGATGTTGCTGAGAAGGTACTTTTAAGATGAGATTAACATTTAAATAAGTAGACTTTTAATAAAGCCAATTATCCTCCATAATGTGTGTGGATCTCATCCAATCAGCTGAAGGTCTTAAGAGAAAAAGACTGACCACTCCAGAGGAAAAGGAAATTCTGCCAGCTGATTTTGGACTTCCCAGCTTCCACAATTTCATGAGCCAATTCATTAAAATCAATCAATCAATCAATCAATCAATCTCTTCCCCCACCCCTCACATCTATCTCTTGAGTCTGGAGAACTCTGATTACTAAAGAATGATAACCTACCTTGGTAACCCGAAAATTCAATAAAATTCAACTCAACAGAGTACAAGAATTATGTTAGAGGGCGCCTGGGTGGCTCAGTTGGTTGAGCGACTGCCTTCGGCTCAGGTCATGACCCTGGAGTCCCGGGATCGAGTCCCGCATCGGGCTCCCTGCTCAGCGGGGAGTCTGCTTCTCCCTCTGACCCTCCTCCCTCTCATGCTCTCTGTCTCTCATTCTCTCTCTCGCAAATAAATAAAAAATCTAAAAAAAAAAAAAAAAAAGAATTATGTTAGAGCCAAAAATCAAAGTTATGGATTACTTTGGGAATGTAATACCCTTGTACTTTCCCATCTTAGGAAATGTAAAGAAACCCTAAGGAGAACATAGTTGCCACAAAGCATGAAATGGGAGTTCAAGCAGAGTAATGGCATCGAACATCTAATTATACCCAAAACTACCACCACTTACAACTCTTTTTTCTTAATCCAAATTTCTTTTTTATTCATCCATATAAGCCTGTCTTCTGAAGTTGTGCTTAGGAAAAAAAATTCATGTAATTAAAGGTCCAAGTTATCAGGATTTTTACTAATGCTGCCTTTGATATGTATAGAAGAGATTATAAGAATAAAATCTATATAGATACAGATATAAATATAGGTGTATTCATCTAGAGTTACATGATCAGGTGCAAAGATTACTTGAAAGTCATTCCTTGGAATGATCTCTCTCTGTTACTATTTTATCCTTGTTAACAAATATTACATTTTTTTCCTTGTCATGTCATGGATGTCCTTTTTCAGACACACAGCACATTTTCACAAAGTGCTTCCTCAAGTCACCCTCAGCCAGAGGTAGAAGTGATGTTATCCTTGTCTGGGAAGAAACTGTTGGTCTTAATGGGGAAAGGAGATGACGTGAAAACAAATTTCATGTTAACATGTGATAAAAGTTACAAAAAACATTGGAAAAACGTCATGGGAGGCAAAGAAGGTAATAGTCAGAAGATCAAACTGGGTTTTGAAAGATGAAGAACAGTTTTCTAGGTAAAGAAGGAGGGCCAAAAAAATGGTGGTGGCAGGGATGGTGAGATTAGCTGCATTCAAGAACATTTATGAGTTCAAAAGAATAGGAATGGGCAGAGTTTGGATGTGGACTGTGAATGAAAGGGGAGAGATCAGAATGAAATCTATAGAGAAACATCTATTTTTTTGTCAAATGTTGTTTTAAATACAGGTAACCTTACGTAGTTAAGCCAGTAGAGAGACCATCTATTTAAGGAGGGGCTGAATTTGGCTATTTAAAGGTCCCTCCAATTCTAAAATCCCATGCCTCTGTAGAACTAGAAATCTAATGAAATGAACAAAGTCAAAGATTTGAGATAGGCTGGACAAAACCCATGAAAGGAAGTAATTTGTTTTCCTTGGCAGTAACATTGAATATCTCCTGACCAAAGGGAAATTTTGGAGGTGGGAAAAAGTTATATCAATGGTTTCAGTTTAAGTTAGGAGGAAAGAACACAAGCATTTATCACAGCTTCCTTTCAAAATGACCATAACCAAATAAAAAATAAAACTCACAAAGACAAAGACAGCAGCAGAGGGAAGGATGATAGAAGGGAGATGTCGACAATGTTTTGGGGATGAGAACAAAATCAACCAGTGGTAACTGACCAAGCCAAGTAAAGAAAGCAGAAACTAAAGCCCACAGAGTGAAAAGTAAACAAGAAGGGACCCAGTTTGTGTCCATAGAACTCTGGAAATGCTCAGAAAGAAGAGTCACTGGAAACCTCTGAAGGCTGGATAGAGCAGTAGGGCTGAAAATAGGATTGCTTGAAAGTCTGTAGAAGGAATGGTTGGAACCCTGAATACACTTTTCTGTTCTTGGTTGTAGGGATTTGTACTTTCCTAACCAGACAGAAGGTAGAAATTTAATTTCATGAGAAATTGACCCAGACAAGCTTTGGCCTAAGGACCTCTAAACACAGCTGGGGAAAAGGGTGAGCCACCATCCAGAAAACCAGAGAAATATGTAAGAATGAAGCATCATCAACTGTCCTGCTTCTTCTCAGCTTCCAGAATGCTGGCCTCCAGGCTGATGGCCAATGCGTCTGTTCCCTTCACCATGCCTCAACCTTTAGACTCACATATGCCCATGCAGATTAGAGAATTTCTCTCTAGAGTAACCAGTTGGTCCAGGGGAAAAGATGTACAGGTATTGAAAACTATGGAAGTCCCCTGAAGATGTTTCCTCACCATCTTAACGTCCTTCAGTGAAGTCCACCAGACATTTGCTAGGTTGTCAGTGCCTCATTCTCAAATATGAACAGGGAGGAAGAATTGTCACAGTTTTGAAGAAAACATGTAACATGAACACCACAAGACAAAATGTATATAATAAAGGAAGAAAACTACAATAATTTAGAGACAAAGTAAGAAACAGAAAAAAACAAAAAATAAAACAAAAAACAAAAAACCTCAAAGAAATTAATTAATAATAGTTGAAAACATGAGAAGGTACTCAAGTCAAGAAATAAGAAAAAGATATTATTAAAAAGGCAAATTCAAAAAAACCTCACACATAGTGAATTACATCACAAAAAAAATTAGATGTCACCCTTAATATAAAGTTAAACTTGGGCAAAGGGAGAGAAATCTGAAGGCAAATGTTAAAAGATAATGGTAAGGGGCGCCTGGGTGGCTCAGTTGGTTAAGCAACTGCCTTCGGCTCAGGTCATGATCCTGGAGTCCCGGGATCGAGTCCCACATCGGGCTCCCTGCTCAGCTGGGGGTCTGCTTCTCCCTCTGACCCTCTTCCCTTTCATGCTCTCTGTCTCTCATTCTCTCTCTCTCAAATAAATAAATAAAATCTTTAAAAAAAAAAAGATAATGGTAAGATGTAATATCTGTCTAATAAATGACTCAGAAGGAGTGATAGAAAAAGATAGAAAGAAATATTCATATTCAGAAATATGTGACTTATATGTGTCCTTTGTTGAAAAAAGTATTCAAGTGATGTCTATTAAAATAAAAGATGGGGTGAGTGAATTAGCAAGATGCAGTATATGCATATAATAGAACACTGTTCAGTCTTAAAAAGGAAGGAAATCCTGTTGTATGCTGCAAATTATGCATGAAATATGAACATGTCATGCTAAGTGAAATAAGCCAGTCACAAAAGGGTAAATATTGTGTGACTAGCTTATGTGATGTACCTAGATTAGTTAAATTCATAAGAACAAAGTAGAATGGTGGTTGCCTGGGACTGCCAGTAAGGGGAATGCGAAGTTATTGTTTGATGGATATGGACTTTTATCTTCCCGGAAGATTAACTCCCTTCCCTTTTTTAAAAGTAGGCTCCATGCCTAGCATAGACCCCAGTGTAGGGCTTGAACTCATGACCCTGTGATCAAGACCTGAGCTGAAATCAAAGGAGTTGGACTCTTAACAGACTGAGCCACCCAGGCAACCCACAGATATGGAGTTTTAGTTTGGGAAGATGAAAAAGTTCTGGAGATGGATGGTGGTGATGGTTGCATAACAACGTGAATGTACTTATTGCCATTGAACTGTACACCTAAAAATGGTTAAAATGGCAAATTTTATTTTGTTATGTTATCATAATCAACAAATAATCTATGAAAGAAAAATATGTGTTTTAGGAAAACAATGGTGAGCAACAAATCCAGTAAAATTGATACTTAAATTCAAATAATTGTTAATTATGAGGCTTTAGAGCTCATTGCTATCTTAAAGAATTTTTTAAATGGAAGAGAACTAATTTTTTTAAAGTCTTAATTTTCTTTTGAATTAAAAAAAAAGACTATTAGATCCAATCAACATGGATTCAACAGAAATTCTCCATTGGCTGAAAGTGGGGTATGAAAAAGCTGGTGGTGGAAATGCCCCAGTGTTGGTAATGATAATAGCAGCAAATCAAGAGGATTCTTGAGAGTTGGTGAGACCATTGTTGATAGGGACAATCACAGCTCAATTTCACAGGGTTTTACAAAAAGCTAAAGAGTTGATCTAATATTGGTGTCTGACTGGCGATTTGTAGGAACCATTGGATAAGAAGGGAGCAAGGAGCAGATCCAGTGGGAATGGCAGAGTAGAATAAATGTATGAAAGGTTGGGGTCAGAGAGGGACATTTCAGATTTTCAGACACTGACACAAAGCAATTCTGTTTGATAATGGAGTCCATAGTGGTGTATCTGAAATAGAAAAGGTTTAGATGTGTTGGAGTTGAGGAAATTAAGGAACCATGAAGGGAGGATGGTAGAATATGTCACCAATCTGGTTTGTGATGTCACTGATGAGGATAGAAATGTAGAGGCAAGGAAGACTGTTGAACCAGAGCCTGGAGTCTCAGAAGGCATCTGCAGCATGCTGGCAGATGGGAATCATGCAGTACCTGTGGGTAAGGCAAGGGAGAGAAGTAGAGATCAAGGACAACATCCACAGGTGTGGGAGAAGTGGCTTCCATTCATCTACTTTTGTGGGAAGTGTGGAGAATAGTGTGTTTTCAATGTCACAATTAATTTGATAGTATCTGGAATCAGAAATGTCTATTTCAAAACCGTACTTGTAGTATGTTGAACCATGTGAAATGCCAGTATCATATGATAATCATAATAGAACTTTCTATTCTGGAAATAGAGGACCCCTCAACTTCCTGACCATTAAAGGGGGAAAAAAAGGCTTTTAGGCATACTTTACATATTTTCAGTATGCTACTTTAGATAACTGATGAACTGAAATGCAATACGGGAAACATCTTTTTCATATAAGACTATTGTTATGCAATGCAATAGCACAGCAGATAGGATGCAAACGATTAAGACTTTTATCTTATTTTAGTTCTGTATCCCTGCTAGCTATTCAAATGTATTCTCAAAAAAGTTTTAGGAAAATCTGAAAATAGGCTCTTCAGGTGTTGTGTTTCTAGACCCAAATGGAAATATTAGGAAACCAATCTAATGTGAAATATTCCATCTTTTGGTTGAATTCACTTGCTGTGATCAGATTCAAGTAACATTTATTAAGTACCTGAGTATTTTCTACTTACCAGCCCACATGCTAGGTTCATTCATTATTATTCATACATTATTTTCTTTAATGGCAACTTTTCATGTAATCTTACACTATTAGTTAGGTACAATTTTTTCATTCTACTGATAGGGAAACAGGTTCAGAAAAGATAAGTGACTTGGTTACATGGAACAGATAAAGAGTGGAGCCAGGAATTAAACCCAGGGCTCTTGACTGTAATGTTGTATTCTTTCTGGTATTCCATGATCATTATATTTAAACTTCTAAAAGAAAATGAGAAATTACATCTGGGGTAAGATACCTGTGAAAAGAGGGATAGAATATGTATTATTGAATTAAGCTCACACATTTCTATCTTCTGTCATGTAGAAATTAAACTATACTTATGCATGATATTATACATGTCATAGTGTTGAACAAGGGGCCCTGTCATTGAGAGAAGTGGTAAGAAAATTGTCAAAATATACTGGACTATGGGACTGTGGGGAAAGGGTGGCACAAGGGAATGGCATGGACATAGAAGAAGGGAAGTATAATGTAAAGAATATGTTGATGTGACCTCCATGACCTGTAAGTTTGGGAACATGAAAGATGTGTGTGTGTGTGTGTGTGCATACATGCATATGTTTATGTCTTATGAATTTTAACATGTAATTTGATGCTACCTAGGAAATACAATTTATCTGAAATACCTTATATATTTCCCTTTTGCAAAATTTGAACTTATACAAAATTAATAAAATAGACCATGATCATCTTACTGAAGGATTAGTTTACATAAGTACCACCACAGTTTAAATATTATGTGATTCATATCTGACTTTTAAGAATACATCTGTTATGTAAAGCAACTTGCACTTATCCTTCAGAAAACTCCAGGTCTATATAAATTTCTGGAGAACATAAACTTTCTTATTTATCTTAATACTGAGATTCTTGATATTTTATGGATCATGATCCTTTTAAGAATTTGATGAAAACTACAAAGCTTCTTCCAAGAAGAACAGATACATGCATAAATGCCAACAATCTTGCATTCCATGATAGGGATTCATGAACTTCTTGACATCAACCCCTGGACCTCCTAGGTTTAAAAAGCACTTGGCATCAACTCTGGCACATAGTAGGTTTCATTGATAGGTTTTTATGCTCCTCAGCCTATGAGTGTGGGACATAAGGCATGCCACAGCCCAATCCCGTCTTTCTCTCTCTCTTTTTTAAAGGATTTTATTTATTTACTTGAGATGAGAGAGAGAGAGCACAGAGGAAGACAGAAAAGCAGGCTCCCCTCTGAGCAGGGAGCCCAATGCGGGGTTTGATCCCAGGACCCTGGGATCATGACCTGAGCCAAAGGCAGACACTTAACTACCTGAGCCACCCAGACGCCCCTCAATCCCATCTCATAATTCACTGCAATTCTAGTCCCAGCCAAACCCCTCACTGACTGAAGGTAAGGGGAAGGCACATAATCCCTGTGCAGAAATAGTCAATCAGTCTTTTTAAGGAGGTTATTTTAATTTACCTATTCTGGCTTGGAAATGTTTGAATTAGACACAAGCAATAAAATTTCAAGTTATTTTTAAATCACCAGATAACATAAAATAAGAGCTCCCACTCTGTGGTGAGTCTCACAGCATCATTGAGCCCCTTTGGGGAGAATGTATCAGGATAGAGTAAAGCTCAGGCATGAGTTTGGGATGAAAAAATTGGAGTCCTTAAGGACATTAATTATGATAAAAAACAGTGATTTTATATTTTCACATGGCTGTTGTGTCTCAGATCAAGTTAGGCATGAGAAGAACCGTGGTGGAGAAATGTCAATGTATTGATGCTGCCGAGAAGTTTCTGGAGTCACTGCTTTACAGAGTGTTCCTTGCAAAATTTGTTGCCCAGGTCAGGACTTGCACTGATACCAAGGAAAAGATTAATTTATAAATATACAACTTCTGAGGCCATTTCCAGTTTGTGGTGCATTGGATCAAATTAACAGACAGCCTTTTTTGTAGTAGCACATCAATTTTTGTAGCAGACATTGTTATTTTTCACTGATATACTATTTCCCTCTCCTTCTAGACACAAGTAAGAAATACACTCCCCATAACCCTTGAAGTTTGTTGCCATTTGATTTTCTTTGGCCAGTAAAATGTAAGTGAAATGAAATTTAATATGCATGATTCTCCACCTCTCTCTCCATCTGCCCCACTGACCTGTAGAATTCCAGGTGGTGGTGTCTCCATCATCTGTGCTCCTTGAATGAGGACGACATGGAGCAAAGGCCACTGCCAACTTACAATGGATACATAGCAGAAGCAAGAAAAACACCTTGGTTGTTCTAAGCTGCTAGAATTCAGGGTTATTTGTTACAGCAGCATAACCTAGCCTGTTATACCTGCTAATGGTATATACTAAACTTATACAACTTCTATTTAAGCAATATAAACAGATGAGTGAGATAGTGAATAGGTGAGACAGTGTAAAGGGGAAATGAGTAGTGCCTTGCTTTTAATAACTAGCCTGTTCCTCCATAAGAGCAACTCAACCAGTTGTTCTGGGATTCTTGGCTATTCCACAAAGTAAATATATGTGTGCAAACATATTCCACAGCAATGATGCCTTAGAGAATTCACAATGGCTGAACTGGCCCAGTGGCCCAGGAAAATAAACACCATTTGCTTTCTTTCCCCTTTCATTTTCTGAGAGCGGGAGAGTACTTGAGTCATTCAGCTTCATCCACTGGGACAGTGGTGACAATGATCTTGTAGTTCTCCGGAGGCTCCATGTCATGGTCAAGTCACTTGAAACTGTTTAATAATCTGTGCAGGTCTTCTTGGGTCATGAAGTCCCAGAGTCACTTACTCATGCATTATCTTTAATCTCCTTCATTTTTTTCTAAGAACAAAAGAATCTCTCGGGATCCTTTAAAGTATATCTATCACAGGCTTGGCCAATGGGAAAGAGGTTGGGGAAGGGGCTTTCACCATTAGTGGACACAAACAGAACAAATCTCAGTGACTGACAGCAACAGGTGGTAAAGAACTCACGCTTAGATTCCAACAATTCACCAGTGTCACTTTCTGATTTGATAGAAGATTATATATATGTAGAGAGGCAAATGATGTCATGAAAAGAACAAAATATTTGGAATAAATGATCTTATCTCAAAAGCGGTCTCTACCATTTATCACATTGCAGCTGTAAATATCTGTTTAATCTTTTTAAAAAAAATTTATTTATTTATTTGAGAGAGAGAGAGAACAGTGGTGGGAGAGGCACAGGGAGAGGGAGAAGCAGACTCCCGGATGAGCAGGGAGCCTAATGCTGGCTCTATCCCAGGCCCCTGAGATCATGACCTGAGCTGAAGTCAGATGCTTAACCAACTGAGCCACCCATGCACCCCTATTTAATCTAAGTCCAGATTCTTCACTAGCACCAATGGATTCAGTGATACCTGCCTTCCATGGTAACCCTGATGGTGTATTTCACAAAATGGGCTTTCATTCAGTGCTTCTTTCATTTTCTCTTTTTCTTTGTATGTAGTCAATAAATATTAACATAATCCAGGTATTCGTACATCTCCAGTCCTCAAGGGTCACGTTTTCCTTTAATGCCCAGTCAGAAATAATCTAAGTCTCCATCCTACCTAATCCAAGAAATCCAGTGTTTATCATGATTCTACTCCTTGGGTTTTTCTGAGAATCCCTGAAGATGTGTACAACATTTCACAAATCTATTCTGGCTGCTCTTGTCACCTTAGCCAGCTATCTGGCACCAGACTGTGGCTCTGATCCTCTGTAAATCCCCCTTGCTGTTGTATAACTGTCTCCCCCAAGCTCTAGATCTTCATCTTTATACTGCCTTTTCCCAAATTTTGGCCTAGGACTATCTCTTTATTCCCTTAGCATGACAAAGACCAGGCTCTGACAAGATTATCATCAAGGCTTAGGGACACTAGAAAATGATTTTAATGTGGTGGGGGCGGGGAGGGGAGGAAGGACTTACATGCTCATTATGTTCTCATAATCCCGAGACCCAATCCTCCTTAAATGCCAGGCTTTCCTGTGTAGAAGCATAACGTGGGAATTGTATAGTACCCTGTTAAACACAGACCTAGTGAATTGGAATACCTGAGGGGGAGGGGGCTGAGAAAGGTATATTTTAATAAGCTCTCTAGGAAGTATTTATAAAGTAGTTTCTCTGTTGGAACATTGGAAAGGAATTGTATGGGAACTTCCACCCTAGTGCCATGTTGCAGAGTCCAGTTTGCATCCAACCAAAAAGAATGATTTGATGATATCTCCCTGACTTGGAGTCTGAACCTCCAACTTCTCCAGGACAAGACTAAAGTAGCAAACAAACAAAATGAACAGTAACACCGGGAGCAGCAATAACAAACTTTCCAAATTCTCCCTTTGGAGAAAACTATTATTTGCCTACCCAACATCCCATCTCCCTTCTTCTTCCTTCCTAATGAAACCCCATTTCATTAAGCAACAAAGTGCTTGGTTTCTGATGATGAATCAGGATTGGTCCAAGTCAATTTTGACTATCCTGTCTCCTCTTTCTTAGCCTCTTTTACAGGTAAGGGTAGTCATATGACCCAATTCTAGGCAATTAAGATGTAAAGGGAAATTTGTGGGAGACAGTCACTAGAAAAACTTTTGCTTTCCTATCCTGAATATAGATGTGATAATTGGATAACTGGATTTGTGGTAACCATCTTCTGACTATGAGAAAAGGAAAATAAAATTATAGAAACATTGTCAGGTCACTAGACCAAAGTGAGCATTTGCCTACCCCCAGTCTTCTTATGTTGGGAGAAAAATGAACCCCTATTTTTAAGCCTCTGTAGCTTTTCTTTGTTCTATTTTATTTTGGTTACTGAAAGTATTCCCAATCTCAGGCTATTCTCCCTGTAAAGATAATATCACTTCAAAGCTAACTATAATGATTGTTGCCTTTTATACTACATGACCTATTTAGTCCATTGTTATTGTGATCATCTCCATTTCAGAAGAGAATCTTGGCTTTATCAGAAATCTCATATTTTCCTCCTCAAATTGATGAAGAAATTTGTCTTTAAATCTTTGCTCTGAAAGTGGTTTGCTCTGCACCTCTGAAGAAAGAGGAAAACGTGCTGTCAGCTTTGAAATAAGCCTTCTCTCTACTATCTCACCTTCCCCTATCCCTCACATATACAATCAATTCATAGTTTTAGAAATCAAGCATGCTTTACACCTCAAATATGTTGTATGTAAAAATATTCACTGGCATTATCCAGTCTAACAAATTTTTCCATATTTGCAAAATATTTGCAAACCATATATCTGATAAGAGGTTACTATCCAAATATATAAGGAACTCATACAACTCAATAGCAACAACAAAACAAAACAAAATGAAACAAAAATCCAATTAAAAATGGGCAGGGGAATTGAATAGTCATTTTTCCAAAGAAGACATACAAATGGCCAAAGGGCATATGAAAAGGTACTCAAAGTCACTGATTGTCAGGGAAAATCAAATCAAATCCACAATAAGATACTATCTCACACCTATTAAAATGGCTGTTATAAAAAAATAAATGAGATAAGTGTTGGTGAGGATGTGGAGAAAAGGGAACACTGATCTACTGTTAGTGGGAATGTACATTAGTGTAGCCATTATGGAAAACAGTATGGAGGTTCCTCAAAAAAATAAAAATAGAGCTACCATATAATCTAGCAATCCTTCTTTTACTTATATACTGAAAGAAGATGAAATCAGTACATTGAAGAGATATCTGTTCTCTCATGTTTACTACATCATAATTCACAACAGCCAGGACATGGAAACACTCTAAGTGTCAGCTGATGGATGAATGGATAAAGAAGATGTGATATATAAAATGGTATATTATTCAGCATTAAGAAAGGAGATCCTGTTATTTGCAAAAACATGACTGAATTTGGTGATCATTATGCTATGTAAAATAAGCCAAATGCAGAAAGAAAAATTATGCATGAAGAAACAAACATGAGGGAAAGTGGTCTTCTTCAGGAAAGTGGGCACATGTTGTAGGATCCGCTCTCATTCCAGAAATCAGTCCCCTTAGGCAGGGTCCAAGCCAGAGCCAACACATATTAAATTACTTTAAAGAAGTGTTATAAAAAGTATGTTTCAGGGAACATGATTTCCATAGTGCACTTTTGAAAGAAAGAAAGAAGAAGAAGAAGAAGAAGAAGAAGAAGAAGAAGAAGAAGAAGA
>NW_022589770.1:12862989-12871097 GCF_004348235.1 Phoca vitulina | reverse complement strand
GAAGAAGAAGAAGAAGAAGAAGAAGAAGAAGAAGAAGAAGAAGAGGAGGAGGAGGAAGAGTTTTAAGAGCAAATAATGAGAGCAACATTGTCTACTGTATTTCAATTTTAGAGATATTTTCCGGTCCCTCATATATTTCTGGCCACCACAGGGCCTTTAAACATGTTCTTTTTGCCTAGAAATCTCTTCCCCTTTCCTCCTCAACTAAACTTGTCTTTCCTTCTTGGTGTTATTATCTATCCTGGTCTTCCCTGACCAGATTGAAATCTCCTCTTGTGCATACTTATAGCATTATGTACCTCTCCAAAGCAGTACTACAATGATTATCTTATGTTTTATTTGTATAATTATGTGATAGATGTCTACCTTTCCTACTAGATTGTAAACTCTATAAGGACAAGAACTATGCCTGCTTGTACTCAACAGAGTATCTTTAGTACTTAGTACATGGTAGGCCCTTAATAAATAACGTTGATAGAATGAATGAATACAGGAGGCATATTTACATATCAATGGTTCAGAAATATTCTGTAGTAAAAAAAAAAAAATCAAATTAACTTTGCTTACCTGTAGATTTCCCACATTTGTTTGAACCAAGAACTGTTTTTTTCATCCTACAGAATGAGGGTTCTAAAAAATATATGTTAAAAACCCTTTTCTAGAGCCACACTTTTGGCCACATATTTTTAATGTTTTAGAGTCTGAAGGAGTCTTAAATTTATCTAGTTTAACCCATTCATTTAGCAGAGAAGGGAAATAAGCCACAATGATTATGTGTCCTTCCTAAGATCACACAACTAGTTATTGGCAGATGAAAACTAAAAATCAGCTCTTCTAAAGTCTATCTAGTCTGGTTATCTCTCTGTGTCTTGTGTTACCTCCCTGAACCCAGAATTAGGTGAAATTCAGTTGTAAAACAGAGTAGAAAACAAAGTAGTAATTACAGGTTGTTAGGAATTTCATTTAGAGACATTCATTTCTCTTCAGGTTCATTAACGCATTTATTTGTGACTTAGTCATGCAACATTTCTTTAGACTTAGTCATTTAACACTAATGACTCTAATGTTAAAACTGAAAATATTGCCATTGAATTTAATCCTTAGAGATGATATCTGTCAACACTAAGAAATTTCAGTTTCCACTTTTCAATATAACCTCCTTCTTTGATCTACTCTAATCTTTAGCAATGATATAATTCAAAGAAGATTCTGTACTTTCTTTGCTTGTCTTATTACCCTTTTCCACAGCAGTTCCTTACATTATGAAAATTTTTAGATAAAATTTGCAGGACCTCAATGAGTTCCTGACAAGTGGTGCCAAGTTACTGAGTGGTCCATCAGTAGCACCATGGTGTTCCAAGAGAAGCTGAAGTTGCTACTTCATTAGTCTTTCTTGGGTCTGGCAAGGGATTGTTACTTCACCAGGGACAAGTGCAAAGATTTATTTCAAAGATTTGGGCTAAGGAACTTTTGTTTCACAGTCATTCCTTTTGAAGAAAAGGAAGAAACCCAAACTATCTTTATTATATCTTTTTTAAAGTTTTTAAAAATTTTTATTATTATTAACATATAATGTATTGTTTCAGGGGTACAGGTCTGTGATTCATCAGTCTTATACAATACACAGCACTCACCATAGCACATACCCTCCCCAATGTCCATCACCCAGCCACCCCATCCCTCCCATCCACCTCCACTCCAGCAACCTTCAGTTTGTTTCCTGAGATTAAGAGTCTCTTTATGGTTTGTCTCCCTCTTGGGAATCATCTTGTTTCATTTTTTCCTCTCTTCCCCTATGATCCTTTGCCTTATTTCTCAAATTCCACAGATCAGTGAGATAGTATGATAATTGCCTTTCTCTGATTGACTTATTTCACTTAGCATAATACCCTCTAGTTCCATCCACGTCCTTGCAAATGGCAAAGTGTCACTTTTATGATGGCTGTATAATATTCCATTATATATATATATCTTCTTTATCCTTTCATCTGTCAATGGACATCTGGACTCTTTCCATAGTTTGGCCATTGTGGACATTGCTGCTATAAATATGGGGGTGCAGGTGCCCCTTCAGATTATTGCATTTATATCTTTCAGGTAAATACTCAGTAGTGCAATTGCTAGGTCGTAGGGTAGCTCTATTTTCAACTTTTTGAGGAACCTCCATACTGTTTTCCAGAGTGGCTGCACCAGCTTGCATTCCCACCAACAGTGTAGGAGGGTTCCCCTTTCTCCACATCCTCACCAACATCGGTCCTTTCCTGATGTTAATTTTAGCCATTCTGATTGGTATGAGGTGGTATCTCATTGTTGTTTTCATTTGTAATTCCCTGATGCCGAGTGATGTTGAGCACTTTTTCAGGTGTCTGTTGGCCATTTGGATGTCTTCTTTGGAAAAATGTCTGGTCATGTCTTCTGCCCATTTCTTGATTGGATTATTTGTTCCTTGGATATTGAGTTTGATAAGTTCTTTATAGCTTTTATACTAGCCCTTTATCTGATATGTCATTTGCAAATATCTTCTCCCATTCAGTAGGTTGTCCTTTGGTTTTGTTGACTGCTTCCTTTGCTGGGTAAAGCTTTTTTCTTGATGAAGTTCCAATACTTCCTTTTTGCCCTTGCTTCCCTTGCTTTTGGCAATGTGTCTAGGAAGAAGTTGCTGTGGCTGAGATTGAAGAGGTTGCTGCCTGTGTTCTCCTTTAGGATTTTGATGGACTCCTGTCTCACACTGAGGTCTTTCATCCATTTTGAGTCTCTTTTTGTGTGTGGTGTAAGGAAATGGTCCAGTTTTATTCTTCTGCATGTGGCTGTCCAATTTTTCCAATAAAGTTTGTTGAAGAGACTGTCTATTCTTTGGATATTCTTTCCTGCTTTGTCAAAGATTAGTTGACCATAGAGTTGAGGGTCCATTTCTGAGTTCTCTATTCTGTTCCATTGATCTGTCTGTTTTTGTGCCAGTACCATACTGTCTTGATGATGACAGCTTTGTAATAGAGCTTGAAGTCTGGAATTATGATGCCACCAGCTTTGCTTTTTCAACATTCCTCTGGCTATTCGGGGTCTTTTCTGGTTCCATACAAATTTTAGGATTATTTGTTCCATTTCTGTGAAAAAAGTTGATGGTATTTTGATAGGGATGGCACTGAATGTATACATTGCTCTAGGTAGCATAGACATTTTAACTATTTTTTCTTCCAATCCATGAGCATGGAACTTTTTCCACTTCTTTGTATCTTCCTCAATTTCTTTCATGAGTATTCTATAGTTTTCTGAGTACAGATTCTTTGCCTCTTTGGTTAGGTTTATTGCTAGGTATCTTATGGTTTTGGATGCAATTGTAAATGATCGACTCCTTAAACCCTCTTTCTTCTGTCTTGTTGTTGGTGTATGGAAATGCAACTGATATCTGTACATTGATTTTAAATCCTACCAAATTACTGAATTCTTTCTTTCTTTATTACTATGTTATGTTAATCACCAAACATTACATCATTAGTTTTGGATATAGTGTTCCATGATTCATTGTTTGTGCATAACACCCAGTGCTCCATGCAGATGATGCCCTGCATAATACCCATCACCAGGCTAACCCATCCCCCCAATCCACTCCCCTCTAGAACCCTCAGTTTGTTTTTCAGAGTTCATAGTCTCTCATGGTTCATCTCCCCCTCCGATTTCCCCACCTTCATTCTTCCCCTCATGCTATCTTCTTCTTTTTTTTTTTTTTAACATATAATGTATTATTTCAGAGGTACAGTTCTGTGGTTCAACAGCCTTACACAATTCACAGCACTCACCATAGCACATACCCTCCCCAATGTCTATCACCCAGGCACCCCATCCCTCCCACCTCCCACCACTCCAGCAACCCTCAGTTTGTTTCCTGAGATTAAGAATTCCTCATATCAGTGAGATCATATGATACATGTCTTTCTCTGATTGACTTATTTCGCTCAGCATAATACCCTCCAGTACCATCCACGTCATTGCAAGTGGCAAGATTTCATTCCTTTTGATGGCTGCATAATATTCCATTGTATATATATATCATACCTTCTTTATCCATTCATCTGTCAATGGACATCTTGGCTCTTTCCATAGTGTGGCTATTGTGGACATTGCTGCTATAAACATCAGGATGCATGTACCCCTTCGAATCCCTACATTTGTATCTTTGGGGTAAATACCCAGTAGTGCAATTGCTGGGTCATAGGGTAGCTCTATTTTCAACTTTTTGAGGAACCTCCATACTGTTTTCCAGAGTGGCTGCACCAGCTTGCATTCCCACCAACAGAGGAGGAGGGTTCCCCTTTGGCCACATCCCCACCAATATCTGTCATTTCCTGACTTGTTAATTTTAGCCATTCTGGCTGGTGTGAGGTGGTATCTCATTGAGGTTCTGATTTGGATTTCCCTGATGTTGAGCGATGTTGAGCACTTTTTCATGTGTCTGTTGGCCATTTGGATGTCTTCGTTGGAAAAATGCCTTTTCATGTCTTCTGCCCATTTCTTGATCAGATCATTTGTTCTTTGGGTGTTGAGTTTAAGAAGTTCTTTACAGATTTTGGATACTAGTCCTTTTTCTGATATGTCATTTGCAAATATCTTCTCCCATTCTGTCGGTTGTCTTTTGGTATTGTTGACTGTTTCTTCTGCTGTGCAAAAGCTTTTCATCTTGATGAAGTCCCAATAGTTCATTTTTGCCCTTGCTTCCCTTGCCTTTGGCAATGTTTCTAGGAAGAAGTTGCTGCGGCTGAGGTTGAAGAGGTTGCTGCCTGTGTTCTCCTTTAGGATTTTGATGGACTCCTGTCTCACATTTAGGTCTTTCAAACATTTTGAGTCTATTTTTGTGTGTGGTGTAAGGAAATGGTCCAGTTTCATTCTTCTGTAGGTGGCTGTCCAATTTTCCCAACACCATTTGTTGAAGAGACTTTCTTCCATTGGACATTATTTCCTACTCTGTCAAAGATTACTTGACCATAAAGTTGAGGGTCCATTTCTGGGGTCTCTATTCTGTTTCATTGATCTAGGGGTCTGTTTTTGTGCCAGTACCATACTGTCTTGATGATGACAGCTTTGTAATAGAGATGGAAGTCCGGAATTGTGATGCCACCAGCTTTGCTTTGCTTTTTCAACATTCCTCTGCCTATTTGGGATCTTTTCTGGTTCCATACAAATTTTAGGATTATTTGTTCCATTTCTTTGAAAAAAAGTAGATGGTATTTTGATAGGGATTGCATTGAATGTGTAGATTGCTCTAGGTAGCATTGACATCTTCACAATATTTGTTCTTCCAACCCATGAGCATGGAATATTTTTCCAATTCTTTGTGTGTTCCTCAATTTCTTTCATGAGTATTTTATAGTTTTCTGAGTACAGATTCTTTACCTCTTTGCTTAGATTTATTTCTAGGTATCTTATGGTTTTGGGTGCAATTGTAAATGGGATTGACTCCTTAATTTCTCTTTCTTCTGTCTTGTTGGTGTATAGGAATGCCACTGATTTCTGTGCATTGATTTTATATGCTGCCACTTTACTGAATTCCTGTACGAGTTCTAGCAGTTTTGGGGTGGAGTCTTTTAGGTTTTCCGCATAAAGTATCATATCATCTGCAAAGGGTAAGAGTTTGACTTCTTCCTTGCTGATTCAGATGCCTTTGATTTCTTTTTGTTGTCTGATTGCTGTGGCTAGGACTTCTAGTACTATGTTGAATAGCAGTGGTGATAGTGGACATCCCTGCCATGTTCCTGACCTTAGGGGGAAAGCTCTCAGTTTTTCCCCATTGACAATGATATTTGCTGTGGGTTTTTCATAGATGGCTTTTATGATGTTGAAGTATTTACCCTCTATCCCTATACTCTGAAGAGTTTTGATCAAGAAAGGATGCTGTCCTTTGTCAAATGCTTTTTCTGCATCTATTGAGAGGATCATATGGTTCTTGTTCTTTCTTTTATTAATGTATTGTATCACATTGATTGATTTGTAGATGTTGAACCAAACTTGCAGCCCAGGGATAAATCCCACTTGGTCGTGGTGAATAATCCTTTTAATGTACTGTTGCATCCTATTGGCTAGTATTTTGGGGAGAATTTTTACATCCATGTTCATTAAGATATTGGTCTGTAATTCTCCTTTTTGATGGGGTCTTTGTCTGGTTTGGGGATCAAGGTAATGGTGGCCTCATAAAATGAGTTTGGAAGTTTTCCTTCCATTTCTGTTTTTTGGAACAGTTTCAGAAGAATAGGTATTTGTTCTTCTTGAAATGTTTGGTAGAATTCCCCTGGGAAGCCAGCTGGCTCTGGGCTTTTGTTTGTTTGGAGATTTTTGATTACTGCTTCAATTTCCTTAGTAGCTATTGGTCTGTTCAGGTTTCTATTTCTTCCTGCTTCTGTTTTGGTAGTTGATACATCTCTAGGAAGGCATCCATTTCTTCCAGATTATCTAATTTGCTGGCATAGAGTTGCTCATATTATGTTTATACTTGTTTGTATTTCTTTGGTGTTGGTTGTGACCTCTCCTCTTTCATTCATGATTTTATGTATTTGGGTCAGTTCTCTTTTCTTTTTGATAAGTCTGGCCAGGGGTTTATCAATCTTGTTAATTCTTTCAAAGAACCAGCTCCTAGTTACGTTGAACTGTTCTACTCTTCTTTTGGTTTCTATTTCATTGATTTCTGCTCTGATCTTTATTATTTCTCTTCTCCTGCTGGGTTTAAGCATTATTTGCTGTTCTTTCTCCAGCTCCTTTAGGTGTAGGGTTAGATTGTGTATTTGAGACCTTTCTTGTATCTTGAGAAAGGCTTGTATTGCTATATACTTTCCTCTCAGGACTGCCTTTGCTGTATCCCAAAGATTTTGAACAGTTGTGTTTTCATTTTCACTGGTTTCCATAAATTTTTTTAATTCTTCTTTAATTTCCTGGTTGACCCATTCATTCTTCAGTAGGATGCTCTTTAGCCTCCATGTATTTGAGTTCTTTCTGACTTTTCTCTTGTGATTGAGTTCTAGTTTCAAAGCATTGTGATGTGAAAATATGCAGGGAATGATCTCAATCTTTTGGTACCGGTTGAGTCCTGAAATGTGACCTAGGATGTGATCGATTCTGGAGAATGTTCCATGGGTACTAGAGAAGAATGTGTATTCTGTTGCTTTGGGATGGAATGTTCTGAATATATCTGTGAAGTCCATTTGGTCCATTGTGTCATTTAAAGTCTTTATTTCCTTGTTGATCTTTTGCTTAGATGATCTGTCCATTTCAGTGAGGGGGGTGTTAACGTCCCCCACTATTATTGTATTGTTGTCAATGTGTTTCTTTGCTTTTGTTATTAATTGGCTTATATAATTGGCTGCTCCCATGTTAGGGGCATAGATATTTACAATTGTTAGATCTTCTCGTAGGATAGACACTTTAAGTATATTATAGTGTCCTTCCTCATCCCTTATTATAGTTTTGTTTTAAAATCTAATTTGTCTGATATAAGGATTGCCACCCCAGCTTTCTTTGGTGTCCATTAGCATGGTAAATGGTTTTCCACCCCCTCACTTTCAATCTCGTGGTGTCTTTGGGTCTAAAATGAGTCTTTTGCAGACAGCATATCGATGGGTCTTGTTTTTTAATCCAATCTGATAGCCTGTGTCTTTTGATTGGGGCATTTAGCCCATTTACATTCAGGGTAACTATTGAAAGATAGGCATTTAGTGCCATTTTATTGTCTGTAAGGTGACTGTTGCTGTATATTGTCTGTGTTCCTTTCCGGTCTATGTTACTTTGAGGATCTCTCTTTGCTTAGAGGACCCCTTTCAAGATTTCCTGTAGGGCTGGTTTCGTGTTTGCATATTCCTTTAGTTTTTGTTTGTCCTGGAAGCTTTTTATCTCCTTCTATTTTCAATGACTGCCTAGCTGGATATGGTATTCTTGGCTGCATATTTTTCTTTTTTAAAATTTTTTTTATTTTATTTTTTTTAATTTTTTTTATTGTTATGTTAATCCCCATACATTACATCATTAGTTTTAGATATAGTGTTCCATGATTCATTGTTTGTGCATAACACCCAGTGCTCCATGCAGAACGTGCCCTCCTCAATACCCATCACCAGGCTAACCCATCC
>NW_022589770.1:12822101-12847989 GCF_004348235.1 Phoca vitulina | reverse complement strand
AAAATCTATAAAGAACTTCTCAAACTCAACACCCAAAAAACAAATAATCAAGTCAAAAAATGGGCAGAAGACATGAACAGACCCTTCTCTGAAGAAGACACACAAATGGCTAACAGACACATGAAAAAATGTTCACCATCATTAGCCATCAGGGAAATTCAAATCAAAACCACATTGAGATACCACCTTACACCAGTTAGAATGGCAAAAATGGGCAGGGAAAGAAACAACAAATGTTGGAGAAGTTGTAGAGAAAGGGGAACCCTCTTACACTGTTGGTGGGAATGCAAGTTGGTACAGCCACTTTGGAAAACAGTGTGGAGGTTCCTCAAAAAATTAAAAATAGAGCTACCCTATGACCCAGCAATTGCACTCCTGGGTATTTACTCCAAAGACACAGATGTAGTGAAAAGAAGGGCCATATGCACCCCAATGTTCATAGCAGCAATGTCTGCAATAGCCAAACTGTGGAAAGAGCCAAGATGCCCTTCAACAGATGAATGGATAAAGAAGATGTGGTCCATATACACAATGGAATATTACTCAGCCATCAGAAAGGATGAATACCCAACTTTTACATCAACATGGATGGGACTGGAGGAGATTATGCTAAGTGAAATAAGTCGAGCAGAGAAAGTCAATTATCATATGGTTTCACTTATTTATGGAACATAAGGAATAGCATGGAGGACATTAGGAGAAGGAAGGGAAAAATGAAGGGGGGGAAATCTGAGGGAGAGATGAACCATGAGAGACTATGGACTGTGAGAAACAAACAGGGTTTTAGAGGGGAAGGGGGTGGGGGGATGGGTTAGCCCAGTGATGGGTATTAAGGAGGGTACTGCATGGAGCACTGGGTGTTATATGAAAACAATGAATCGTGGATCACATCAAAAACTAATGATGTATTGTATGGTGACTAACATAACATAATAAAATAAAATTAAAAGAAGTAACACTATTAAAAAAAAACCAAAAACCTGATATCCAGGTTTATGTAGTAATCTCTGGGAATCTGGTTAATATCCATGTAGAGACTTAGACACATTCTAGGTTTGTTGCCAACTCACATTTTTGAGCCTACAAGGTTTCAACTCTCACTGTGGACCATGGTCATTGAACCAGGAAAATTCCAAGTGAAACCAACCTCTCCCATGCCACTCTGACCACAGATGTGATTTTCTTACAAGTAAAATGCCAAATCTTGCTGGTTCTGAGATATGCCTATTGAAAATAATAAATAATTCATCAGCTCTGAGTCTTACCTAAAAGTATTAACCTTCTTAAATTTCCAGTGTCCAGGCAACCCTGAGGTGCTTTGAGGGTTCAGTTCACCAAGGGGCAGAGAGACCATCTAAAAATTTTATACCATCTCTTCCCAAGTTAGGCCGTTATAGCAAAAGGTCTCTATGGATTCCTGACTCATAATCAAGCTTTCTCTATTGGGTGGTGGATTCTGGGAACTGGCAGATCTGAGAAATCCATCTGGACTGTACCTGTGAGAAACAGACACTAAAAAAAATGTAAATGGGGGTAGAAAAAGACTTTTAAGTCCAGAATTAGAAAATCCAAGAACTTGAGAATCAGGAAGAACTCTAGGGATCAACCAGCCTAACCCATGGGAGACTGAGGTCCAGAGAGGTGAGAGCATTGGCCAAAGGTCACAGAGCTGGTGATTAAGTAGCAGAGGTGGAATTACAATCAGGCCTGATGACAGTGCTTTCACTACAGTGTATTCTTCATGGAAGTGATTTGGACTGATTGCTGTTAAGAAAGCAAGGGTGATAGGGAAACAAAGCAAGCAAGAGAAAAAGAGGGTAAGATTTCTGAACTTGGTTTTCCCTGAAAAAACCTTCAGAGGTTGTTCTAGCTTTGATAGACCATGTATTCCTCCAGCAATATTCCGGCTTCTCTTTTCCTTTTTAGTCACATATAGTTCAGCTGAAGGCTTTGGGACTTTTCTACCATAACCATGGAATTATTTCCTAATCACTATTTTGCATACTTTTTTCCTTTTATCAGGTAGTTTCACTGCATATTGTCTGCCTTGAGACTTATTGAACCCTACCAGCATTCATTCCTTGCTTGCCACCTACCTCTTACTGCATCTGACTGCACTATTCCACTGTTTCCTATGGCTTGTTGACAATCCTCTAGTCTCTGTGTTTCCCATTTGATAGTATTTCTGTCCCAGTCCCTGGTAGAGCTGACTGGGGCTTGGAAAAGAGGAGGGCATAAATGAAAAATAAACCTCTAGGTTTCACATCAAAATTGGAATGTTTTAATAGGACTTATGTGTTGTTTAGGAATAAAGAGTTTATTCTTTCTGCTTATGACCTAGAATCAGAAAGACTTTGAACGGCTTAGATGTATAGATTATTGAAGACTAAAACCCAGTTTCCACTGGGTACAGACTATCATAAATTCATTCCCATTTAAGGGATTAAAATGGCAAAAAGGAAAAATGAAATGCTCTAAAGGAATTTAAATCTTCCTCCTTCTAGATAATTTAATGCTTGAGTTCTGTTTCTAAATGTTACAGTCTTCAGTGTAATTCAGGAAATCCCCAACCTATTACCTTTAGCTTTTCCAACCTCAAATGACTCCCATTAGGGCTCTGTGGCCCAAATGAAGTAGATGAAGCCAATCCTCAGAAGTGGTTCTATTTTATAAAACTGTTAATTTATACTTAATCAACCAAAAATAGATGATTTAACTTTTTCCAAATGACAAACTTTTTTGGGTTTGGGGAAGAAAGATGCAATCACTGTGTTATCTCCCATAAAGATCCATCAAAAACCCAGTGGTTAGTGTTGTCCAATAAATTAATGAGCTACATTGAGAATATTGGATGTGGGGTTATTCTGGTCATGGGCCCTCAAGAGAGATCAAATGGCACTGGAAACAATTTAGGGAATGGCAAGGGAAAATAATAAGAAGAAAAAGCAAGAAAAAGAAGGAAGACTGAAATCAAAATAAAACAAAAAAACAAGTCAATGTTCTTGCTTAGAAAGATAAAGCTAGATATACTTGAAGTTGAAAACATGATGAATGTAGTGAGCACAAATCCTTATATGATAGAACATCTTATATGTCTGCTCAGTGTAAGGCTGTATGTGGGGTGCTGAGTGCAAGAGAGAGATGAATAAGACAAAATTCATGTCATGGAGTGTATGCATTTTAGTGTGCTTAAATTTAGAAAAATAACTTAAATATCAATAGTGCAGGGGAGCCTGGGTGGCTCAGTGTTTAAGCGTCTGCCTTCGGCTCAGGTCATGATCCACATCGGGCTCCCTGTTCTTCGGGGAGTCTGCTTCTCCCTCTCCCACTCCCCCCGCTTGTGTTTCCTCTCTCACTGTGTCTCTCTCTGTCAAATAAATAAATCAAAATCTTTAAAAAAATATATCAATAGCGCAAACAGAACACTGCACATGTCTAAGAGATGTGTAGATAAAGCAGTTGAGTATTTCAGAGGAAGAGCAATGTCAATTGGAAGGCTCAGAGAGGGAATTATAAAGTTGTGTCTCAGATGATGAATACAATCAAATGTGCATATATTAAAAACAAGGGCATATGATATAGAGGGACTATAGGGAACAAAGTTACATCAGTATATTAATTAAGGTAATGTTTACTGATATAACCAATAAATTCCAAAATCTCAGTGGCTTCACAGAATAGGAATTTTATTCTTGCTTCCAAAATGGACATGCCTGTTCAGCAGGTGACTATCTGATAAGTGGTGATTTAATGACCATGTTCTTTCCATATTTTGGTTTCACCTACTCTCGTATCTCCAAGGGACTGTATTCACCTACAATCAGCTGATAAAAAGAGAAAGAGAATAGAAAGAAATGTTTGGAAGATTTTTGCAGGCTTGCTCTGGAAGTGGTACATTACTTCTACTTATATTCCATTAACTATAATCTAGTCATGTGGCCACACTTAACTGCAAGGCATACTGGGAGATGCAAGTCTAGTGGGAATAACAAAAGGAAAATGAGTTTGATGAATGAATAACTAGCTGATCTCTTCCACAGGCAGGGAGGTCTAAATGGAGAAGTAATTCAATTTGGTTGAAATAGAGGATGGGAGATAAGAAATACTTTGAGATAAAACTAAAGAAATTGGTTGAGAACATTTTTATATTTGATTGATGGATTGATTGTTTTATTCATTCATTCAGCAAAATTTCTTTAGCACCTGCTATATGCCAGATACTATACTAGATGTTGAGGATTCAATAAGCAATGTGTCTAGCAGAGAAGACAATTATGAGAGTAAATGTTGTAAGTACAATAATAGAGGTATGTACAAAATGCCATAAAACTTAGAAGAGAGGAAATAACTGTGCTTAGGGAGTCTGGGATTGGAAGTGAATCAGAATGAGTCTTTTTATGTGAGGATGGTGGGCAATGGGGTATGAAAGAGATATTCCAGGTAGGGGAAACATCCTAGGCAAAGGCACAGGTATATGGAAATCACAAAGGTATAGAGAATATGGATTTTTTCACAGAATCCTAGTTTGCTAGAAATTGGCCAGTTCTACAAGTCTGAAAAATATGAATTCAGGACAAAAAGGAAAAAAATGGGAAATGCAACATTTCACAGTGGATCATAAGTTTACAAAACTTTTTTCCTTAAGAGGTGGTATAGGCTAGTGATATACATTTAGAGGTAGTTTAAAGAGATAGATTCAAGGTTGAGAAATTTACAATGTAGGAAGGTTTTAGGGGTATATTTCTAGTCCCTTGCAATTAATGGTTTGCTCAGAATATGTTGTTTGGAGTCGCTGTCGCTGTCAAAGACATGGGCTTTGAAGTCAGACAGACTTGGGTTTTTCCTAGATGTAGCTTTTGCTAATCTTGGGTGGTCTTGGGTGATTTTTGCGAATCTTGGTTTTCCTTGTCTATAAAATTGAGACATTGATATTATATACTCCAGTGTATCAAGTAAGCTTTTTTGCCCATTATTTAATGGCTTAAAAATTACTTATTAGCTCATGGTTCTGAGAGTTGACAATTTTGATTGCGCTCAGTTAAACAGTTTTCCTGCTGGCCTCACCTGAACTCATGCATGTGGCTATATTTAGCTATAGGGTTGGCCAAGGGCTAGTTGGCCTACAGAGGCCACATGTCTGGTAATTAGTGCTGGCTGTCAGTCAAGGTCATGAAGATGAATGTACCATATGTAGATAGTTGCTGTCAAAGACATGGGCTTTGAAGTCAGCTAGGCTCTTGGGTTTGAATCCTAGATGTAGCTTGGGGGGCTAGTTTGGGCTTATTCATATAGTGACACTCCAAAGATTCCCAAGAATATAAAGCTAGGGCAAGCCCCAATGCTGAAGTGTTTTACAAGTCTCTTTGTGTCATGTTATTATCTCACTGGCCAACACAAGTATGTTGTCCCATTGGCCGAGCTCAGAATTAGTGTGAGAGTTGACTGTCCAAGGCCATGGATACAGGGATTAAAAAAACCCACTGGGACCAACAATCTACCACATCCAATCATGGTGTTGTTGCATAAATTAAATAGTATAATGTACTTACTATGTTGACCAAATTTATTGATGTAGTAAACATTCAATAAATAGTAATGATGAAGTTGATGATGATTAGGCATGGATCACTGCCAATGTGGAGTATTTAATTGTCATTTATTGTTGAGAAAAATGTCTAATGGGGAATAGGAGACCTGGATTTTAGTCTAGCTTTGCTGTAATGTGATTTGAGGTAGGTAATTGAGACTAGAAGGACTAAGGGTAGTTTAGCCACAACAATGGACACAAATGGACAACATTTCTTTGTTAATTGCTACTCCATATAATTATTTTACCATTAATCCTATCACATCCCGCTTTACTATATTGTTCCTCAATACCCATCCCTTGCCCATCTCACCACAACCACCTTTTCCTGCCCAGCACTGCCACCACAGCACACATGACTTATTATACAACTTCTCACTCTACATCAGATATCCTGGGTACTTTTTCTTTCTGAATCTATGACCGTATTTATTAGAATGCTTATAGATACATGCAACAAAATAACCAACTGAAATGGCTTAAACACTGAGGAATTATTACCTTATATAATAACTCTGGAGGAAATAATTATTGAGTTGATTGATTGATTGAGAGGCTCAACAAATGTTAGTGCTCAGAGATGGCTACTCTGAGATTCTCTTTGGTTTTCCCCTGTTATTATTGCAAGATGGCAGCTTTCATTTCCATACATCCTGTACTCACAAGACAACATCTTGAAGCAAGAGAGAAGGGGCACTTCCTACTCCCACTTCTGGTCCCTTCCTCTCTTTTGTTTACTTATCAGAGAGGGTCATCTTCTCTCAGAACCTTCTCCTTTATTTCTCATTTACTAGAATGTGGCCACATGATTACTTCCAGACCAATCAGAGGCAAAGGGGGATAAGATTATTGTTGTCATGGTTAGATTAGATTTCTCATGATTTATTTTCCAGATTTAGAAAGGGGCCATATTCCTTGGATATACTGTTGTAGGATATATTGTTAAAGGATAGTTGTTTTTTAAAACTTTAATCATGACTCTTATAAAGATATAAAATGGATAGGTGTCAAAAATTTCATTTAACACATGAATTAAGAAGGAAACTCAGTTACAAAGAGATTCCAAAGACCAAACAAATATATAAAATCATCATGATTGCTGAAATGAATTTATTTAATTGATGCAAAACTAGCTCAATTGAACTTCCACAGAACAGAACTTATTTGCATATCTATAGAAAAGAAATATTTGTTTTACCTTCAGTTTTCTGCAAGTTATCTTCTATCTCTACAGGCTTGTAAAATAGCTCAAAGACAATGAAAGTCACAAATAACATAAATCAGATGACCTGGGAGAGTGAACTTCAAACAATACAGTTTTAATTTGAAGACATTTTATAGGCTTTTGCTCCATTTAAAAGTCTTTCAATTTTTTCTTATAATATGAGCAAAACCAGATTTTCTTAGCAAGGAATGAAGGGACATGGCTATTGGATAGACCACCAACAATTAGGAAAATAAACATATTCTAATTTGCAGTGAGACTTTCATACCTCTTTACAAGGATCACTTTGGAGGTAAATGGTGAAACAGGCAGTATTGGTTGAGACAGAGAAAGTCTGATGATTTGTCCTTAGTCTAAGCCTGAGCCTATGGTGGGAATGGAACAGCAACTTGGTATCTTCATTCCTGAGGAGTTGCCGGAATTGTACATTAGGAATTTCAGCCAGAGTCACTTCTGCCATGAAAGACTGGACCATGAATGATTCCTTCTTGGAAGCTGCAGAATTTAATTTTTCTAATGTACGTGACCATTCTTTGCTCCCATTCCACCCCCTTCCTTGGTTCTTTCTGCATTTAGTGTAAATTGAATTCCAAGAGAATTATACCAGGGATCACATACTTTTCATTTCAGTCTGTTAACAGGCAATTTTTCTGTAGTACCCTGCTGGGGATTTGATAGTGAGAGGGGGTGGTGTGAAAATGTGATATCTGGTATTCTTACAGCTTTTGTCCACAATCTGGCATTTATGGGCTGCTTTATTCCTTGTCTTATACACTTTGGGATACTATATTTTTGTACCTTAATTAGTTTCAAAATTAATAAGCCATTTTTTTTTCTTAAGTTCCAAACCATGCAGTGTGCTTGCCAGCACTGTTAGTGGCTCAGCAAGCCTGTCTTGTCATAGGAAAGAAATCTAGTCAAGCTTTTGCCAAACACCACGTTTCGTACATATACATTTCACACATATACATCAGATTTTGCCTGTGAATAAATTGCTCCTTGAGAAAGAAATGCTCACACTTTAGAGGAATGAACATTTTTTCCACTTTGTTACACTGAAACTAAATAATGCCTACTGACCATTTCCAAGGCAAAGTCCAGGTCTACACTGATTTCCCTAGGCTAGTGGTTCTCAAGCTTTAGCCTGCATCATAATCACAGGGGGTGCTTGTTGAAACATAGATGGATGGACTGCATAGCAGAGTTTCTGATTCGACAGATCTGCATAGGACTAAGAATTAGATGTCTGGGTGGCTCAGTCGGTTAGCCATCTACCTTTGGCTCAGGTCATGATCCCAGGGTCCTGGGATCGAGTCCCACATCAGGCTCCCTGCTTCTCCCTCTGCCCCTCCTCCCCAGCTCCTGCTCTCCTTCTCTCTCTCTCTTTCTTTCACAAAAATAAATAAATCAAATCTTAAAAAAAAAGAATTGACACTTATAACAAGTTCCCAGGTGATTGCTGCTGTTGCTGACTTGGAAACTACAGTTTGAGAACCACTGCTCTAGGCCATATACCTTCAGGAGATTCTCTCAGTCCAGGAGGCATCCAGAAATCTACACATGAGAGATAAGGGAAGTAATTTTGTTATTTCTAAGGAGTATTTTCTTGCCCTTCAAAGGAACCTATTTGACTTTCTACTGTCTTCATTCATGAGATTATTGATATGAATAATAAAAAATGGCAGACCATTAAAAAAATCATTGTATTGAAATCACTCTAGTATTTCTAGCTTTCTGTTGATGCATGACGTAGATAGGAGAAAAAGTTTGAACTGAAAATTAGTAGACCCATAAAGCTGAGTACTATTCTTAGCATGCACTGGCTGTGTCACTTTGGCCCATCACTGACTATTTCTGTAAATTTCATCTGTAGACAAAGACTGTGGATTGTGTTGATTGCTAAAGTCCCTTCCAGCCCTAAATTTCCATGAATCTGATCTTAAGCCAGCCTATCTGCTGGTGTGGACATTTAGAGCAAAGAAATCTAGCAGGAGAGGGGCAGTACCTTCCTCAGAGCCCACAGCTATGGTTTTGCCAACCCTGATGACAAAAAGTGAAGAGAAGAGCCAAGTGGAGTTTCAAGGGATCCAGGTAAAATTGATCTGATTAGCAGGGTGTTGACCTGCTCTTTTGATAGAGCTATCACGGGGTTACTAATGAATTCCAACTGCCTGACATGGTTTTACACATTCTCACACCTGTGCCCTCAGCATTGTTTCAGCACCAAAGTTCCTCAACAGGAGGAAAAACACCATCTCCACTTTTCAGTAGAAACTCTGGAGGCTTTGCTAGGAAGTGCTCTGGCTTGTTGCCTGTCTGCAATTCACTTCAGGCATCTGAAGGGTCACAGAAGAAAGGTAGAATGCCTTCTGTTTCACCTTAGAGTCCTAGAGTTCCATGCACAGCCTATGGTGAGTAGACAGAAGAGCAGAGACCCTTTGAAAGGAAATCTATTGCCAAGTCTTGCAGTCCATTGCATATGTGTGTATATGTGTTTCCTTTGCAAAACTGCAGACTCTTAGGCTAAGGTCCATGCTTCCTCCATCATTGAGTTTGTCTACTGACAGAACCAGAGCAGAAGATGTGCCTTATATAGGTATGCTGAGTGGATAAATATATGGATATCCATGCTTTGTGTGTGGAGGTAAATATAAGGGTTGTTTTGTTGGTTTGTTTGTTTTTCTCAGAAAACTCTTCAGAATCAATAAAGTTATTAATGAATGAATGACTTTTATATGAAAACAAAGTTACGTCAAAGGCTCAGAACATCTGTTGCCTCAATAAATAGTGAATGGCTGGATGAATAAATTCTTCAATAGAAGTTTCAGTGAAAGTAGGATTGTTTTGTGGCTTTCAAAACTAGCATCTGAATTTCTAAGTCTTGATAAACTTTCAGTGGGTCCCAAAGGTAGCTCTGCAATAAAAAATAAATAAGTAAACAGCTTCTCCCTGATCTTGACTCCATGAGTCATACATATTTTTGTTTCTTCATTGTTTAATAATAATAATAATAATAACAATAATATTAAGGGCACTAATTGGGCACTAAGACCCAGGCATTGTGCAAGCCTTCTTTTTGTTTAATACTCATAGCAATCTGAGAAGTAGTTACTATAATTATCCTCAGAAAGACTGCATAATTTACTCAAGAGCATCTAGCTGTTGATGGGGGGTGGTGGGATTTTTGCCAAGGAAATCTGACCACAGTGCCATGCTTCTCACTGTTCCATCATACTGGGAGCACTGATGATAGATGAGCCTTTGGAGAAACAGCTTATGGGAGGCTGAATAATGGCCCCCCAAAGATGTCTTTGTCCTAATGCCTGAAACCTTACACGGCAAATGGGACTTTACATTGATAACTAAATTAAGGATATTGAGATGGGCAAATTACTTTGAATTATCCAGATGGGCTTAATGTAATCACAAGGTCCTTATAAGAGGGAGGCAGGAGGATCAGAGTAAGAAAAGGTCATGGACACAGAAGCAGAGGTCAGAGTGATGAGCAGAGGGGACCATGAGCCAAGGAATGGAGTCAGCCTTGAGAAACTAGAAAAAAATGAGGAAAGAGATTCTCTCCTAAACTCCCCAGAATAAATGAAGTCCCATTAACCCATTTTGGACTTCTGACCTCCAGAACTGTGAGATAATACATATGCATTGTTTTAAGCCACTATGTGGTAATTACTAGTAAATATTTAGTTTTGGTAATTTGTTACAGCAGCCATAGGAACTGATACACAGCTGATACAACTCTGCCCTTGTTAGGAAGATGCTAACACAAGGCCTCAAATCTGCTATAACTGCTTCACAGACCTCACTCTGGAGAGAAATACCCTGTTGGTTTTGAGGCTCCCAGATTTGCCTCCTGCTTTATTTATCAGTACATAAATACATGCCATTTCAGAAAGTGGATGCCATTCCCCAGCATATTCACAGCAATCAAAATAGCAAACAGACTGAAAATTGCCATAATAGCGCTTATTCTTGTCCTCACTTTGACTTATTAAATGACATGCTTACAAGATTTGTAAAAATCTCTGCTTCTCTTTGCCCCCTCCCTTTTTTCTAGATCTTTCTTTTCCCTGTGCTAAGAAATTAAGCCCCTTAGCAGGTTTCCTTTCACTGATACATATTTTGAGCGTTGTTCTTTTTTTTTTTTTTAAGTGAGCATATTTTTTCTCTTTTAATTATTTTTATGACATGTGTTGGGTTAACAACAAAAGGGAACTTTGAAATGGCAAACATAAACATGAAGAATGCAGACTCTAAATTAATTTCCCTTCTGACTTAGGGGAAAACATGGTTGGTCCCTATTTGAGTATATCAAAATTATGTGGTAGAGAAAGCAGGATTGTTTTAAACTTTAAAAAGAAGAGAAGGAAATTAATATACTTTGGATACCTCCTGTATGTCTAATGCTTTATGCATGCTATCATATTTACTTCTCACAACCTTTAAATGCTAGGTATTTTCTCCATTTTTTGGATCCAGAAGAGTAAAATAACTTGTACAAGGTCTCACAGCTTTGAAAGATAAGAGCCAGATATTACCTGAGTCCTAGACTATTGTAAACCCCATAAAGAGAGGGTTTCCTTCCTGTGCCATCTTCAAGGTGAAGAGTATTTTTTCCTCTCAGCCCACCACCAAGTAGCTTTCTGAGAACTTCCTGATACCTGGGAGCAGGCATGGGCTCTAGAACTATGGGTCCTATTTCTTCTGTTCATGCCATTTTCGTCCTACTTGGAAGTTTCTTGTCTGCCATCAGTAGTCCCTCCACTTCAAAGTCATCTTTCTCTTCTCCAAGTTGCTCATTGACTCAAATTCTTTTTTCTTTAAAGATTTTATTTATTTATTTGACAGAGAGAGAGAGAGAGAGCACTAGCAGGGGGAGCAGCAGGCAGAGGGAGAGGGAGAAGCAGGCTTCCTGTGGAGAAAGGAGACAGATGCTGGGCTCAATCCCAGGATCCAAGGATCATAACCTGAGTGGAAGGCAGACACTTAACCATCTGAGCCACCCAGGTGTCCCTCATTGACTTAAATTCTTGCCTTCGTTCTTCCATCTCATGTGCATGTCATGTTTGATAGAGACAGAATGTTTGGAGAGGGGAGCCTAGGTGGCTCAGTCCGTACGCATCTGCTTTCAGCTCAGGTCATGATCCCAGGGTCCTGGGATGGAGCCCAACGTCGGGCTCCCTGCACGGCAGGGAGCCTGCTTCTCCCTCTCCTGCTGCACTCCCCCTGCTTGTGTTCCTGCTCTCGCTATCTGTCTGTCAAATAAATAAATAAATAATAATAATCTTTAAAAAAAAGAATGGAGAGAAGGCTTTTGTGATATTATTATGACACATCTATGTACTCCATCCACACCATGCTTCACCCAAAAATATGGTGTTCTCCCATGCACTTGTGAAACTGGATTTTTCCTTTGGCATCTCTTGCCATTAGTTTCAAATGTTGGTGCTCATTATAAATAAATCTGATAATGATGACACTCTTATAATGTTATCTGATATTGGTGTATATAAAAAGGCAGAATATAAATTTGGATAATCAAGTGTGGGGGAGAGAAACAGAATAATGGGATGAGGAAAGAACATGAATCAGTGACTTGGAAAAAGAAAAGCTTCTATGATTTTATGTTAAGCAACGCTAGACAAGCTACGACTAAGTGCACTTAGAGGGGCAAATACTTAGTCCTTTGACAAGCATGGGGTCTCCATGCTTTCCACTGCACTTTGCTGGTGTAGGCCTTGGTGTTGTCTAAAACCAAATTGCAACCCTGATGAAGACAGGAGAAAGAACATTTGGTGGACAATAGGCTGTCTCTGCACACTGGATCTTTCCCTTTTTTGTCTTCCCACCTCCCCCTAATTCATGTTCTATGCTAGCCTGAGCTCCTGTAGACTGAACCTATGGAACACATCATCCAGTTCCCCTTGAACTCTCTTTTCATTGGGTTTAGCCAGTGAAAGAAACTAGCAGGAGATTTTAGCTTTGGGGGATAGAGAAGTTGGGACATTTCTTTCTTGCTGTTTCTTATTCCATGCTATAGTTCTTGTGATGTCTATACCCTATCATTACTATAGATATTGGCCCCTCTGCGATAGGTTCAAGTCTCACTGGACTTCAGTAACATTGTTTCCTTACTTCGCCCCTTCATATGTAGGAGCAATAATAACTTTCCACTTTTGTGAACCTCTGGGTGTCTCAACCTCCTTCACTTGTTGGCTTAACTTGCCTGCTCTTAATGTGAATGGTACCCTCATTAAAACCTCTTCATCCCAACTATCTGTTTATAATTCTGTTTCCTGGTGTTACCCCAACTGAGCACAATCCTTTTCAGAACTTCCCTGCAATCATGATTATTTCATTTTTCAGTTCTGTCCCAGTATCAGAATTACCCATGTTTTAAAATCTTAAGTTCATTTATTTGCTTGTTTTCTTTTGTAAATGGGGAAATAACCTCACCTGTTTCACAGAGGGAACTAAGGTAAAGTAGTACCTCTTTAAAAGTGGCATGGATTTTGTTTCCCTGGAGAGTCAAATGAGTGCCTCCTTGGAAATAAAATCCACATTTGATACGGGACCCTGCTCTCTTTCCTTAGTATAAAATCTCTCTGACAGGGGTTTTCCTTATTATATAACATTGGGCTTCCACTGTGCTTGTTTCTGTGCCCTACAGTGTCACTCTATGACTGCATAATATCTATGTCCCTAAATGTTCCAGACATTTTTAGAAAATTTAACATAGCTATCTGCAATAAAATGTTATGAAAAGTTGGAGTCTTACCTCAACCAGGCAAAAGCCTGATTAAAAAGATCTTGTGCTGGCTCTGAAGGTCAGTATTTATGGCACTATATTATTTATAAATAATGTGAGAATTATTATAGCAATAAAAGTTGGTGTTCCAAAGAATGGGCATATTAGGGATGGCTAAATTATGGTGACATTGAGACCATAGGTCACATCTGAAGCTTCCTTTCAGACCAGTGGAAAATTACAACCAAGTTGACTGCAAAGCTACAGGAAAGTCTTGAAAGACATAAAGAACAGTGGGGAAATCTCTATACATTTGACTAGGAGGAGGAATGAGTAAGACTAGGTTGATCCAAGGAGCTGAGAGTCTTGAGTAATTTAGCATTCTTTCTCAGTCTCAACATTTCTGCCTAACATTTTTTCTCTGAATCTGAGTAAAAGTCATGCTCTGGTCAGAATACCAGAATCTCAAATAGAAATATGCAGCTGAAGAAACTGAGAGGATGAGATGGATACTGTGTTTTCCATCCTCCCAAAAGAGAACAGGTTGGGTTAATCACAAATCACGAGTAGGACCTTAACCCACAAACCCCACTGCCCCTCTCATAAAAGATCAGGAAGCACCATAGTTCCCTGTTTATGCCATTACATGGCCAAGGTTCAGACAACTCACAGGTTTAAGGGAGAGTTATAGGAAAGTCTCTTTCTCCTTGAAGGAAAGTTTTAGAAGTACAGAATTCTTGGAATACTTTCAGTAATTATCCCTGTGGAGATAGAGTCCACTTGATTGCTGAAGAACACAATTTTATCAGGAGACCTGTGATTTTTCTTAAAGAAATACTCATTTGGAAAGACTATTCTATATGATGTCCCTACTTCACCCCTTCTCTGATTTAAATGCCTCAAACTAGAAGATCAGTTTTCATTCAAATGCTGAGTTAAGAGGTGTTTATTACTCCAGGAATCAAGACAGTTTTAAAAGTTCAACTCTACTTCTGACTGATTCTGAAAGGTTTGAGATGGGAAAGAGCTCAGAAAATGATTTTCAAAACCAGTCATCTAATCATACTGTTTCTGGCTATGGGCAAGAAATTGATTTAGTTAAGAAAAACCATTCTTGTGGCATTTGTAAAATAAGAATCACCAGGAGGGTCTTGCTGTGCTGGAAGATCTCTTTGTCCAAAAAGCATCAGAGATGCAAGTAAACTGAACAACTGGGGGAAGAAAAATAACCCTCCAATCCTTTGATAGACTGCCATCTCTCCATGTTTTTGTTTTGTTTTCCCTATGTTTTGGCACGTAAATGTTTATGTTTTTCCTTGGAGTTTGTTTCATATAGTGTAAAATTACTATAAATATTTTTTTCTTTCTCTAAGGAAAATTCATTATTCTATAGGTCTGTTAAAGTTCTTAGGCAACCTTGAAACTACTAATTATGTAGGGGTTATACTGTGAAGGAGGTAGATTCAATTCAAGGGTGATTACCATGTAATCCAGAGAGCATAAATAATATGTACTTAGTGCAGAAGAGTTGCAAAAAGTCACAGCCATTTCTTAGCTATGTGTGCCTGGGGAAAAATAAGAACTCAAACATTTGTGATTTATGATTCCTTCATCTCTGTTAGGAGCTATCTTATATATATTTCTAATCTTTTCCTTATGAAAATAAAAATAATCTTCAGTATTGCATGTTTCTTTTTCCCTTGACATTTTGCATCCTTAGGTCAGTGTTGGGCTGCTTAACACTTGAGTTTGTAGGACAGCATTGTGGGGAAGCAGAAGCAAAGCCACTAGATTTGGTTGGCTGGAAGGCAAGTTGTACTCCGTAGTTCTATAATCTATATCCCTATTTTATTTTCAGTTCCTACCACAGAAATTTTTGCACTTTGGAAAAGAGAAAGATTTGGTTTCTCAGATTCAGGATTTAAGGTTTCATTGTTCGAAAATTCACTGTGTACCCTCCTGTGGTTTCAAATTCCTCCACTCTTAAATTAATAGTGGATAGAAAGGTGCTAAAGAAAGGTGTTTAAAAATTGGTATTTAATTGAGACTTTTCCCATAATGAAGAATTCCAAAGAGAAAGTTGGCATGTCTCTCAAATACAGACCAAATTTTATGGATTTTCCAGTCTTAAGAAATATAAATAGTCTATCCCAGCCCGCTTAAATAGGGAGGATATAATACATCCTCTATTATTCTTCGTTGTGGTGACATTTAGTTGATCTTGAATGTATGGAGTATTTCTTCAGTAGCTTCATATGTTTATTAACCACATGGACCATATCATTTAATTTTTTGTCTCCTCCCCGACACTGTATACATGTTCTTATGTACACAAAATTGACACAAACCTCTGAAGCCAAATTAGAATTCATTGTAATAATTCTGGAAATGCATCATTAGTCAGAATAGACTAAAATATGGTGCATCAACAAATGACCTGAAAATATCAGCAGCTTATAACACCCTGGGATTCAAGCAAATAGAGCAGTCTCTAGATGGCAAAGAAAATGAGAGATATTGAACCATGTGCTTTTATCATGGCAGAGAAAATGAGAGATATTGAACCATGTGCTGGGTCTTAAAGCTGCTGCTTTGAGGGGACACGCATCACTTCTGCTCACATTTCATTGGTCAGAGTAAGTCTTATGGCCACTCACTGAAGGGAGAAAAAATGAAATACTGGGCAAACCATAATGTAATATCCACAGGAGACATAGACGTTAGAAACAAGACATATTGGGGCAATATTTAGTCTGTATATATCCTTCCAGCCTTAGGCCAGGCACTTACCAGCCATTACTCACCACTTGCCTGTCTCTCCTAACCTTGGGTATGATTAAATTAATTGGTTAAAGAAATCTGGTATGTATTTCATGTGATTAATGCCTTGGAAAACAATTGCAGTAGATTGCATTGATTTGTTTCATTTTACATACTTGAAATTAAAGGCTTATGAAGTCTACATGCAAATTTATGCAAAGTGGGATGCAAATTCATATTGTGAACTATGAGTCCCAGCATTCCCCCCCCCTTAGAAAAAGAGCTGCACCATTGAATATGCATGTGCTGCATATGGTGCTGCTCTTTTCAAATAGCGACTCAGAGCCAGCAGCCAAATAAATCCCAATGACATCGACTGAGCAACAAACAAAAGTTTAGTCATTTAGGAACAAAAATTGAGCTTCAAAGTCTCAATATTTTTAGGGTCAATATCTTCAAACAAGATTTGAGTTAACAAATGCACTGTTCCCTGGACTCAGTGAATGGGGCAGAGGCATACTGGTGAACAAAAGAGGTACTAGAGGAACACACCCTAGAATTTCATTCTCTTGATTACTTGCTTCTGGTGATCACTTGGCTGGCTGGATCAAATAAATCTTCATTGCCACAAGCCAGTGCCCATGTATGCTGACAATATTTTTCCCTCATTTGTACCCATCAGTGGGGGATTCTGGTTCCAAGATTCAGACAGGGAGTGATTATTAAGATAATCTCAGAGAGAGGAACAAATTTTGCACCTGAGTGCTTTCAAGTCAGGCATAGAGGAAAAATTAACTACTTGTAGGAATGCCAGTTAGAAACAATATCTTGATTGGCCTGCAGGTGGTACTCAGATGATTCTTCTGAGCTCATTCTGTTCTTGCAAGACCCCAATTTTGCTTTGATACTAAGTACATGTAAAATATTTTTGGTAAATATTTATAAACAAACCGATATGGGATGCAGCCTCATGAGGGTTCTTCTAATTTGATGCTAATGAATTCAGCATTTAGTCATTTAGTTATTCATTCATTTATCAAATACTTTTTTTGGTTACCCTCCAAGTACCAGGCAGGGACCTCAGGTACAAGAAAGAATGATATGCATCCCCTGTCCTTGAGAGCTACCAACTAACCTACTGAGCTACCTGAAGCTTTTCATAATGTCAAGGACACTGTTTCTGGATGGCTTTTAAAAGTAAATGCTTATGAATCACATTAAGAAATATACTAGGTGGGAGGAGGGAGCAATGAGATCTTTCCATGTGATGTTTATGGAACAACACTCCATTACAGCCACTGTTTTTATAAAAATCTATTCAGGAAAATATTTCTCAGCCATGGCTTAGGTTTCAAACAACATTTAGTACAACAAAATTTTACTACAATAAATGTGTTTCAAATGTCCCCTGGAGTTTGTCATAATGGAGTTTGATCTATGAATTTTAAAAATATGCCAGTGATTTAGATATTTTACTTATAAAAAAATTTCCCAGAGAGAATGGAAAAGGGAAATATAGACTATGTTGGAGGCATAAAATGACCAAGGAGTTAAGAGACCTATGTTTCCTGTATTTACTTTTGGACTGTGGCCTTAAGGCAATCATTCAAAATTGGTATGCCAGTGACAAATGTGTGAAACTGTGGCCTTAAGGCAATCATTCAAAATTGGCAATGCCAGTGACAAATCATTGAAAGATCAATGCAGGAATGCAAAGTTAAGTCACCATATAGGCTGAGAGGCAGTCTGATGAAAGCAACAATCATCAAAAGATGGCTATTAATAAACAAAAGAATAATAATCATAATGGCATGAAGTCATTGTGTCTAAGTATGCAGTAAGAACTGAGATAAGAGTGTTTATTTGTTACATCAACTCAATATGTCCATTTTATAGGTTAGGACACTAAGGAGCAAGCCTGGTATTCAGTTTGGATCCACATCCTCTTTTTTCCTCAGGCTTTAAACTTCTTCCTGGGGAGAGCTTCTCTCCCACAGCTGAGAGCCAGGGAGGCTGTCAGAGCAAGAAAGTACACATTAGCTTGACATCAGTGAAAGACAACTTACAGAAGCCTGCTCATTCTGACCTGTTCAATGAGCTCAACTAATCCAATCCAACGACCAAAGAAATTGCTTCTTCTTTTATTTCTTTGACTGAAAAAAATCATGGAAGCAGGAGAATGGAAGGGACCACTTTCTGGTTTCCCACATCTTAGCATATTTCAAGTGGATATCACATATAGTAGGTTGTATAGTACAATTTCTAATTCCAGTACCTGTGACTGTGGCCTTACCTGGAGATAGAATTGTTGTTGATATTGTTAACTAAGATGAGTTCATGATGGAGTAGGGTGACACCTAAATTCAATGACTGGTAACTTTATAAGAGAAGGAAGATGGAGATTTGGACACAGAGACACAGACACATAGGGAAGAAGGCTACATGAAGGTGGAAGAGGCAGGGATTATTAGTGATGCACAATATAAGCTACAGAACACCAAAGATTGCTGACAATAACCAGAAACTAGGAAAGAGGCAAGGAAGGATACTTCTCTAGAATCTTCAGAAGAAGCACAAAACTACTGACACCCTGATTTTGGACTTCTACCCTCAGAACTAGGAGAAAATATATTTCTGTTGTTTTAAGCTACCTGGTTTGTGGTATTTGTTATGGAAGCCCTTGGGAGGCTAATCTACTACATTTCTTGTCTCTCTCCTTTGTATCTTCTATTTTGTTATAACAACCATCACCTATTTCAGACCTTTGTCTCCATTACTTGAACTTTTATCATGGGATTTTTCTGGTCTGGCTGCAAACTCTTCTTTTCTTTTGCAGTGCATCCTTTCCACCATTTCCAGAATCATTTTTCAGAAGTCCATGTCCAATTATGCTATACCTCCACTGTTCTAAGTTTTCAGTGCTCCCCCAACATTTGACACACCCATCCTGGGACTCAAGACTCCCTATGAGAAGTCTCTAACTCACCTGCTTACCACTGTGGTCTCTCACATCTTTGTCATCCTGATCCTGTGAGTCCATGGTTAATTCAATTATTATTATTTCTTAAATCTGAATTCAGCTCAAATGAAGTTTCAGCATGCCCTATGAGCTTCATTTTTCCTCCTTGTTGCTTTCCCATCTTTACATTTCCAGTCCTGCTAAAGATGCCACCCTCTCCCTCTCTTTTCTTTCTGAGGCCCATGGTTGTCCTTCACTCTTCACAAATGCTGTCTCCTCATAGTCTTTCCCAGTTGTACTAACTTGGTGGTCTCGTCCACCTATGACACTCCCATAATTTCCCCTCTTCAATAATAATTCACATTCATTGAATTCTTCCCATGCACCAGCCACTGTGCTAAGCATTTTTTTAAAGATTTATTTATTTATTATTTTTAGAGAGAGAGAAAGGGAGAGAGCATGGAGGGGAGGGGCAGAGGGAGAAGGAAAGAGAGAATTTCAAGCAGATTCCTACTGAGCATGGAGTCTGACACGGGGCTTGATCTCACAACTCTGAGATCATGACCTGAGCTGAAATCAAGAGTTGGACACCTAACCAACTGAGCCACCCAGGCACCCCTGTGCTAAGGATTTAACTTATAGATTATCACACTTCATCCTCACAACAATTCTACTTGTTAATTTTACAGAAAAACAAAACAAAACAAAACACCAAATATGAAGCCTAGAATTAGTGTCTTGATGGAGAGCACAGCTAACAAATGGTGGAATTGGCTTAAGTTCTGGGTTGCTGAAATCCCAGTACTATGTTTCTCACCATTACACAATGCCACCTCTGTGATAGCTTCATTGTTCTTGAGTTATCATGATGTCTTGGCTCTTCTTCTTGCCTCATATTCTCTACTAGATTTGCAGCTCCTTGTGAATGGGGTCTGCATCTAATTCATGGTGGTTTCTCTGCAGGGCTTGATGTAGTTGGGAAAACTCTGGATTAGGAGGTAAGACAAGCCAGTTTTAGGCTCAACTCTGCCATGAAGCAATGGTGTGGCTTTGACCAATCATATCACCTCTGTGGGCCACTCTGACTGTAAGATTCAATAATTACCATGGCTCAGAGCTTGTGCTGTATTAGTAGAGCAACATACATTGATTTAACTTAATTAGGAACAGCTCCAGTCATGACTGAGACCTTTAGACAAACTGGAAGGCAAGAGCCCTTGGGTGAAATGCTCATTTGACTAATTGTTCTTTTGTCCAGAGACATTGCTTAAAGCTTAAAATGAACACTCTCATGAAAGACCCCCTTAGAAGAGAGATGGATTATTTGCTAAAGGCAAGTCACTTAGTTTTTTCTATTGTCACTTTAAATCAGAGGGATTTTCTATTTGTAACAAGTCTTAATTTATTAAACAACTCCCAACACATGGTATAAGGCATAAGATTTAGCAGTAGATTTTAAGACCATTTTTAAGGCATCTAGGATAGTATCAAGATGTTTAAAGATCATATTTAAATTGAGACATTAAAAACAAAAAGATTTCTCAGCTTTTCAACCATCAAAACATTTGGCGTCGCTTTCTTTCCTAGGCCCCAAATAGCCATGCAATCATCGCTCTGTGTTTTACATGCAATTCTACAGCTAAGTACATCATTATTTAGACTCCACAGATTATATGGTAATCATGGATTTACTGTAAACCCAATTTAATTTCTATGGAATTACTGACTTTAAGGTTGCAAAACAATATTGTTTACAAGGCAGTATAATAGCACTCAAAATGAATGCTGATTAGAACTAATAAACAAAGGAATGCATAGCTTTCAGACTAAGCCTAAATAGTTAGAGTGATCGATATGGTAATCAAGGCTTTTTAAGAGCATACCTGTTGAGCACCTACTCTGCGGTCTCCCTACAATTTAACTAAGGATATGGACAAGAAGCAGAGATCATTTTATTATAAAATTCAAGAATAATTCTTATAATGGGTCACCTCATTTATCTATTTGCTTGTTTTAACTAATAACACTAATCTTGTGTTTGAAATTTCAATCTTTAATAACCAAGGTATTGAATTCTTGGTTAGGTTAGTCTTTGAAGCATTTCCTTGAAACCTAAATGTTGCACATAGGATCCATTCCACCTTAAACTCGCTCTCATAATTTCCCAGAAACCAATGAAATGTGTCTGAATTTAGAGGCACAGGTGGGAACATGAATGAATAAATTAATACTCCTCAACTCAACAAACTTTGAGGTGTATTGGACAAGACGATGGGTATGGTTTAAAGTTAGTGGTGTTTATTGGTCATAATCTCTGGTGAATAAACTTTAATTGTTGCACAAAGATGAAAACTAGCCTAAGCATGAGTCAAGTTGCATAGGCCTTATTTGACAATGGGGTAGAAAATGTGCGGGAGGAGGATCCATGCAAAACTATAGGTAAATAAAACTTCGGCAGACTTTTGAGAAATCAAGATTACAATCTAAAGAAGAAAGGTAATAGTCTCAAAAAAAGGTGGTGGAGGGGCAACTGTAGGGACATATTCTATAATTTTTCTAATAATCCTTATGATAGGAATTATATTTGAAAATATAAAGCTACTAGGAAATGCTGAGACTTTTTAAATTTAATAAGGATTGTATATGGTAGAAAGAAGTTGCAAAGTGGTCAGGAGTAGAAAGAAGAGGATTAGTTACATCTCTTTTGGAAACAAATGCTCCCTTAAGCCTTTTCACCCATCAGGCTAAAATATCCCTAGAAACCAATGCCAACAACCCAACTGCATTTGAGATAGTGAATCAGTTCTAAACTAAAAGTTCCTTGAGTATAGGCATTCTATTGTACTTTATTTTTTTCATGTATTTACTCAACTAATATTTAATGATCTCCTACTACATGGCAACTGCTTTGTTAGACACTGGGGATTTAAAAATCACCTGGAAGTTTTCAAGTTCAATATGTTAATAAAAAAAATCTTGTGGTGAAAATGGAATGAAAATGTAAGTTCAAATGGAAAATTCACATTGTATTTTACATCCTGAGTTTTAAAATTGAATATTTCATCTTTCCTTTATTTCTTTAAGTTTATCATTATTTCTTTAGATAGTTCTTGCCTCTATTGGATTCTTGATTGATTGAATTATTAGTATTTGTTGTGGGCTATTATCTGCCTATTGGCAAGTTGGCATATATTTTTCTTTTATCTTGTATTTATTATTATTTATTTTTTTAGTAAACACCAAAATAAAAGCATCTTTATCTGTTTATTTTGTTCACAGATGTATTTCAGGAATTTTGGCATGTAATAAGTACTCAATAAATATTTGTTAAATGAATAAAAAAAAAGAAAGAAAGATGCGATTTCCCCAATCTTCAGCCTCTTGGAAAGACAAATATCCAACAAGATATGTGAAAAAATATAAATGTTGCTTTAGTCATAATTCTTTTAGTTATAAGAGATAAAACAAATCAAAACAGAACAAAAACCCCAAAACCTTGGCTAAATTAGAGAGTGATTGGTTCACAGATCAAAATGGCCTAATGCATTCATCATGGCTAAAAGCAGAGGATTCAGAGCATATGTTCTGACTTGATCTCATTCTTTCCATTATTCTTCTGTAATGGTTTCAAACTCAGACAGACTTTCTCCTTGTGTTGACAGAATGGCTACTAAGAGCTCCAATCATGGCTTTTATCTTCTTAATTCTCTCATAATAAAGGGAATTTCTCTTCTCCGGCAGTTCGACAGAAATCTTGGGCCTAATTTGTGTTGTTCAAAATTGGTTCATCTGCCCATTCCTGAACCAATCATTGTGACTAACAGGATGCATATGTTCATAGGCTCAGGCCAAGGGCCCACCCTGAGCTAGGGCATGATCAATTCTAATCAAATCACATGAAATGAGAAAAGAAGGGATGGTTTCATAAGGAAAATTTGGACGAAGTCCCAGGCAGGCAAAAACGATGGACATCTACCACAAATCTTATGATAGAAAATAACCAGGGTATTCACCGTCTTTCACCTCTTTCTCCATACACATAGGAAGGATCTTTTCAAAGATGGTTATAATAAAATCATTTTAAAAGATATTTTTGAGCATCTTTTACACTGTGTGGTAGTAAATTTATGTGTCAAATTGGCTGGGCTAAATGATGCCCAGATAGCTGGTAAAACATTATTTTTGGGTGTGTATGTGAGGGTGTTTCTGGAAGAGATTAGCATTTGAATCAGAAGATCAAGTAAAGAAGATCACCTTCCTTTGGAGGAGATCATTGAGAGGACTTGATAGCCCGTTGACCTAAGAGCTGGACCCAGGCAATTGGAGGCCCTCACCCCTCCCCAGTCCTTGAAATATGCATTCTGCTCGCCTTCTCTGCACCAGAATTTGCCCTAAGAACACAGCCTTGAGAGAGTACAGTGTTGTTGAGGCCATCTGAACAGAGTATGCAAGTAAACCCAGTTAAGGCTTCTATATAAACTTTTAAGATTCTGGCAGGGGCAGGTGCAGAGATCTATTCATCTTGAAGTCATCCAGGTAAATTCCCTGGCTTGTTAAAACTGCCTCCTATCAATCTGGAGTGATCCGCCTCTTTTTTTGTCTCTTTGCCCTCCATGCAGGAGGGTCAATTTGTGAATTAACACCCTCACCAATGTGGGTGGGCATCATCCAATCAGTTGAGGACCTGAATAGAACAAAAGCAAGAAGGAAGGGCAAATTTGTTCTCTGATTGGGCTGGGATATCTATCTATTCCTTCCTAATGATGAAGTTTTAGAATATAAGTGAGGTCCAGAGCCGATGACCAAGAAAGAATTCTTAAGACTTCTCTGGTGCAAAAACGTAATTTTATTAAAGCATGGGGACAGGACCCATGGGCAGAAAGAGATGCTGCACCGGAGTTGTGAGGGGTGGCTGATTATATACTCAGGAGTTGGGGAGGTGAGGACAAAGGGGGTGTTCAGAAGGACTGTCATATGCTAAAGACTCTCAGGATACTAGAGGCTTGGTTATTGTCAAGCCAAGGCTGTTTTCCCCTCTAATGAGGTGCTAACATGAAGACAGTTGGGAGTTTCCTGGAGGGATGTTACATTCCTCCTATCACACGTACTTGTCAATGGGCTTTAGGTTTAGAAGAAATTCAGTTTTATTTATATTTCCTTCCAGAAGCTATTGCTAAGGCTTTTGTAAGTAAACTGAGGGAGACTCCTGTCCTGCAAGACTGTGATCTCTATCAGTTAACTATTTGTTTTTCCTTTAGGGCAGCCAGGGGTGCCTGAGGAATGTCACACATACCACATGGGGTGGGGTATAGGGTGCCAGCTTCTGCGTTGTCCTCAGCTAGCCTTCTGCTCCCTCATCACTTGGGACTTTGGTGCTCCTCATTCTCGGGTCTTCATATTTGGACCAAGGCTTACACACCATTGATCTCTGGTTCTCAGGCCTTTGGATTTGAATTGGACCTATACCATTGGTTTTCCTGGGCCTTCAGCTTGAAAACAGTAGATTGTGGGACTTCTCAGCCTCTACAGTCATGTAAGCCAGTTCTTCATACCTAATCTCTTTCTAGATATCAATATATACCCTACTAGATCTGTTTCTCTGGAAAACCCTAACTAATATACAAAGTATTACCTTTTTTTTTCTTTTTTTTTTAATTTTATTACGTTATGTTAGTCACCATACAATACATCATTAGTTTTTGATGTAGTGATCCACGATCCATTGTTTTCGTATAACACCCAGTGCTCCATGCAGTACGTGCCCTCCTTAATACCCATCACCGGGCTAACCAATCCTCCCTCCCCCCTCCCCTCTAAAACCCTGTTTGTTTCTCAGGTCCATAGTTTCTCATGGTTCATCTCTCCCTCCAATTCCCCCCGCCCATTTTTCCCTTCCTTCTCTTAATGTCCTCCATGTTATTCCTTATGTTCCACAAATAAGTGAAACCATATGATAATTGACTTTCTCTGCTTGACTTATTTCATTTAGCATAATCTCCTCCAGTCCCATCCATGTTGATGCACAAGTTGGGTATTCATCCTTTCTGATGGCTGAGTAATATTCCATTGTATATATGGACCACATCTTCTTTATCCATTCATCTGTTGAAGGGCATCTCGGCTCTTTCCACAGTTTGGCTATTGCAGACATTACTGCTATGAACATTGTCGTGCATATGGCCCTTCTTTTCACTACATCTGTGTCTTTGGGGTAAATACCCAGCAGTGCAATTGCTGGGTCATAGGGTAGCTCTATTTTTAAATTTTTGAAGAACCTCCACACTGTTTTCTAAAGTGGCTGTACCAACTTGCATTCCCACCAACAGTGTAAGAGGGTTCCCCTTTCTCCACAACCTCTCCAACATTTGTTGTTTCTTGCTTTGTCAATTTTTGCCTTTCTAACTGGTGTAAGGTGGTATCTCAGTGTGGTTTTGATTTGAATTTCCCTGATGGCTAATGATGATGAACATTTTTTCATGTGTCTGTTAGCCATTTGTATGTCTTCTTCAGAGAAGTGTCTGTTCATCTCTTCTGCCCACTTTTTGACTTATTTGTTTTTTGGGTGTTGAGTTTGAGAAGTTCTTTATAGATTTT
>NW_022589770.1:12771260-12821701 GCF_004348235.1 Phoca vitulina | reverse complement strand
TGTTTCACTAGCTTTTGGAGATGTATCTTGAAAGAAGTTGCTGTGGCTGATGTCAAAGAGGTTACTGCCTATGTTCTCCTCTAGGATTTTGATGGATTCCTGTCTCACATTGAGGTCTTTCATCCACTTTGAGTTTATCTTTGTGAATGCTGTTAGAGAATGGTCGAGTTTCACTCTTCTGCATGTGGCTGTCCACTTTTCCCAGCACCATTTATTGAAGAGACTGTCTTTTTTCCATTGCATGTTTTTTCCTGCTTTGTCAAAGATTATTTGACCATAGAGTTGAGGGTCCATATCTGGGTTCTCTATTCTGTTCCATTGGTCTGTATGTCTGTTTTTGTGCCAGTACCATGCTGTCTTGGTGATCACTGTTTTGTAATATAGCTTGAAATTGGGCAACGTGATGCCCCCAGCTTTGTTTTTCTTTTTCAACATCTCCTTGGCGATTCAGGGTCTTTTCTGATTCCATACAAATTTTAGGATTGTTTGTTCCAGCACTTTGAAAAATGTCATTGGAATTTTGATCAGGATGGCATTGAAGGTATAGATTGCTCTGGGTAGCATAGACATTTTAACAATGTTTATTCTTCCGATCCATGAGCATGGAATATTTTTCCATCCTTTTGTGTCTTCTTCAATTTCTTTCATGAGTGTTTTGTAGTTCCTAGAGTATAGATCCTTTACCTCTTTGGTTAGGTTTATTCCGAGGTATCTTATGGTTTTTGGTGCTATTGTAAATGGAATCGTTTCTTTAATTTCTCTTTCAACAGTTGCGTTGTCAGTGTATAAGAAAGCAACTAATTTGTGTGCATTGATTTTGTATCCTGCCACATTTCTGAATTGCTGTATGAGTTCTAGTAATTTGGGGGTGGAGTCTTTTGGGGTTTCCACATAAAGTATCATGTCGTCTGCGAAAAGAGAGAGTTTGACTTCTTCTTTGCCAATTGAATACCTTTTATTTCTTTTTGTTGTCTGATTGTTGTTGCTAGGATTTCTAGTACTATGTTGAACAACAGTGGTGAGAGTGGGCACCCTTGATGTGTTCCCGATCTTAAGGGAAAGGCTCTCAGCTTTTCCCCATTGAGGATGATATTCCCTGTGGGTTTTTCATAGATGGATTTTATGAGCTTGAGGAATGTTCCCTCTATCCCTATACTCTGGAGAGTTTTAATCAGGAAAGGATGTTGTATTTTGTCAAATGCTTTTTCTGCATCAATTGAGAGGACCATATGGTTCTTCTCCCTCCTCTTATTAATGTGTTCTATCACATTGATTGATTTGCGAATGTTGAACCACCCTTGCATCCCGGGGATAAATCCCACTTGGTCGTGGTGGATGATCCTTTCAATGTATTGTTGGATCCTATTAGCTAAGATTTTGTTGAGGATTTTGGAATCCATATTCATCAGGGATATCGGTCTGAAATTCTCCTTTTTGATGGGGTCTTTGCCTGGTTTGGGGATTAAGGTAATGCTGGCCTCATAGAATGAGTTTGGAAGTTTTCCTTTTGTTTCTATTTTTTGAAACAGCTTCAGTAGAATAGGTATTATTTCTTCTTTGAATGTTTGGTAGAATTCCCCAGGGAATCCATCAGGCCCTGGACTTTTGTTTTTTGGGAGGTTTTTGATCACTGCTTCAATCTCTTTACTGGTTATTGGCCTATTCAGGTTGTCAATTTCTTCTTGTTTCAGTCTTGGCAGCTTATAGGTTTCCAGGAAGGCATCCATTTCATCCAGATTGCTCAGTTTATTGGCATATAGTTGTTGATAATAATTTCTAATAATTGTTTCTATTTCCTTGGTGTTGGTCGTGATCTCTCCCCTTTCATTCATAATTTTATTAATTTGGGTCTTTTCTCTCTTCTTTTGGATAAGTCTGGCCAGTGGTTTATCGATCTTATTAATTCTTTCAAAGAACCAACTTCTAATTTCATTGATCTGATCTACTGTGTTTCTGGTTTCTAATTCATTGATTTCTGCTCTAATTTTAATTATTTCTCTTCTAATGCGTGGCTTAGGCGTTGTTTGTTGCTTTTTCTCTAGTTCTTTAAGGTGTAGAGTTAGTTGGTGAATTCGGGATTTTTCTATTTTTTTGAGTGAGGCTTGGATGCCTATGTATTTCCCCCTTAGGACTGCTTTTGCAGTATCCCATAGGTTTTGGACTGATGTGTTTTCATTCTCATTGATTTCCATGAATTGTTTAAGTTCTTCTTTGATTTCTTGGTTGACCCAAACATTCTTGAGCAGAGTGGTCTTTAGCTTCCAAGTGTTTGAATTTCTGCCAAATTTTTTCTTGTGATTGAGTTTCAGTTTTAGAGCATTGTGGTCTGAGAATATGCAGGGAATAATCTCAATCTTTTGGTATCGGTTGAGACCTGATTTGTGACCCAGTATATGGTCTATTCTGGAGAAAGTTCCATGTGTGCTCGAGAAGAATGAGTATTCTGTTGTTTTAGGGTGGAATGTTCTGTAAATATCTATGAGGTCCATCTGGTCCAATGTGTCATTCAAAGCTTTTGTTTCCTTGTTGATTTTCTGCTTAGATGATCTGTCCATTGCTGAGAGTGGAGTATTGAGGTCTCCTATAATTAATGTATTGTTATCAATATGACTCTTTATTTTGGTTAACAGTTGGCTTATGTAGATGGCTGCTCCCATGTTGGGGGCATAGATATTTACAATTGTTAGATCTTGTTGAATAGACCCTTTAAGAATGATATAGTGTCCTTCTGTGTCTCTTATTACAGACTTTAGTTTAAAATCTAATTTGTCTGATATAAGAATTGTTACCTCAGCTTTCTTTTGAGGTCCGCTGGCATGGAAGATAGATCTCCATCCCTTCACTTTCAGTCTGGATGTATCTTTAGGTTCAAAATGAGTCTCTTGTAGACAGCATATGGATGGGTCCTGTCTTTTTATCCAATCTGCAACCCTGTGCCGTTTTATGGGAGCATTTAGGCCATTCATGTTGAGAGTGATTATTGAAAGATATGAATTAATTATCATCATGTTGCCTGTGAAGACGTTGTTTTTATTGATTGTCCCTGTAAATTTCTGTTGTAGATCACTCTTGGGGTCTTTCTCCTTTTATAGAACCCCCTTAATATTTCTTGCAGGGCCGGCTTAGTGGTCACATATTCTTTCAACTTCTGCCGGTCGTGGAAGCTCTGCATCTCTCCATCCATTCTAAATGAAAGCCTTGCCAGATAAAGTATTCTTGGCTGCATGTTCTTCTCATTTAGTACCCTGAATATGTCTTGCCAGGCCTTTCTGGCTTGCCAGGTCTCTGTGGATAGGTCTGACGTTATTCTGATGTTCCTCCCTCTGTACGTAAGGAATCTCTTCCCCCTAACTGCCCTTAAGATGGTTTCCTTGGTTCTAAGATTTGCAAGTTTTACTATTACATGCCGGGGTGTTAGCCTGTTTTCCTTGATCTTAGGAGGGGTCCTCTCTGCCTCTAGGACTCGAATGTTTATTTCATTCTCCAGATTAGGGAAGTTCTCAGCCTACGATTTGCTCAAATACATCTTCTAGCCCTCTCTCTCTCTCCACTCCCTCCGGGATTCCAATGATTCTGACATTGGAACGCCTCATAGTGTCACTTATTTCTCTGATTCTATTTTCATGGGTTCTGAGTTGTTTTTCCCTGGCCTCCTCTTTTCCCTTTTTATCTATTATACTGTCTTCCAGATCACTTATTCTCTCTTCTGTCTCAGTTACCCTAGCTGTTAGATTATCTAGATTGGATTGGATCTCATTGATAGCATTTTTAAGTTCTGCCAATTCCCCTTTTATTTCTGCCCTTAGAGACTCTATGTTGCCATTAATTGATTTCTCCATTCTAGCCATTGTCTTCACAATTGCTAGCCTGAATTCCATCTCCGACATCTTGGTTATATCTGCATCCATTTGTAAATCTGCAGCATAAGTCATAATCTCTGAGTCTTTTCTGTTTTGGGGGCTCCTCCTCCTAGTCATTCCGTTGATAGGTGTTTGAGGGAATGTATAGAGTCCAAATTATTGACCAGAACCCAAGCAAGATGCACCTGTTTTCTTGGGACCTTAGGGTAGCTGGCCTCTTGTTTTCCCAGCCTGTCTTCTGCGGGAGGGGCCTGCCGCACTGTTACTCAGGCAGCCCTGTTTGGGCAGAGTTGCCCTGCACCCCTGTGGCGGGGGATGGGCTCAGTGGGAATCAGTCTTTGGGGCTTTTGTTCTCTGGCGCCTTTCCCTGGTGGCTTTCCACCTCTCTTCCACGAGTCAGAGCAGAAGAGACCATTTCCAACCCTCTGCCTCAGAGCAGAGAGACCTCAGTCTGTCCTTCAGTGAGCTCTCCAGGCCACACTGTCTCCGTTTCTGTCCGTGCTGCTATAAACTGCAGCGTCCTGGGTTGTGCGCCCCTCTGCGGAGCTCCCAGTCCTGCCTCCAGGTCGGGGCACGTCTCTGCCCTTTGTGCTTCTAAAACCACCAGCTGCTCCCAGTTCGCGCGCGCGACTCCGCCACTTGGGGTCCTGTCCCGGGGACTGCAGTTCACGTGTGCACGACTCCACCACTCGAGGTTTCCACCCCGGAGGTTGCAGTTCACCGACGGGACCCTGGCGCACCGGGTTTCCCTCTCGGAGGCTGCAGTTTGCGTTCGCGTGACCGTCACTCCGGGTTTCTGGCGGGTTGGCTGCGGTTCGCGTGCACGTGACCCCGCCGGTCTGGTCCTCCACCCCGGGGGCTGCCCTAAAGTCCTTTCCCGATGCTACCTGTCTGCGAGTCTGTGCCCGACCACGCGTGCGAGGCTGTCACTCACCGGCGGTGTAGGATCCCCACGTCCAGGCACCCTCCCGCTGCCATTTATCCTCCGATATCTGCCCGCAGAATCACGGCTCTCCGCTTCGTACCTCAAAACCAACTGCCTGAGATATTCTGTTTGTAGAGATCCAGATCTTCTTACATCTCAGGCTGGTTTCGTGGGTGCTCAGAGTGGTCTGGTAGATATCCAGCTCAATTCCGGGGACCAGTTGAAATAGGGTCTGTCCCTCTGTCCCTCCCCTCTGCACACTCTCTCTAATAAATAAATAAATCTTAAAGAAAAATAAAAGAATGTAAATGCTTAAGTCCTAAGTAAGGGGTGAAGACACTGTGCTCTACTATAATGACTGAAAAGGTCAACTTTTATTTGTCCAGTATTTTGTGTTTTAAAAGCATTTTTGTCTGTATTATCTCAGTTGATTTTAAAATCATCCCTATCAGGTTGTTGGGGAGTATATTTTCATGATCCACATTTTCCACAGGAGACAACGGAGTCAGGAAGGGGCACAGAAATCCAAAATAGAAGTGAATAGATGAGAAAGGTGTGGCAATACTGACTGTTACTTGTCCTCTGGTCTCAGGAGGGTCTACTCTCAGATGCTCCCTGCAGTAGAAGTTCCTGGGTAATCATAAAGCACAAGCCAAAGTGGCTCTAAAAGGGCTCTTCTTTTTTTTCTTTTGGAAGCTCACATTTTAGCTATTTGCAGTTGCTTTCTATTTCATAATATATCTGTACTTCTTTTAGTACTAAAAACTTTTTGCCTCTGTCTTCTAGTAACTCTGACCCTGGCTTATTCTATGACTGTCAGTATCCCCATACACTTCTGACCATGAGCCCATCTCCCAAATTCAAAAAGCACAGCACAAGGTTGCAGGGGCATGGAGACCTGAGATGTGACTTCTGGAATTGACATTTTCAGTCTTGAGGAATATGTCTGGGGGAGAGATAGTGTTGGGTCACAAAGTATCACCCTTTCTTTGTGTAAAAGAGTTACAAGAGAATAACTCAAATTTCCCCCACCCCAAAAAGTCCTTGAAAAAGAAGCATACCTCCAGTGAGAAAAAAAAAAAAAAAAAAAATATATATATATATATATATATATATATATATATATATATATATTTGGCAACTTTCTGCTATTATACACAGAAAATCCATGTGCTTCTTTGTATAATCACATGTTTAGTCTCTTTCACAAAGACTTGAATCACAGAGTATGGTTCTACAGGTTTTAAGTTTGCTAAAAACAAACACAATTTCACAGCTTTCCAGAATATTTTATTGTTTAGCATCTTCCAGGACTTTGTATTCACTAAGTACCTTACAGTTTATTCCTTAATCATCACAGAATCCTTGAAACAGTTTGGCCTGATATGTTGCTGTTGTATTTTGTTTATGGATGGGGAACCTAAAGGAAAGTGATGTTCAAAGTTACACACAAGAACCAAAGTTAGAACCCATAAGTCTTTTATTTTTTATTTAAATTTTAGTTAGTTAACATACAGTGCAATATTGGTCTCTGGAGTAGAATTCAGTGATTCATTACTTACATACAACACCTGGTGCTCATCCTAACAAGTACTCTCCTTAACTCCCATCACCCATCTAGCTCATCTCCTATCCACCTCCCTCCATCAACCATCAGTTTGTTCTGTATCATTAAGAGTCTCTTATGCTTTTTTTAAATTTAATTTTATTATGTTATATTAGTCACCATACATTACATCATTAGTTTTTGATGTAGTGTTCCATGATTCATTGTTTGCATATAACACCCAGTGCTCCATGCAATACATGCCCTCCTTAATACCCATCACTGGGCTAAAACATCCCCCCATCCCCTCCCCTCTAGAACCCTCAGTTTGTTTCTCAGAGTCCATAGTCTCTCATGGTTCGTCTCCCCCTCAGATTCCACCCCCTTCATTTTTCCCGTCCTACTATCTTTTTTTTTTTTTAACATATAATGTATTATTTTTTTTCAGAGGTACAGGTCTGTGATTCATCAGTCTTACACAATTCACAGTGCTCACCATAGTACATACCCTCCCCAATGTCTATCACCCAGCCACCCCATCTCTCCCACTGCCCACCACTCCAGCAACCCTCAGTTTGTTTCCTGAGATTTAGAATCCCTCATATCAGTGAGATCATATGATACTTTCTTTCTCTGATTGACTTATTTCACTTAGCATAATATCCTCTAGTTCTATCCACGTCCTTCCAAATGGCAAGATTTGATTTTTTTTGATGGCTGCATAATATTCCATTGTGTGTGTGTGTGTGTGTGTGTGTGTGTGTGTGTGTGTATATATATATATATATATATATATATATATATATATATATATACTACATCTTCTTTATCCACTCATCTGTTGATGGACATCTTGGCTCTTTCCATAGTTTGGCTATTGTGGACATTGCTGCTATAAACATTGGGGTGAATGTACCTATTAGGATCCCTACATTTGTATCTTTGGGGTAAATACCCAGTAGTGCAATTGAAGGATCGTATGGTACCTCTCTTTTTCAACTTTTTGAGGAACCTCCACACTGTTTTCCAGAGTGGCTGTACCAGCTTGCATTCCCACCAACGGTGTAGGAGGGTTCCCCTTTCTCTGAATCCCTGCCAACATCTGTCGTTTCCTGACTTGTTAATTTTAGCCATTCTGACTGGTGTGAGGTGGTATCTCATTGAGGTTTTGATTTGGACTAGGGTTTTGGTTTGGACTAGGATTAGAACTGAGGGTTCTAGAGGGGAAGGGGTTGGGGAGATGGGTTAGCCTGGTGATGGGTATTGAGGAGGGCACATTCTGCATGGGGCACTGGGTGTTATGCACAAACAATGAATCATGGAACACTACATCAAAAACTAATGATGTAATGTATGGGGATTAACATAACAATAAAAAATAAAAGTAAAAAAAATTAAAAAAAAACTAATGATGTAATGTATGGTGATTAACATAATAAAAAATAACATAATAAAATTAAATTAAAAAAAAAGAAAAAAAGTTGCTATGGCTGAGGTCAAAGAGGTTTCTGCCTGTGTTCTCCTCTAGAATTTTAATGGATTCCTGTCTCACATTTAGGTCTTTCAACCATTTTGAATTTATTTTTGGGTATGGTCTAAGAAAGTGGTTCAGTTCATTCTTCTGCATGTTGCTGTCCAGTTTTCCCAATACCACTTGTTGAAGAGACTGTCTTTTTCCTATTGGATAGTCTTTCTTGCTTTGTTCAAGATTAGTTGACCATATGGTTGTGGGTCCATTTCTGGGTTGTCTATTCTGTTCCATTGATCTATGTGTCTGTTTTTGTGCCAGTACCATATTGTCTTGATGACTACAGCTTTGTAATATAGCAGGAAATCCAGAATCATGATGCTTCCAGTTTCATTTTTCCTTTTCAGAGTTGCTTTGACTATTTGGGGTCTTTTGTGGTTCCATACAAATTTTAGGTTTGTTCTAGTTCTGTGAAAAATGCTGGTGGTATTTATATAGGGATTGCACTAAATGTGTAGATTGCTTTGAATAGTATAGATGTTTTAACAATGTTTGTTCTTCCAATACATGAGCATGGAATACTTTTCCATTTCTTTGTGTCCTCTTCAATTTCTTTCATAGATATTCTATAGTTTTAAGAGTACAAATCTTTTACCTGTTTATTAAATTTATTCCTAGGTATCTTATAGTTTTTGGCGCAATTGCAAATGGGATCGATTCCTTGATTTCTTTTTCTGCTGCTTTGTTATTGCTGTATAAAATGCAACAGATTTCTGTACATTGATTTATATCCTGCAACTTTCCTGAACTCATGTATTAGTTCTAGGAATTTTTCAGTGGAGTCTTTCAGGTTTTCTATATAGAATATCATGTCATCTGCAAATAGTGAAACTTTGACATCTTCTTTGCTGATTTGGATACCACTTATTTCTTTTTGTTGTCTGAACATTGAGGCTAAGACTTCCAATACTATGTTAAATGGTAAGTGAGACTGGACATCCTTGTCTTGTTCCTGACCATAGGGGAAAATTCTCTGTTTTTCCTTATTTAGGAGGCTATTAGCTGTGGGTCTTTCATATATATCCTTTATGATGTTGAGGTATGTTCCATCTAACCCTACTTTGTGGAGGGTTTTTATCAAGAAAGGATGCTGTATTTTGTCAAATGTTTTTTCTGCATATATTGACAGAATCATATGGTTTTTATCTTTTATTAATATGGTGTATCATGTTATTTTGAAATCGTGAACTACCCCTGCAGCCCAGGAATAAATCCCACTTGATCGTGGTCAATAATTCTTTTAATGTACTATTGAATTCATTTTGCTAGTATTTTATTGAGAATTTTTGCATCCATGTTCACTAGGGATATTGGCCTGTAATTCTCCTTTTTCATGGAGCCTTCATCTGGTTTCAGGAATCAAGGTAATGCTAGCTTCATAGAATGAGTTTGGAAGTTTTCCTTCCATTACTGTTTTTTTTTTAATAGTTTGAGAAGAATAGGTATTAACTCTTCTTTAAATGTCTGGTCGAATTTCCCTGGGAAGCCTTCTGGCTCAGGAATTTTGTATGTTGGGAGATTTTTGATTACTGATTCAATTTCTTTGCTGGTTATGGGTCTCTTCAAATTTTCTATTTCGTCCTATTTCAGTTTTGGTAGTTTGTAAGTTTCCAGGAATTTGTCCATTACTTCCAGGTTGCCCAGCCTGTTGGCATATAATTTTTCATAGTATTCTCTTATAATTGTTTGCACTTCTGTGGTGTTGATTGTGATCTCTCCTCTTTCATTCATGATTTTATTTATTGGGGTCCTTTCTCTTTTCTTTGATAAGTCTGGCCAGGGGTTTATCAATTGTATTAATTCTTTTAAAGAACCAAGTTTTAGTTTTGTTAATCTGTTCTACTGTTTGTTTGTTTGTTTTCTATATTGTTTATTTCTGCTCTGATCTTTATCACTTCCCCTTTTTCTACTGGCTTTAGGATTTATTTGCTGTTCTTTTTCTAGCTCTAGTGTAAGTTTAGATTGTGTATTTGAGACTTTCCTTGCTTCCTGAGGTAGGCCTGTATTGCAATATACTTCCCTCTTAGGACTGTCATGGCTGCATCCCAAAGGGTTTGGACTGTCTTGTTTTCATTTTCATTTGTTGCCAAGTATTTTTTCTATTTCTTCTTTTATTTCCTGGTTAACTCGCTTATTCTTTAGTGGATGCTCTTTAAATTCCATGTATTTGTGGTCTTTCCAAATTTTTTCTTGTGGTTGACGTCTAGTTTCATAGAGTTGGTCTGAAAATATTCATCATATGATCTCGATCTTTTTGTACTTGTTGAGAGCTGATTTGTGACCCAGTATGTGATCTATTCTGGAGAATGTTCCATATGCTGTTGAAAAGAATGTGTATTCTGCTGCTTTAGGATGAAATGTTCTGAATATATGTTAAGTCCTTCTGGTTTAGTGTGTCATTCAAAGTCATTGTTTCCTTGTTGATCTTCTGCTTAGATGATTTGTCTATTGCTGTAATTGGGGGTATTAAAGTCCCCTACTATTATGGTATTATTATCAATGAATTTCTTTATATTTATTATTAATTTATATATTTGGGTGCTCCCAAGTTAGGGGCATAAAAATTTACAACTGTTAGATCTTCTTGAGGGGTAGACCCCTTAATTATGATACAATTCCCTTCTTCATCTCTTGTTACAGTCTTTGTTTTAAAATCTAGTTTGTCTGATGTAAATATGGCTACTCCAGCTTCCTTTTGATGTCCATTAGCATAATAGATGGTTCTTCAAGCCCTCACTTTCAATCTGCAGGTTTCTTTAGGTCTAAAGTGAGTCTTTTGAATGCAGCATATAGATGGATCTTGTTTTTTTAATCCATTCTGATATTCTGTGTCTTTTGATTGGAACATTTAGTCCATTTACATTCAAATTGAATATTGAAAGATATGAATTTAGTGTCATTGTGCTACCTGTAGAGTTGGTGTTTCTGGTGATGTTCTCTGGTCCTTTCTACTCTTTGTTGCTTTTGGTCTTTTTTTTCTCCACTCAAAGAGTTCCTTTTAAAATTTCTTGCAGGTCTGGTTTAATGATCACAAACTCCTTTAGTTTTTGCTTGTCTGGGAAACTCTATATCTCTCCTTCTATTCTGAATGACAGCGTTGCTAGATAAGGAATTCTTGGCTGCATATTTTTCCTATTCAGGATGTTGAATATTTGCTGCCATTCTTTTCTGGTCTGCTGTGGACAGATCTGCTGTGAACCTGTCTGTCTGCCTTTGTAGGTTAAGGACTTTTTCCACCTGCTGCTTTCAGGATTCTTTCCTTGTCTGCGTATTTTGTGAATTTGACTATGATATGCCTTGGTGATGGTCTGCTTTTGTTGAATTTAATGGGAGTTTTCTGTGCTTCTTGGATTTTGATGCCTGTGTCCTTCACGAGATTAAGGAAGTTTTTAGCTATAATTTGCCCAAATAAACCTTGTGCCTTTTTCTCTCTTTTCATCTTCTGGGACTCCTATGATACAAAGGTCATGTAAGTTTTATGGGGCACCTGGGTGGCTCAGTCACTTAAGCCTCTTCCTTCAGCTCAGGTCATGATCCCAAGTCCTGGGATCAAACCCCACATGGGGCTTCCTCCCCTCAGCAGGGAGCCTGCTTCTCCCTCTCCCTCTGCTCCTCCTTCCCTGTTCATTCTCTTTCTGTCTCTGTCTCTCTTTCAAATACATAAATAAAATCTTAAAAAATGTTATTACATTTTAATAAGTCACTGAGTTCCCTAAATCTATCTTTGTGATCCATTACCTTTCTTTCCCTCTTTTTTTGGCTTCATTATTTTCCATAATTTTATCTTCTGTATCACCGATTTGCTCCTCTACTCCATCCATCCTCATTTTTATGGGCTCCATTTGGGTTTGCACCTTGGCTGTAGCATTTTTAATTTCAGTCTGACTAAATTTTAGTTATTTTATCTCTGTAGTAAGGGATTCTCTAGTGTCTTCTATGCTTTTTTCAAGCCCAGCTAGCGTCCTTATAATCACTGAACTTTAATCCTTTTAGTTGTTGAACTACAATCCTTAAATTCTAATTCAGACATCTTACTTATATCTGTATTGATTAAAGTCCTGGCTGTGAGTTCTACTTCCTGTTCTTTCTTTTGGGGTGAATTCTCCATCTTGTCATTTTGTCCAGGAAAGAAAAAAAGAAAGAAAACAAAACAAAACAAAAAAAACAAACCCCTAGACCCTGGGTGTGTTTTGGTCTGCTTGTGAAAAGAATCTAGATTCCAAAATAATGACAATGATGATGACGATAATAATAATAATAATAATAAAATGAAAGTAAATAAAAAATAAAAATATATAAATAACAAATTAAAAAATTAATAATAAAAATTTAAAAAAGGAATTGAAAAAATAAGAAAATAAATGAAAAAATAAAAATAAAGAATAAAGAATAAAAGCATAAAGGAAGCTAGATCCTATTTCTCCTAGAGCTGAGGCTTTGTAGCCCTCTATGATCAATAGACTTGATGCAAGCGAATTGCTTATGCTGGTCTTCTGGGGGAGGGGCCGGCTGTGCTGATTCTCCGGCTGACTTGTTTCAGTGGAAATGCACCTCCAGGGTGCAGAGGGGTGGGGCTTGGTGTAAGTGACTCCTGCCTCCACAGGGTGGTGCTTTTTTGTTCTCCGAAGGCTTTCAGCACTAATAAGCTGGATGAATATGGTGGCGCACTGCTTTCTAGCCCTGGAGTTGAAAGTTTGCCTCCCCCCACACTCTTAGGTGAGCCCTCAGAGAAGAGCAAGCCATCACCCCTCTTGTGTTCCTGGTTTCCCTTTGAACGCTGTGTTCACCCTGCCTATGTCTGAGCTTTTTTATCTCAGGCATGTGACTGAGTTTCAAAACTCCAAATTTTAGGGACTCCCATAGCATAGACCCATGCTGTTCCTCCAGGGGAGGGTCTCGCTACAATTTTGCCCTTTGCTGGCCAGTTCCAGGAAAGTCACACAACTGTGCAACAGTTTGCAGTTTATGGCAAAATAGAGCAGAAAGCCAGCACCAAGACCCATTGCTTTCAGCTGGCTTCCTCCCTCCTATGCTTGGGAACAGTGCAGTACTTTAACATCACTTGTTCTTGTGACCCAGGGGATCCTCAGACCATGCAGTCACTCCCGGGCACCTTTAAGCCAGGCACATACCCTATGGTAGTGGACTTATAAAAGTTCAGACTTTGTGCTCTGCTACTTATAATACTTTGAGGTAGCACACATAAGCAGTCTCCCTCCCCACTGCCATAGCCACAGCTCTATCTCCCCCAAGTCAACTCTCCACACCTCCTACCTTCCAAAAGGTGGTCATTTTTCTACTTGTAGATTTGCAGTTTTTGTTCTCTCAGACCTCCAATAGATTTCTTGGGTGTTCAGAATGATTTGATAACTATCTAGCTGTGTTTGAGGTATGAGACAAGCTTGGAGTCCCCCTACTCCTCTGCCATCTGAACTCCGAACCCATAAGTTTTAATTACAAGTATATTCCGATGACTCTGGCTTCCTTTCTGCATTTAACCTTGGTTTTTTCCATAACCTCTTTAGGTCAAGCAAAAACAAACAGACAAACATGTCTCTATATGATTTTTGCCCAATCTTTATTCTGATCTTGTCAGAATCTTAGTAGTCTGGTGACCAAGGGCATGCCATTTAACTTGAACAACCTTCAGTTTTCTCATTTGTAAAAAAGGAATATTAAGTCTATGTTTCTGGTTGTGATTACTTATAACAAATGTAACAAATGGTAATTGTTGCCATTAAGGATCTTCCCACTCTTCATTCAGCTATTTCTAATCAACATAATTTCTCCAATTTTCTCATTCTACTCTGTCTTGTGGTAGATCATAAATCCCTTGAGGACACAGGCTTCCACTTACAAATTGCTTTAAACAGTGGTTCTCAACCTTAACTGCACCTTAGAGTCAGCTGGGCAGCCTTTTGAAATTATCCATTCCTTTCTTTCACTCCAGACCAATTAAAGAAGAATAAATAAGAGGTAGGTCTCAAGCATCATACTTTTTAAAATCTCCCCAGAAGACTCTACTGTGCAGCCCAAGTTGAAAAATCTCTGCTTTATAGAGATGCCTGTCATTCTCACTACATACTTGTAAAACCATAGCTCTCTCATTATCCAAGATGTAAGTCTTCAGCAGTTTGGGGCATAATTAAAAGATAAATAAATGCATAAATTAAGACATACATGGTAAGTATAACTCATGTAAAAGATCGCAATTGGTGCTCCTTCTACACAATAATACTCAACACCCCTGGGGTCAGCTGGAGAACCAGGAGGAAGGGAAGCCATTTTGAGGACTTGTTTAAGCTGAACCTTTGTCGCATAGATTCCTCTAGAATCTTAAGACTTCCTCATTTTCAACGATTTTCCATTAGATAAGACCCCACCATTAAAAGGTTTATTTGAATTAACAACAAAAAAACTATTGGTAAAATACATACGTATATTTGAATGGTTTAAGATGGCCTTGTAAAAGGGAAAAAGAGTAATCTTGCATGGGGCAGGGCTGCCTGGAGCCTCAGGCTTGCTTGATACCCCCTCCACCACACCTCCCTGCTGTGGAGGCTGGCCTACCATTCCAGTGGGTCTAGTCTACCTCTTTGTCTAGTCTACCTCTTCATTCTTTGAAGTGGCATGACCAAGAACCTCAGACTCTGAAGGAAAAGAAATCTTGAAACATTACTCACTATTTCCTTCCTGGGGCTGGTCACAGTTTCTGGTACCATGTAAATTTATTTTATATTTACTTATTCCTCGTCTGCCTCATCAGTGGATGCTCAATGTCTTATACAGTGCCTGACACAAATTAGGCACTAAATATATATTTATTGAATGAATGAGTGAGTAAAGGGATGCATGTATAAAACCAGTGACCCTGAAGGGTTAATGAATCAGAAGACTCATTTATCTTTTGTCAAGATCCCTCTCACATCTGAACATACTGAGAAGGGAATATAGTCAATCGCTGCTCTAGAGGTAGTGAGGACATGCTCCCTTTGAATCCTTCATCTTTCAGACTCTTGAGGTTGGGAAGCCACTTTCTTCAAGTTCAGAAATATCCTAAACACCAGCCATTTGTAAGGCATTATTGCCAGGCATAATGGGGGAATAAAACAATAATTCAGGATATCTGCTCAGATTTTTCTAAAAATGTATTTCAAGAGTCAAGAAAGAAACTCAAGGCACAATATGAAACATAGAATAGGATGTTGAGAAATGCCTTCTAGAGGTTGCTTTAGTTTTGATAATTGTTTATTAATCTTTCTGATGAGGTACTATCTTGTCATGGATCAGGATGATATATGGTACCCAGCAAAAAGCCTCACCCTTGCCTCCTTTCCCTACCATCTCCATCCCCAGTAAACTAAACCAGGTAGTCTCATGTCCTTCTAGAGTTTCTTTCTGCAAATCCAGGAAAAAAAATGCAAACACATGTATTCTTATTTTCTCCTCTTTCTTGCTCAAAAGTGGCATATTATATATAATTTTCTGCACAGTGCTGTTTGCACTGAACAGTGTATCTTAGAAATCTTTGCATTTCAGTACACACAGAACCTTAGAGTTTGCTTTCAAGCCAACTCTTGTAAAATAAGGAGTCTTAGAAGGGGAAGGTCATTTCAGAGGAGTGGCCTGGAGGCAGGACTAGGCCTGGCAGGTTGGGGAAAATCAATGTCATCCTGCTTAGCTGGAATACAGATCAGGAGAAGGGGAGTCATTTTAGATAAAGCTGGTGGGAACACCTCATAGTGCTGCAAGTATCTTGGAAGGATGTTATCAAGTGAACCAGAAATGATGGATCATCAGAATTATGCTCAAGAAGATCAATCAACAGCAAGGTCAACAGTGGTTTGCAGATGGGACAGAGGATAGAAAAGAGACAGAGAGATCAACTAAGAAGCAAAATAGTCTAAACCCAAACCGGGCATAGTGCTGAAGAAAATGGAAAGGAAAGGATATAAATATGAGAGACATCATAGAGATTCATTCTATAGCCATGGTTCTCTACCCTTTCTGTCCAGCTGTCACACATTATAGATAAAGTTCAACTGTGTTACTCAATCCTGTGGGCATATTTAATGATATATACAATTCCAACCTTGCTAACCTCACTTTCATCTATTCCTCTAGCATTAAAGGAAAAAAAATCAGAATTAATATGAGTGAGAATGATAACTTCTGTAGAGTTAATTTGAACTCCCCTCTATTCTATATAGTTAAAAAGTAAATTACTTATAAACATTGGCATTTTATTATTAGCAGCAATGAATTATTTTGCAGTTGATTGACAGGATAGTTTAACATGTTAACTCAGTTGGGACCACTGATTTCCAGAACTTGGTAACTAATCCTGAATGGGGTTTGGAAAGGGTATTGGCAGGAGGAAGGAGTTGATGCAAATCTGAGTACCTAGATGCATGAAATGTACTTAATAGAGATAGGAAATGCAGCTAGAACAGGGTTTTGTAACAGTGAAAGCATAGAACAGCAGGCATAACCAACCATGTGCCTTGAACTATAATTAGGAATTGAGACCCTAAAATGCTCAGAGTAAATCTATGAATAAGCACATGGTTAAGTCCCCTTTATTTATTTAATCTATTCAGTAAAGCACAGTGGTTAAGAGAATAAGTCCAGAGTCAGACTGCCTGGATTTGAGTACTTTCTGTCACATCCTAGCTTTGTGACACAAAATAAGCTATTTACCATTTCTGTACCTCAATTTTCCTATCTGTCAAATGGGAAAGTTATAGTAACTTTTCATAACTCACTGGGAGGGAAAAAAAAACAACAACAGAGGTATTTCATGTAATGTGCTTAGAACATTTGCTTGCATACAGTAAGTGCTCAACTGGTATTATTTATTAGAGAAATATTTATTTAGTGTTTATTATGTGCTATGCACTGTACAAGAGGCTATGCACAGTGCTAAGCAAAGCACGTTTATTTCCCTCACAGAGCTTAGGGAGTAATGATGAGCTCTAAAACAAGAAACACTCAGGGCACCTGTGTGGCTGTCATTGAGCATCTGCCTTTGGCTCAGGTCATGATCCTGGGATCCTGGGATCAAGCCCTGCATAGGGCTCCCTGCTCCGCGGGAAGCTGCTTCTCCCTCTCCTGCTCCCCCTGCTTGTGTTCCCTCTCTTGCTGTGTCTCTCTCTGTCAAATAAATAAATAAAATTAAAAATAAATAAATAAATAAAACAAGAAACACTGACGGTAGTGTTGATTGATTCTGAAGGGGAAGAAATGGGAACTATCTGTATTACTGTACAGGGAGTTCTCTGATAACTTAATATGTTTAAAAATATATAAAGATGAATGTGTAGAGAGAGAAAAGTACACATCATAAAGGCAGATGTATAAAGGAAATAGGCAAGGAAGCTAAAGTCCAGGATGAGGTGAGACCTGCAAAACGTGCAAAGACAACTTTAATGACATTTTCAGAGCAAAACAACCGAGCAAATAAAGTTAGATCAAATACCAAAGCCAGACAAAGATGCCACAACGAAAGAAAACTACAGACCAATATCTCTATGAATATAGATACAAAAATCCTCAACAAAGTACTAGAAAATCAAATCCAGCAACACATTAAAAGGATATTATATACCATGATTAAGTAGGATTTATCCCAGGAATGCAAGTGTGGTTCAACGTAAAATAATCAAGCAATGTAATTACAGTATGAAGGGAAAAAACAAACTTACATGATCTCAATAAACATGTAGAAAACATTTGAAAAAAAATTCAACACTTTTTCATAATAAAGGCATTTACCAAATTAAGAATAAAAGTATATTTCTTTAACATGATAAAGGGCATTATGAAAACCCACAGTTTATGTCATACTAAATGGTGAAAGACTGAAAGCTTTTCCCCTTAAGATCATGAACAAGACAAATATGACCACTTTCACTACTGTTATTCAACATTGCACTGGAAATCTTAGCAAGAGCAATTCAGCAGGAAAAAGAAATAAAAGACAAAACAAAAGGGGGAAGTAAAACTATTTTTAGATGACATGATTTTGTATATGAAAATTCCAAAGAATACACACACGCACACACACACACACACACACACACACACTGCCAGAACTAGTAAATACATTTAGCAAAGTTGTAGAGTAGAAAATCAACACATAAAAATCAGCTGTGTTTCTATACACCAACAATGAACAATTCAAAAAAGAAATTAAGAAAACAAAACCATTTATAATAGCATCCAAATAATAAAATACTTAGGAATAAATTTAACCAAGGAAGTGTAAAACTTGCACAATGAGAACCATAAAACATTAGATAAAAGAAATTAAAGAAGATCTAACTAAATTGTAAGACATTCCATGCTCATGGATTGGAAGACATACTATTATTAAGATGACAATACTCCACAAAATAATCCACAGAGTTAATGCAATATTTTTCAAGATTCCAATGGCCTTTTTTTTTTTTTTTTCAGAAATGGAAAAGCAGGGGTGCCTGGGTGGCTCAGTTGGTTGGGCTTCTGACTCTCGGTTTTGGCTCAGGTCATGGTCGTGGGGTCATGAGATCAAGCCCCATGTCAGGCTCTGTGCTTAGCGTGGAACCTGCTTGAGATTCTCTCTCTCCCTCTGCCACTACCCCTGCTTGTGCTCTCTCTCTTTCTCTAAAATAAACAAATAAATCTTAAAAAAAAAATGGAAAAGCCAATCCTCAAATTCATATGGAATTGTAAGTAGTCCTGAATAGCTAAAACCATATTGAGAAAGAAAAACAAGGTTGTAGGATTCAGACTTCTCAATTTCAAAACTTACTGCAAAGCTAGAAGAGTGTTATACTGGCATAAGGATAGATATATAGACCAATGAAATAGAATCAAGAATTAAGAAATTAATCTAAATATCTATGGTGAATTCATTTTTTACATGGGGGTCAAGACCATTCAATAGGGAATGAACAGTCTCTTCAAAAATGGTGCTGGGGTAACTAGATAAGCACATGCAAAAGAATGAATTTGGACCCTACTTTACTTCATTTACAAAAATTAACTCAACATGGATCAACAACCTAAATATAAGAAGGAGGGAAGAAGGGATATGACAGCTACCTGAGTGTAGATAGTATCAAATTAACAAGGAGTAGAAAGCTGTCAGGCCTGTTCAATTGTAAAGCATAAAACAGAGCTTTTTAAATTTTATTTTATTATTATTATTTTTTAAGATTTCATCTATTTATTTGACAGAGAGAGACACAGAGAAAGAGGGAACACAAGCAGGGGGAGTGGGAGAGGGAGAAGCAGGCTTCCCGCTGAGCAGGTAGCCCGATGTGGGACTCGATCCCAGGACCCTGGGATCATGACCTGAGCCGAAGGCAGACGCTTAACCGACTAAGCCACCCAGGCACCCAAACAGAGTTTTTTTAGAGGGATAAATGGAAAGCAATCATAAGATATCGTCTCGTTTCTTGAAGTTAGTTCATTTGTCAAACTTAGGTGAATTACCTCTCAAAGGACCAGAAGAATTGCCTGATGTGATTGTGGGACCATTGTTGGTCATCTTTGAGAAATCATGGACAATGAGAAAGGTGCTAGGACAGTGGGGATGGACAACTACAAAGTTTTTTGCAAGGGGAAAAATTTCCCTGGATTCAAGGCTGCTAAACCAGATGGTGATTCCCAATAGAATTTTCCAACAGATATTATATGAGCAGTTTATACAAGGTGCCATGTAGGAACCAACATAGACTCCCTAAGTAGAGCTAAGAAGTCAAACCATAATTCACATTTTAAAAAAGATTTTATTTATTTGTTTATTTATTTATTTATTTATTTATAGAGCACATGAGTGGGGGGAGTGGCAGAGGGAGAGAGAGAATCTCAAGCAGACTTGGTGCTGAATGCAGAGCCTGACATGGGGCTTGATCTAATTACCCTGAGAGCATGACCTGAGCTAAAATCAAGAGTCAGACACTTAACCAACTGGGCCATCCAGGCAACTCCGTAATTCAGATTTTGTATGTAGGTACCAGGCTAGGAAATTAGGAGATGCTATAAAGATGAGGAAGTTAGATTTATGAAGGCATTAAACGAAGACTTATAAAATGGAAAAATGTGGATTGAGCTCATAGGGTTAACTAGTGTGATTACTGGTTGAATAATTGCTAGTTTAATTGCTTGCTGAATATCGAAGGGGTTGGTTAATAGATGAGTACCGATCTGGAAGGAGACTTCAAAGATCACATTCTAGGGCCCTATTTGATTGCTTATTCCAATTCAACTGATTATTTAAATTTAAGTCCAAAGAATATAGAATGCTAGTAAGAGAACTCTTTGGAAGAATAAAAAAATGTTTTGTTTAGTTGATCAAAAAACAAGTAGTGCAATTGCAAATGGGAAAGATTTAGTTTGATGGCCTTTCTTGTGAAAAATGTGATCAACAAAGTCAAGATGTTTTCATTTCATTCCTCACATGATGAGTGCTTGCTATTTGCTAGGTACTCTGCTAGTTGGTGAGCATATGAAGATGTGGTCACCTTTGGAGCATATAGCAGGCTAGCTACTGCAAAAACCTCTCCCAAATCTTAGTGGTTTGTCTTGCTGAAGCCCTAGAACAATGTGAGTCAGTAGTGAGAGGCACACTTCCAAGCAGACTCTCAGGGACCTAGGCTTTACCATCCCTAGAAACTTGGAGCACTTCACTCTCTCTGTATCTGGCCAGCAGACAAGGGAAGAGAGAGCATGTGGAGGACTGTGCCCCCTCCTGCTTTGTCCATATCACCCTATGGTCATAATCTAACTACAATCTCTCTGTGCACCCAGGAGGAAAACGTGAAAATCTGTTTGGGTAACAACTAGCCAATCTCTGCTACAAATGGGGAAAGATAGACACATAAAAAGTGGTCAAAGAAGATATCCAAAATATATAATGCCTGTAGCGAGTCTCTGAAGATTAGTTTGAAATAATGAATAGGGGTTAACCAGACAAACAGGAGAGGGTGTTAAACAAACAAACAAACAAACAAAACTCCCACAAACTTAAAAAAATGCAAAGGGAAGAAAAAGAATGAGAAAGAACATAGAGGGCCTCTGAGTCTAGAGAGAACTGGCAGCTTGCCAGGAAGTAGGGATGGCTCCTTTGGAGCTCATGTAAAACTTGGCATTTGAGACAAATGTTTGCTTGAATGGGAAGGAGGCATCCTCTTCTGTTCCATGATCTAGTTTACAGAGCTCTTTTTTTGGGACAGCCACCAGAAAATAGTCCTTTTTTGTGCTGCACCTTACCTTGTAAAGTGCCATATAACTGCTCCCAAAACCTAGCCTTGTGGGTCTCAGTGACTGCCGTTCTATCAGACAAAGTTGTGAAGGCAGCTTGATACAAACCCACCATTACGTTTCATTTAAGTCAAGTGGGTTTCAATTCCACTCCCCAAGGAGAACCAGTAGATGTGATTTGCATCTCAGTTTAAAGCCATCGTATCTGTGAGAAAAAAGCATCTGAAAGCAGATGAGTCTGCATTTATTTCAGATCCAAGATTTTGGGGGGAACTTCAAAGGGATAACTGAAAATACAGTGTGACTGTCTCCAAGCCCCAGGAGAAAAAGCCAGGGCCCACAGGAGCTCTGCCCAGTTTTGATCTTGGTGGGAAGTGTAAACTCAAAAGTCATTCCTTCTGCTCAGACCCTCAGATAGCAGGAGACAAAAGTGAATGTTGTTAGGGTGGTCTTGCTAGCAGCCAGCACTACCAGACAATCTCCTCGAACACTGGTTTTTAGCTTATTTCTTGGTCTTTTGTCCTTGGTCATTTGGCTGGCTTCTAGGTATAAAGATGTTCTAAAGAACAGATAGGAGCAAGCAAGCCTCAAACTGGATGCTCAGGCTTTAATTTCCAAACCCCATTGGTTCCCCTGTGGAAAACCAAGATCCTGACTGTTGAGGAGTGCTCAAAATTTTTGTGTTTCAAGACCTGTAATGCTGATTCTCACGTCTGTATTAAAATAAAATATAAACAGTATTTTTATAGAGAGTGGGGACCATAAGAAAAGATGCTTAAACACAAATTAAACATCACATGTGCAGACCTCAAGATCTGGGGTCCCTGTTTTAGCTTTTGTTGCCCTGACAAGGCAGACAAGTGGTTTTTTATTTTTTTATTTTATTATGTTATGTTAATCACCATACATTGCATCATTAGTTTTTGATGTAGTGTTCCATGATTCATTGTTTGCATATAACACCCAGTGCTCCATTGAGTATATGCCCTCTTTAATACCCATCACCAGGCTAACACATGCCCCCAAACCCCTCCCCCCTAGAACCCTCAGTTTGTTTCTCAGAGTCCATAGTCTCTCATAGTTCGTCTCCCCCTGTGATTCCCCTCCCTTCATTTTACCCCTCCTGCTATCTTCTTCTTCTTCTTCTTTTTTTTTCTTTACATATAATGTATTATTTGTTTCAGAGGTAAAGGTCTGTGATTCAACAGTCTTACACAATTCACAACACTCACCATAGCACATAACCTCCCCAATGTCTATCACCCAGCCACCCCATCCCTCCCACCCCCCACCACTCCAGCAACCCTGTTTGTATCCTGAGATTAAGAATTCCTCATATCAGTGAGATCATATGATACATGTCTTCCTCTGATTGACTTATTTCGCTCAGCATAATACCCTCCAGTACCATCCACATCATTACAAATGGCAAGATTTCATTCCTTTTGATGGCTGCATAATATTCCATTGTATATATATACCTCACCTTCTTTATCCACTCATTTGTCGATGGATATCATAGCTCTTTCCACAGTTTGGCTATTGTGGACATTGCTGCTATAAACATCAGGGTGCACGTACCCCTTCGGATCCCTACATTTGTATCTTTGGGGTAAATACCCAGTAGTGCAATTGCTGGGTCATATGGTAGCTCTATTTTCAACTTTTTAAGGAACCTCCATACTGTTTTCCAGAGTGGCTGCACCAGCTTGCATTCCCACCAACAGTGTAGGAAGGTTGCCCTTTCTCCGCATCGCCGCCAACATCTGTCGTTTCCTGACTTGTTAATTTTAGCCATTCTGACTGGTGTGAGGTGGTATCTCATTGAGGTTTTGATTTGGATTTCCCTGATGCCGAGCGATGTTGAGCACTTTTTCATGTGTCTGTTGGCCATTTGGATATCTTCTTTGGAAAAATGTCTGTTTATGTCTTCTGCCCATTTTATGATTGAATCATTTGTTCTTTGGGTGTTGAGTTTGATAAGTTCTTTATAGATTTTGGATACTAGCCCTTTATCTGAATGTCATTTGCAAGTATCTTCTCCCATTCTGTCAGTTGTCATTTGGTTTTGCTGACTGTTTCTTTTGCTGTGCAAAAGCTTTTTATCTTGATCAAGTCTCAATAGTTCATTTGTGCCCTTGCTTCCCTTGCCTTTGGTGATGTTTCTAGGAAGAAGTTACAACGGCTGAGGTCGAAGAGGTTGCTACTTGTTTTTTCCTTTATTCTGATGAACTCCTGTCTCACATTTAGGTCTTTCAACCATTTTGAGTCTATTTTTGTGTGTGGTGTAAGGAAATGGTCCAGTTTCATTTTTCTGCATATGGCAGTCCAATTTTCCCAACACCATTTCTTGAAGAGACTGTCTTTTTTCCATGGGACATTCTTTCCTACTTTGTTGAAGATTAGTTGACAGTCTATTTCTGGGCTATCTATTCTGTTCCATTGATCTATGTGTTTTTGTGGCAGTACCATAATGTCTTGATGATGACAGCTTTGTAATACAGCTTGAAGTCCGGAATTGTGATGCCACCAGCTTTGCTTTTCGTTTTCAACATTCCTCTGGATATTCGAGGTCTTTTCTGATTCCATACAAATTTTAGGATCATTTGTTCCATTTCTTTGAAAAAAGTGGTTGGTATTTTGATGGGGATTGCATTGAATGTGTAGATGGCTCTAGGTAGCATTGACATCTTCACAATATTTGTTCTTCCAATCCATGAGCATAGAACGTTTTTCCAATTCTTTGTGTGTTCCTCAATTTCTTTCATGAGTATTTTATAGTTTTCTGAGTACAGATTCTTTACCTCTTTGCTTAGATTTATTCCTAGGTATCTTATGGTTTTGGGTCCAATTGTAAATGGGATCGACTCCTTAATTTCTCTTTCTTCTGTCTTGTTGTTGGTGTATAGGAATGCCACTGATTTCTGTGCATTGATTTTATATCCTGCCACTTGACTGAATTCCTGTATGAGTTCTAGCAGTTCTGGGGTGGAGTCTTTTGGGTTTTCCACATAAAGTATCATATCATCTGCAAGCAGTGAGAGTTTGATTCTTCTTTGCCAATTTGGATGCCTTTGATTTCTTTTTGTTGTCTGATTGCTGTGGCTAGGACTTCTAGTACTATGTTGAATAGCAGTGGTGAGAGTGGACATCCCTGCCGTGATCCTGACCTTAGGGGGAAAGATCTCAGTATTTCCCCACTGAGAATGATATTCGCTGTGGGTTTTCCATAGATGGCTTTTATGATATTGAGGTATGTACCCTCTATCCCTATACTCTGTAGAGTTTTGATCAAGAAAGGATGCTGTCCTTTGTCAAATGCTTTTTCTGCATCTATTGAGAGGATCATATAGTTCTTGTTCTTTCTTTTATGAATGTATTGTATCATATTGATTGATTGTGGATGTTGAACCAAACTTGAATCCCAGGAATAAATCCCACTTGGTTGTGCTGAATAATACTTTTAATGTACTGTTGGATCCTATTGGCTAATATTTTGGGGGGAATTTTTGCATCCATGTTCATCAAGGATATTGGTCTGTAATTCTCCTTTTTGATGGGGTCTTTGTCTGGTTTGGGGATCAAGGTAATGGTGGCCTCATAAAACGAGTTTGGAAGTTTTCCTTCCATTTCTATTTTTTGGAACAGTTTCAGAAGAATAGGTATTAATTCTTTAAATGTTTGGTAGAATTCCCCTGGGAAGCCATCTGGCCCTGGGCTGTTGTTTTTGGGAGATTTTTGATGACTGCTTCGATTTCCTTAGTGGTTATAAGTCTGTTCAGGTTTTCTATTTCTTCCTGGTTCAGTTTTCGTAGTTGATACATCTCTAGGAATGCATCCATTTCTTCCAGGTTATCTAATTTGCTGGCATAGAGTTGCTCATAATATGTTCTTAAAATTGTTTGTATTTCTCTGGTGTTGGTTGTGACCTCTCCTCTTTCATTCATGATATTCTTGATTTGGGTCATTTTTCTTTTTGAAAAGTCTGGCCAGGGGTTTATCAATCTTGTTAATTCTTTCAAAGAACCAGCTCCTAGTTTCGTTGATCTGTTCTATTGTTTTTTTGGTTTCTATTTCATTGATTTCTGCTCTGATCTTTATTATTTCTCTTCTCCTGCTGGGTTTAGGCTTTATTTGCTGTTCTTTCTCCAGCTCCTTTAGGTGTAGGGTTAGATTGTGTATTTGAGACCTTTCTTGTTTCTTGAGAAAGGTTTATATTGCTATATACTTTCCTCTTAGGACTGCCTTTGCTGCATCCCAAAGATTTTGAACACTTGTGTTTTCATTTTTACTGGTTTCCATAATTTTTTTTAATTCTTCTTTAATTTCCTGGTTGACCCATTCATTCTTTAGTAGGATGCTCTTTTGCCTCCATGTACTTGAGTTCTTTCTGAGTTTCCTCTTGTGATTGAGTTCTAGTTTCAAAGCATTGTGGTCTGAAAATATGCAGGGAATGATCCCAATCTTTTGGTACCAGTTGAGTCCTGAAATGTGACCTAGGATGTGATCTATTCTGGAGATTGTTCCATGGGCACTAGAGAAGAACGTGTATTCTGTTACTTTGGGATGGAATGTTCTGAATATATCTGTGAAGTCCATTTGGTCCAGTGTGTCATTTAAAGTCTTTATTCTTGTTGATCTTTTGCTTAGATGATCTGTCCATTTCAGTGAGGGGGGTGTTAACGTCCCCCACTATTATTGTATTGTTGTCGATGTGTTTCTTTGCTCTTGTTATTAATTGGCTTATATAATTGGCTGCTCCCATGTTAGGGGAATAGATATTTACAATTGTTATATCTTCTTGTTGGATAGACCCTTTAAGTAGGATACAGTGTCCTTCCTCATCTCTTATTACAGTCCTTGGTTTAAAATCTAATTTGTCTGGTATAAGGATTGCCACCCCAGCTTTCTTTTGGTGTCCATTAGCATGGTAAATGGTTTTCCACCCCCTCACTTTCAATCTGGGGGTGTCTTTGGGTCTAAAATGAGTCTCTTGCAGACAGCATATCGATGGGTCTTGTTTTTTCATCCAATCTGATACCCTGTGTCTTTTGATTGGGGCATTTAGCCCATTTACATTCAGGGTAACTATTGAAAGATACGAATTTAGTGCCATTATTGCCTGTAAGGTGACTGTTACTGTATATTGTCGTGTTCCTTTCTGGTCTATGTTACTTTTAGGCTCTCTCTTTGCTTAGACGACCCCTTTCAAGATTTCTTGTAGGGCTGGTTTCGTGTTTGCAAATTCCTTTAGTTTTTGTTTGTCCTGGAAGCTTTTTATCTCTCCTTCTATTTTCAATGACAGCCTAGCTGGATATAGTATTCTTGGCTGCCTATTTTTCTCATTTAGTGCTCTGAATATATCATGTCCATCCTTTGTGGCCTACCAGGTCTCTGTGGGTAGGTCTGTTGCCAATATAATGTTTCTACCTTTGTAGGTTACAGATCTCTTGTCCCAAGCTGCTTTCAGTATTTTCTCTTTGTCTCTGAGACTTGTAAGTTTTACTATTAGATGTCGGGGGTTGACCTATTTTTATTGATATTGAGAGGGGTTCTCTGTGCCTCCTGGATTTTGATGGTTGTTTCCTTCCCCAAATTAGAGAAGTTCTCTGCTATAATTTGCTCCAATATACCTTTTGCCCCTCTCTCTCTTTCTTCTTCTTCTGGGATCCCAATTATTCTAATGTTGTTTCGTCTTATGGTATCGCTTATCTCTCAAATTCTGCCCTCGTGATCCAGTAGTTATTTCTCTCTCTTTTTCACAGCTTTTTTATTTTCCATCATTTGGTCTTCTATATCACTAATTTTCTCTTCTGCCTCAATTATCCTAGCAGTTAGAGCCCCCATTTTTTATTGCACCTCATTAATAGCCCATTTGATTTTGACTTGGTTAGATTTTAGTTCTTTTATTTCTCCAGAAAGGGTTTCTCTAGTATCTTCCATGTTTTTTTCAAGCCCAGCTGGTATCTTTAAAATCGTCCTTCTAAACTCTAGTTCTGACATCTTACTAATGTCCATATTGATTAGGTACCTGGCAATCGGTACTGTCTCTTGTTCTTTTTGTTGTGGTGATTTTTTCTGTCTTGTCATTTTGTCCAGAGGAGAATAGATGACTGAGAGAACAAAATGCTAACAGGGCCCCAACATCCCCAGAAAATATACACTAAACAAATCAGAAAAGACCTGAAACCTGGGGAAAAGAAAGGGAAAGGAAGAAAAAAGAAGAAGAAGAAAAAGAAAAAGATAGAAACAAGGAAACAAAAACAAAACAAACAAACAAAAAAACCAGAATATGATCAAATATGATCAGGCTGGTGCATAGATCAGTGCCACACACTAGATTTTGGGCGTAATTTGGTCTGTTAGAAGAAAGTGCCTCCCAAAATTTTAAAGAAAGAAAAACTTATATATGTACAAAAATAAGGTTTAATACGATGAAGGGATGGATTATGAATGTAAAAATGAAAAGTATGAAAGATTTTATAAAAGAAATTGATAAGATAAGAAGTTGGTTGAAAAAAGAAAGAAGAGGTTCAAAAAAAAAGGAGAGAATGTGATCAGGCAGGAGACTAGAACAAAGCCATACAGTAGAGATTTAGGGTATATTTTGATCTGTTAGAAGAAATTGTATCTCAAAATTTTAAAGAGAGAACAACCTATATATATATACCAAAAAATAAGGGTAACTACTGTGAAGGGATAGAATATGACTCTAAAAATGAAAAATAAAAAAGATTTTTTAAAAAAGGGATTGATAAGATATTGGTTAAAAAAGAGAAGAAGATAAATTCAAAAAAGAAAAAAAAAAGACAGTTATAAAAAATTAACTTTGAAAGACTAACAAATCATGGGAAAAAAGCCAAGAATTCTATGTGCAGTATCCCCCTAGCGCTGGAGTTCTGCCATTCTCATTGATCAGTAAACTTGATCTTGGCTGGCTGTTCTTGCTGATCTTCTGGGGCAGGAGCCTATTGCTATGGTTCCCAAATGTGTTTGCTGGAGGCGGAATTGCCCCGCCCTTGCTGGGGCCGGGCTGAGTAATGTGCTTGGGTTTGCTCTCGGGAGCTTTTGTTCCCTGCAAGCTTTCCCTATAGCTTTGAAGGATGAGAGTGAAAATGGCAGCCTCCCAATCTCTGCCCTGGAGGAGCTGAGAACTCAGGGCCCCACTCCTCAGTGAGCCCCCAGAGAAAAGCAGTCAATCAGTCCCATCTCCCCGGTCTCTGGCCGCACTCCATGCTCACCCGACCTGTGACCGAGCATTTCTATCTCTGGCACCCGACCCCGTGTGGAGTCTCCAAACCCAGCAGATCCCTGCGGTGCACTCCGGCACCGCTCCTCCTGGGGGAGGAAGGGGAGTCTCCCTGGATGTGCCACTTGTTGGGTCCCTGCTGGAGAAGCAGTGGCCCAACTGTGCAATGAATTATGGTTTATGGCAACCCCGAGCTGAGAACCCACTCCTTGGCTCCGTCTCTGCAGCCACTTCCCTGCTCCGATACCTGGGAGCTCTGCCACACTCAGGCATCCCCGGTCTTTCTGTGACCCCGAGGGTCCTGAGACCACACTGTCCTGTGAGGGTTCCACCCCCCGCTTAGCCACTGGGTGACTGCCTTCAGCAGAACTGACTTCTAAAAGTTCCAATTTCATGCTCCGCTGCTGTATCACTTGCCAGTAGAGGCTGACGGAGGCCCCCTCCCCTGCTGTCTGTCCTCCCAAATATCACCTCAGATTCACTTCTCCGCACATCCTACCTTCCAGAAAGTGGTTGCTTTTCTGTTCAGAGAGTTGTTGCTATTCTTTTCTTCAATCTCCTGTTGAGTTTGTAGGTGTTCAGAATGGTTTGATCCCTATCTAGCTGAATTCCTGGGACCACACGAAATTTAGGTCTCCTATTCCTCCGCCATCTTGCTCCTCCTCAAGGCAGACAGAGTGTTGTGTAAAAGGTACACATCTTGATATCCAGGTGATGTATATTCAGATCCAGGTCTTTTGATCTGTGTGACTTTAGGCAGGTTGCTGAATTTCCCTCCATTCTCATTTCCTGTCTATATAATGGCAGTGAGAATACCTATGTCATTGTACCATTAACTGAGAGTGCTGATGTAGCATTCCTGCTTCAGGAATGGCATATAGCAAGTGCTCAATGAATAATATTCTGCTCTTTTGCTTTTCTGTTAAACCTTTGGTTTCCTCTAATGGTCCACTTGTGGATAACCCAAATCTCTGTCTTGTTGTAATCTTAGATTCAATAGGGCCAAAAGTGACATCATTTTGTTTACTTCTAAACCAGCTCTCCCTCTCAACATCCATCTGTAAATAGCACCACCATTTTCTCAATTAACTAGACTTACTTCTTTGACTCTCCCTCTTCAGTCACCAAGATCTATTGGGTTTTTCTCTCTGGTATCTGGAACAGCCTCATTATACCTTGCAAATTGATAATTTTAAAGTTATAAAAGCATCACAAATGTCATAGAAACCACTGAAGTGTTTAGAATAGAATCCTGACCTGGTGAAATCAGTATTTAAATATTTCTTTTTAGTGCACTGCTGTTAGGGTGCAGCTCCAAACTGCTAACAAGATGAGGATCAGAACTGGAAGAGGTTAAAGTTGAGAGAATCCCACAGAAACAAAGCCAGGTAAATGGGGCCTCAATAATGAGACTTTCTGTTTTACTGGAAGTTGAGGGGTTGAATGGGCTTAGGATTCTGATTAATCCAATGTTCTCAGATATCTTTTAGTAAAGTTGCTCCCCACCATTTTGTCTGAGGCTTTTGCCTACTGGGTTAAAGATTATTTCCATCTTCCATCCCTCTTAATATTTGAGAATGCTGAAGCCCAAAGAAGTAAAATGACCCATCCAACATTATCTAGCAGGTCAGCCAATAATGCTTTGGTTGTCCCATTTCTCCTCTCCTCAGAGTTTTGCTCTGTGCAAGCCAATCTACAACAAATTGAGTATCTTAGACATCATATATTTTTTTTTAGTACAAATGATGACACACCAACATTAATGCCCAAATTTGAATTACTGATATCTGAATAATTGTAGGACCTTCACTGATAGCCCCTAGAAGACTTTACTGGCTATTTCCAAGAGAACTGAGGCGAGAGAGTCAGCTTACAAATGTGCAGGGGCAAATCCACTCATGTCTGTATCAAACTTCATCAAACTCCCTGCCAGGCATTTCAGGGAATCATGGCCCTTCTGTCACTGCTGAGTGCTGCATTCCCTCCTGCTGTCACCTTCTTGAGCCTTCAGGGTGCCATGGCTACACTGAAACCTAAAGTGGAGCATAGATAATGGGGAGAGATTCCCTTTTCCCCAGCTCAATTTCACATTAGCTTACCTCAGCCCTGAAGCAGGCTGCTTATGCCTAAGGTCTTACATGTTTTCCAAGAAACTTCAGCTTCTGGCTCTAGTCACTCCTCCCTGTCTTCCAATTGAAACAAATAACAATCTATCAAATAAGCAAATGCCAGTCCTCTAGAAAGAACAGATACCATATGTCCCTTCCATTGGCACCATTTCTCTTCCATGCTCTTCAAAACAAGCAAGTTATTTTTCCCTTTTCCCAAACACATACTTGGGCAGAGAGGTGTCCCCAACTCCCACTTGGGACATGTTTAGATTCTCGGCTCCAGCTCAGCCAGAATTTCTTACCATTTTGCAAAACTGTGTGAAAGCAAAGATGTGTAATCATGGATTAGAATTTGTCACTCTTTCCCAATTCTGAGCCCAGTTTCTGCCCTACACGTTGTAGAGACTCAACAAAACTTGTCTCTTGGGAGAATTATCCTGGTAGTACCAGGCCTTACAAAGGAATATTCTCATCTTTGGTATTTTAGTTCCATAGAGACCTATCATGTAGGCAATAGAAGACTATGAGTTCTGAAGCCAGAGCCCACACTTTGACCAAGAGGAGTTGGGTAGGTCTATTGGGATGGATAATCATATATGTGATGTATTGTGATACTGTGATCTATAATAGGAAATATATATTTTGTCTTCTTCCCTGTTTCTGCCACAGAGTTCCCAAAACTCTTGGAATTTTCTAAATATTGAGAATGTGATGAAGTGACTCTTGTAAAGCACCTAAGAATGGGAGCTGGGCACCAGTGGAGCCAACCATGTGATTGGGGAGTTGGAATTTTCAGTCCCTACCCCCTGACCTCTAGAGATGCCTGAAGATGGAGTTCAACACTAGTAGTCAATGATTTAATTAATCATGCCTATGTAATGAAGGCTCCACAAAAAATCAAAAGGAATGACTTTCAGAGCTTTTGGGTTGGTGAACATGTGGTAATTTGGGAGAGTAGCATGTCTGGAAAGGTCATGGAAGCTTCCTGCAATTTTCCCACATATGCATCTCTTCCATCTGGCTGTTCCTGAGTTGTATACTTTTATGATAAATTTGTAATCTAGTAAATAAAATGTTTCTCTGAGCTTTGTGAGCATTCTAGCAAATTAATTGAACCCAAGAGGGAGGTAATGGAAACCTCTGATTTATAGCCAGTTGGTTAGAAGTACAGGTAAAAGCCTGGACTTGCTGTTAGAATCCCTGAGTCCCAAGAGGTTGTTAGAATTTCTAATTTGTAGTTGGTCCATCAGAAGTACAGGTTACAACCTGAGTTCAGGACTGGTGTCTGAATTTGGGGAGGGGGGTGCTGCAGTCTTGTGGGACTGAACTTTTAACCATGGGATCTGATGCTATCTCTGGGTCAGTAGAGTCAGGATTGAGTTAAACTGTAGGACTCTCAGGTGTTATCTGAAGAATTGCTTAGTGTTGTGGGGAACCTCCCATGGGATCTGATGCTATCTCTGGGTAGATAGAGTCAGGATTGAGTTAAATTGTGGGACACTCAGGTGTTATCCCAAGAATTGCTTACTGTTGTGGGGAACCTCCTCCCCTACATGAACTGGAATTGGGATCTGGACAATTTTAGATGTGTACACCTGAGACTCAGTTCAGGCGATACTTCTGCCAAGCCTGTCATGATCTTCCCATATGAGTTAGGTGGCCTCCACAGCATTCCCACTGCACCTTTTACTTGTTTCTATAATAGTACTTATAGTTCTGTGCCATGATTATTATTTAATCACCCATTACCCACTGGACTGTGAGCCCTTGTGGATAAGGAAGGGATCTACTTGCCTTTGTCAATGAATAATCTAACATGAGACTTTCCAGTTGAGGAATTTGGCTTTTCATTGCTATTACAAAAAATTAAAATTAAATACCTCAACATGAATTATAAATTCCCCATTTTCTTATTCCTGCCTGTTTATCCACCTTCATTTTCCTCTTTGCTCATTTTTTCAAACCTCAGGCATATTGACTTTCAGATCCTTGATTATGCCTGACAAAGAGAGTTTTCCCATTTTGGTCTCCATCAGCTAGGATCTCAGCTCACATTTTACTTTCAGGAGAAACTTTCTCTGATCCCACCTCACTCCAATCCATACAGCCTTCATTGCCTCTTGTCTCCTATAGGGGGGGGGGAAATTTCTTCTTCCCTTTTAGGTTCTTTGGCTGGTATTATAAGTAAATTAACAGAGACAACTTATCAGAGAAAAACAAATTTAATTTTGTATGTATGGGAACCCATAAGAGATGTGAAACTCAAAGAAACTTTGGTCACAAAGCAGGCAGCATTTACACCTTTTAGACAAGAAAAACAAAACAAAAGAAAACAAAACCCCCCAAATAAATTTGTGAAGAATTGACAAGACAAAGGTTTTAGGCTTGAGGTAATAAATTAGTGAAATAACAGGTTTGTTTATATAGCTTTCTTGGCCCTGATTTCCCTATCTCTGGTGATAAGTATGCCTTTTACCCTACTGGTACAGGGAGGGTACCTTTCACATGGAGATTTATTTCTTGCTTTCAAGGGGAAGGAGGAGGGCCAGAGTGTTTTTCTTGCATTGGCTGTTTTTTTTTTTAATAAATTTAATTCAAAATAATCAACATGCCAAAGTGGGGTGGCATATTCTGTTTCCCTTTACTCCCTTCATTTCTGGTCCAGAATTAAGGTTCCTTGTGATGAGAGCTCACAGAACTATGTTCTGTTCCTTCAAAGCACTCACTTTGTAATGCTGCATTTACTGGTGTGCTTCTGTGATAAATTCTGCCTCCCCCCCATTGAATTTTAATTTCTCAAGAGAAGAGAATTTCACAGTATATTCCAAGTGATCAGCACAGTGCCTGGCATATAGAATGTGTCAAATTAGTATTGTGCAATAGATGAAATGTTTGATGAATGGGTGAATGAATGAACTAAATTCAGATGGAGTGTACTAGGCCTCTGAAGGCAGACAGAACTCTTAGAACTCAAAATACAGTGGGGTTCATCATACCATATTGTTAAATCCAGACAACTGACCTTTGATGAGTGCTGAAAGCAAATTTGCTTAGTTATTGCAGTTGCACCATGAAAACATTTATGAAATGTATTTTCAAGGTTGAGAAAATAAAACGGGTTAATTTTTGAATTAATAGCATGACTAAAGCAAGGACCTAATATAGTTATTATCTACATATAATTGTATTCAAAAAGTGTGCAGGTAGAATTAATGGTGTGTTCATGATTTTCAAATGCTTCCTACGGATACATGCAGATAAAATGAAAGAACACTTAATTGGATATAATTAAACTACTGAGATACTTACAGTAATGATACTTTAAGAATAAAGTCACAGAGTTATCTGAGGAGCCAATTCAAAGAAATTACAACTTGGTGATTATAATGGCAGAGCTAATGCTTCACGAATAAAATAGAATACTTGTATTTCACACAACAAAGACCCATATTATCTGGGGGAAGCTCATAATGTGTCAGAAAGACAGACTTCAGTGTGAGACATGCCCAGGTTTGAATCCCAATTCCACTACTGTCTGGCTGTATAAATTTGGGCAAGGTAGCTATATTGGCTTCCTTCCTTTTCCTTGAAATTTGAAAGCTCCCCCTCTGCTTCAAGAATTTTTGCCTTTCTTCTCTCCCTGGCCTTGCACATAGCTGGCTCCTTCTCATCTTTCAGATTTCAAATCATGTATTCTGTCTGAGGAGAGGCTGTTTATAGCCATGTTCCTTGGGCAGTAGATTCTGACATACAGGTGCATGTACAGAATGTTGATTGGGGAATGCGTTTGGGAATAATACCTGTGAAAGGGTGACACAAACAAAACTGGACAGAGGGAAAACCTGAGCTGTGAAACAGTCTTGACAGAGGCCACAGCCAATCACCCAGGATGCTCTAAAGCCACAGTGGCCCTTCAGAATTGTCCCATGTGAAGGCAAGGGGTTTAGGCCTCTGCACCCTACATCAGTCAGGCTTTGGACGCAGGATGCCCCTGGGAAGGGGGAGAAATATGGGTGAGGCAGCTCCCTTCAGCTAGAATGACTGAGGTATGAGCCCATGCAGAACATCCACACAGCTGGAGAAATGAGAGCTCAGGTCCTAGAGGGGGATGGGAGCATCCACTGCAGAGGCCTTGACAAATCACACTATACCAATTATCATAACCACCCTTGTGCATAGCATTCTATCAAACCACTCTGTTCATCTCCATTCTATTATACAATACATTTTGAAATTAATTTGTTCTTTTGTTCATTTTCTGCCTTTTCCACTAAGGTAAGGACACCTCTTGAGGGGAAAGACATTGTCTGTTGAAGAACAATGTGTAGTTGGTACTTAGTAAGTATTGGTTGAATAAATGAAGTTGTGAATAAATGATGCATGTTGATAACATAAATTTGCTTCAGTGGTTAGGATATTCAAAGTCACTGCACAGAGTGAATAGTCATTTTATAAAGGAGGTAAGTCTGGAGTGTTTGGAAAGTATAAAAGAATATTAAAATCCCATCCTCATTCTGGAGGTAAGAACAAAATATGCTCTCAAATTATAATACCAGATGTACTGTAATTTCCAACCAAACTTTTCAACAATCCAAAAATGTCAAATGTTTTGTTCTAATTAGGAAAGTAATGGATATTTATTGTGGAAAATGTATACAAAAATCTAAATATGACAACAGAATTCATCCATGACAAAAACAGAATGAGAGCCACTATTAGCATATTCTGGTATGCTCCTTCTCAGTTTTTCTCCATTCATATTTTATATATAATTGAGATCATATTGCTGCTATATTTTGTATCTTGCATTTTTTTTTATCTCAATATCATAGAAAGTTTTTGTGGTCACTGAAATCCTTTAAGAACCTTATTTTTACATTTTTTAATTTATTTTTTAAAAATTTTATTATGTTATGTTAGTCACCATACATTATATCATCAGTTTTTGATGTAGTGTTTCATGATTCATTGTTTGCATATAACACCCAGTGCTCCATGCAATACATGCCCTCCTTAATACCCATCACCAGGCTAACCCATCCGCCCATCCCCCTCCCCTCTAGAACCCTCAGTTTGTTTCTCAGAGTCCATAGTCTCTCATGGTTTGTGTCCCCCCTCTGATTTCCCCCTTCATTTTTCCCTTCCTACTATCTTGTTTCAGAGGTAAAGGTCTGTGATTCATCAGTCTTACACAATTCACAGCACTTACAATAGCACATATCCTCCCCAATGTTCATCGCCCAACCACCCCATCCCTCCCACCCCCCACCGCTCCAGCAACCCTCAGTTTGTTTCCTGAGATTAAGAATTCCTCATATCAGTGATACCATATGACACTTGTCTTTCTTTGATTGACTTATTTCGCTCAGCATAATACCCTCCAGTTCCATCCATGTTGCAAATGGCAAGATTTCATTCCTTTCGATGGCTGCATAATATTCCATTGTATATATATACCACATCTTCTTTATCCATTCATCTATTGATGGACATCTTGGCTCTTTCCATAGTTTGGCTATTGTGGACATTGCTGCTATAAACATCGGGGTGCATGTACCCTTTTGGATCACTGCATTTGTATCTTTGGGGTAAATACCCAGTAGTGCAATTGCTGGATCGTAGGGTAGCTCTATTTTCAAATTTTGAGGAACCTCCATACTGTTTTCCAGAGTGGCTGCACCAGCTTGCATTCCCACCAACAGTGGAGGAGGGTTCTCCTTTCTCTGCATCCCCGCCAACATCTGTCATTTCCTAACTTGTTAATTTTAGCCATTCTGACTGGTGTGAGGTGGTATCTCATTGAGGTTTGGATTTGGATTTCCCTGATGCCGAGCGATGTTGAGCACTTTTTCATGTGTCGGTTGGCCATTTGGATGTCTTCTTTGGAAAAATGTCTGTTCATGTCTTCTGCCCATTTCTTGACTGGATTCTTTGTTCTTTGGGTGTTGAGTTTGATAAGTTCTTTATAGGTTTTGGATACTAGCCCTTTTTCTGATATGTCATTTGCAAATATCTTCTCCCATTCTATCGATTGTCTTTTGGTTCTGTAGACTGTTTCCTTTGCTGTGCAAAAGTTTTTAATTTTGATGAAGTCCCAACAGTTCATTTTTGCCCTTGCTTCCCTTGCTTTGGTGATGTTTCTAGGAAGAAGTTGCTGCCGCTGAGGTCGAAGAGGTTGCTGCCTTTGTCTCCTCTAGGATTTGATGGATTCCTATCTCACATTGAGGTCTTTCATCCATTTTGAGCCTATTTTAGTGTGTGGTGTAAGGAAATGGTCCAGTTTCATTCTTCTACATGTGGCTGTCCATTTTCCCAACACCATTTGTTGAAGAGACTGTCTTTTTTCCATGGGACATTCTTTCTTGCTTGGTCAAAGATTAGTTGACCGTAAAATTGAGGGTCCATTTCTGGGCTCTCTATTCTGTTCCATTGATCTATGTGTCTGTTTTTGTGCCAGTACCATACTGTCTTGATGATGACAGCTTTGTAACAGAGCTTGAAGTCCGAAATTGTGATGCCACCAGCTTTGCTTTTCTTTTTCAACATTCCTCTGGCTATTCGGGATCTTTTCTGGTTCCATACAAATTTTAGGATAATTTGTTCCATTTCTGTGAAAAAAGTGGATGGTATTTTGATAAGGATTGCAATAAATGTGTAGATTGCTCTAGGTAGGATTGACATCTTCACAATATTTGTTCTTCCAATCCATGAGCATGGAACATGATTCCATTTCTTTGTGTCTTCCTCAATTTCTTTCATGAGTATTCTATAGCTTCCTGAGTACAGATCCTTTGCCTCTTTGGTTAGATTTTTTCCTAGGTAACATGGTTTTCAATGCAATTGTAAATGGGATTGACTCCTTAATTTCTCTTTCTTCTGTCTTGTTGGTGTATAGAAATGCCACAGATTTCTGTGCATTGATTATATATCCTGCCACTTTACTGAATTCCTGTATGAGTTCGAGCAGTTTTGGGGTGGAGTCTTTTGGGTTTTCCACATAAAGTATCATATCATCTGCAAAGAGTGAGAGTTTGACTTCTTCTTTGCCAATTCTGGTGCCTTTGATTTCTTTTTGTTGTCTGATTCCTGTGGCTAGGACTTCTAGTTCTATGTTGAATAGCAGTAGTGATAATGCACATCCCTGCCATGTTCCTGACCTTAGGTGAAAAACTCTCAGTTTTTCCCCATTGAGAATGATATTTGCTGTGGGGTTTTCATAGATGGTTTTTATGATGTTGAGGTATGTAACCTCTCTCCCTACACTCTGAAGAGTTTTGATCAAGAAAGGATGCTGTACTTTGTCAAATGCTTTTTTTTGCATCTATTGAGAGGATCATATGGCTCTTGTTCTTTCTTTTATTGTTGTATTGTATCACATTGATTGATTTGCAGATGTTGAACCACCCTTGCAACCCAGGGATAAATCCCACTTGGTCGTGGTGAATAATCCTTTTAATGTACTGTTGGATCCTATTGGGTAGTATGTTGGGGAGAATTTTTGCATCCATGTTCATCAAAGATATTGGTCTGTAATTCTCCTTTTTGATGGGGTCTTTGTCTGGTTTGGGGACCAAGGTAATGGTGGCCTCATAAAACGAGTTTGGAAGTTTTCCTTCCATTCCTATTTTTTGGAACAATTTCAGAAGAATAGGTATTAATTCTACTTTAAATGTTTGGTAGAATTCCCCTGGGAAGCCATCTGGCCCTGGGCTCTTGTTTGTTGGGAAATTTTTGATGACTGCTTCAATTTCCTTAGTGGTTATAGGTATGTTCAGGTTTTCTATTTCTTCCTGCTTCAGTTTTGGTAGTTGATACATCTCTAGGAATGCATCCATTTCTTCCAGGTTATCTAATTTGCTGGCATAGAGTTGCTCATAATGTGTTATTATAATTGTTTGTATTTCTCTGGTGTTGGTTGTGATCTCTCCTCTTTCATTCATGATTTTATTTTTTTGGGTCATTTCTCTTTTCTTTATGATAAATCTGACCAGTGGTTTATCAATCTTGTTAATTCTTTCAAAGAACCAGCTCCTAGGTTTGTTGATCTGTTCCACTGTTCTTTCGGTTTCTATTTCATTGATTTCTGCTCTGATCTTTATTATTTCTCTTCTCCTGCTGGGCTTAGGCTTTATTTACTGTTCTTTCTCCAGCTCCTTAAGTGTAGGGCTAGGTTGTGTATTTGAGACCTTTCTTGTTTCTTGAGAAAGGCTTGTATTGCTATATACTTTCCTCTTAGGACTGCCTTTGCTGTATCCCAAAGATTTTGAACAGTTGTGTTTTCATTTTCATTGGTTTCCATGACTCTTTAAATTCTCCTTAATTTCCTGGTTGACCCATTCATTCTTCAGTAGGATGCTCTTCAGCCTCCATGTATTTGAGTTCTTTCCGACTTTCCTCTTGTGATTGAGTTCTAGTTTCAAAGCATTGTGGTCCGAAAATATGCAGGGAATGATCCCAATCTTTTGGTACCGGTTGAGACCTGATTTGTTACCTAGGATGTGATCCATTCTGGAGAATGTTCCATGGGCACTAGAGAAGAATGTGTATTCCGTTGCTTTGGGATGGAATGTTCTGAATATGTCTGTGAAGTCCATTTGGTCCAGTGTGTCATTTAAAGTCTTTATTTCCTTGTTGATCTTTTGCTTAGATGATCTGTCCAATTTGGTGAGGGGGGTGTTAAAGTCCCCTAATATTATTATATTTTTGTCAATGTGTTTCTTTGATTTTGTTATTGACTGGCTTATATAATTGGCTGCTCCCATGTTAGGGGCATAGATATTTACAATTGTTAGACTTTCTTGTTGGATAGACCCTTTAAGTAGGATATAGTGTCCTTCCTCATCTCTTACTATAGTCTTTGGTTTAAAATCTAATTTGTCTGATATAAGGATTGACTCCACCCCAGCTTTCTTTTGATGTCCATTAGCATGGTAACTGATTTTCCACCCCCTCACTTTCAATCTGGGGGTGTCTTTGAGTCTAAAATGAGTCTCTTGCAGACAGAGTATTGATGGGTCTTATTTTTTTTATCCAATCTGAAAGCCTGTGTCTTTTGATTGGGGCATTTAGCCCATTTACATTCAGGGTAACTATTGAAAGATATGCATTTAGTGCCGTTGTATTGCCTGTAAGGTGACTGTTACTGTATCTTGTCTGTGTTCCTTTCCAGTCCATGTTACTTTGAGGCTCTCTCTTTGCTTAGAGGGCCCTTTCCAATATTTCTTGTAGGGCTGGTTTCATGTTTGCAAATTCCTTTAGGTTTTGTTTGTCCCAGAAGCTCTTTATCTTTCCTTCTATTTTCAAGGACAGCCTAGCTGGATATAGTATTCTTGGCTGCATATTTTTCTCATTTAGTGCTCTGAATATATCATGTCCATCCTTTCTGGCCTGCCATGTCCCTGTGGATAGGTCTGTTGCCAATATAATGTTTCTACCATTTTAGGTTACAGATCTCTTGTCCTGAGCTGCTTTCAGGATTTTCTCTTTGTCTCTAAGACTCGTAAGTTTTACTATCAGATGTCAGGGTGTTGACCTATTTTTATTGATATTGAGAGGGGTTCTCTGTCCCTCCTGGATTTTGATGCCTGTTTCCTTCCCCAAATTAGGGAAGTTCTTTGCTCTAATTTGCTCCAGAATACCCCGTGCCCCTCTCTCTTTTTCTTCTTCTGGGATCCCAATTATTTTAATATTGTTTCGTCTTATGGTATCACTTATCTCTTGAATTCTGCCCTCATGATCCAGTAGTTGTTTATCTCTCTTTTTCTCAGCTTCTTTATTTTCCATCATTTGGTCTTCTATCTCACTGATTCTTTCTTCTGCCTCATTTATCCTAGCAGTTAGAGCCTCAATTTTTTATTGCACCTCATTAATAGCCCATTTGATTTCGACTTGGTTAGATTTTAGTTCCTTTATTTCTCCAGAAAGGGTTTCTCTAATATCTTCCATGCTTTTTTCAAGCCCAGCTAGTATCTCTAGAATCGTCATTCTGAACTCTAGTTGCCACATCTTACTAATGTCCGTATCGATTAGGTACCTGGCAGTCAGTACTGCCTCTTGTTCTCTTTTTTGAGGTGATTTTTTCCATCTTGCCATTTTGTCCAGAAGAGAATAGATGAATGAGAGAACAAAATGCTAACAGGGTAACAATGACCCCAGAAAAATATACACTAACCAAATCAGAAGAGACCCGAAACCAGAGGGAAAAGAAAGGGAATGAAAGTGAAAAGAAAAAAAAAGGAATATGATCAAATATGATAAGGCTGATGAATGGATTAGTGCCACACACTAGATTTTGAGTGTATTTTGGTCTGTTAGAAGAAACTGCCTCCCAAAATTTTAAAGAAAGCATATATGTACAAAAATAAGTGTAAACACAATGAAGGGATGGAATATGACATTGAAGGTGAAAATTATAAAAGTTTTTATAAAAGGAATTGATAAGATAAGAAGTTGGTTGGAAAATGAAAGAATAGAAATAAAAAAAAGGGGGAAGAGTCTGTGATCAGGCAGGAGACTAGAACAAAGCCATACACTAGCAATTTAGGGCATATTTTGGTCTGTTAGAAGAAACTGTATCCCAAAATTTTGAAGAGAACACAACTTATATATATATATATACAAAAAATCAGGTTAACTATAATGAAGGGATTCAATATGACTCTAAAAATGAAAATTAAAAAAGATTTTAAAAAAAGGGGATTGATAAGATGTTTGTTGAAAAAGGGAAAAAGAAAAATTAAAAAAAATAGAAAAAGAAAAAAAGAAAATTAAAAAAATTAACTTTGAAAGACTAAAGAATCATGGGAAAAAAAGCCATGAATTCTATGTGCTATATTCCCCTAGTGTTGGAGTTCTGCAGTTCTCATTGATTGGTAAACTTGGTCTTGGCTGGGTTTTCTTGCTGATCTTCTGGGGGAGGTGCCTGTTGCAGTGATGCTCAAATGTCTTTGCAGGAGGTGGAATTGCCCCAACTTTGCCAGGGGCCAGGCTAAGTAATCTGCTCGGGCTTGCTCTTGGTAGCTTTTGTTCCCTGAAAGCTTTCCATAGAGATCTGGAGGACGAGAAAGAAAATGGTGGCCTCCCAATCTCCACCCTAGAGGAGCCAAGAACTCAGGACCTCACTCCTCAGTGAGCCCCCAGAGAAAAGCAGTCCATCACTCCTGTCTACCTGGTCTCTGGCCTCACTCTATGTTCACCTAGCCTGTGACTGAGTGTTTCCAGCACACGACCCCATTTGGAGTCTCCAAACCCAGCAGATTCCTGCAGTGCACTCCCACATCTCTCCTTCCAGGGGGACAAACAGGAGTCTCCCCGGATCTGCTGTTTGTTGGGTCCCTCCTGGAAGAGCAGTGGCCCAACTGTCCCATGGATCATGGTTTATGGCAACCCCGAGCTGAGAGCCCACTCCTCAGCTTTGTCTTTGCAGCCAGCTTCCCCACTCCAATACCTCAGAGCTCTGCCACACTCAGGCACCCCTGGTCTTTCTGTGACTCCAAGAGTCCTGAGACCACACTGTCCCGGCAAGGGTTCCACCCCCCACTTAGCCCCTGGAGCAATGTCCCTCAGCAGAGCAGACTTCTAAAACTTCCAATTTTGTGCTTTCCTGTTCTATCACTTGCTGGGTAGCTGGCTGATGGAGGCTACCTCCCCCCATGGTCTATCTCCCCGAATATCACCTTGGATTCACTTCTCCACACGTCCTACCTTCCAGAAAGTGGTCACTTTTCTGTTCAGAGAGTTGCTGCTATTCTTTCCTTTGATCTCCTGTTGAGTTCATAGGTGTTCAGAAAGGTTTGATACCTATCTAGCTGTATTCCTGGGACCAAATGAAATTTAGGTCTCCTACTCCTCTGCCATCTTGCTCCTCCCCCCAGGAACCTTATTTTTAAAGGACTATCTTAAAGTTGCAATATTATTACTTAACCATACTACCATGATTAGATAATTAGATTGTTTCCAATTTTTGTGTGATTATAAACAAGTTCAAATAAACCTTTTTTTATAACAAGATTTATTAATGCTTATCCTTTTAAATGCTCAGATGATATAATTTGCTAATCATATGCCTCATTTGTCAGTTAGATCACATCGCCTTTTTTCAGTAAGGTCTTTTATCAGAAATAATTGAGTAGAACCCAGTCACTAAGCTAAATGTAAGAAATCCTGGGGTCCTGCCCAAGTTGGCAACTTACTTATGATGTAGCCTTGGGAAAGTGATGTGCTATTGTACCCTGAACCTCAGTTTCTTTGCTTGTGAATGGAATGATTGGGCTAGATAATAGTTAAAATCCCTTTAGGTTCTAGTATTCTATACTATCATGACTGCTTCTTACTATTTTCCCCAGGAAATGGCTTCATGGGCTCAATTTCAGCCTCTTTGGCATTCTGAGTTTCCTACAAATCTTCTCTGAATTCCCGTATTTCTGATTTAATTTCTTTCCCTTTATCCAATTTTGGCTCTTCTTTAATCTTCTTATCTAGGTCTTACTTTTGTTCCTTCTTTCACTGCCATCCATTAAGCCAAGATGAGCCCTCTCTTCTTGATCTTTTACCCACTCAGTACCTGATTTTCTTTTAAATCCCTTCTCAACACTTAATTCTTTTTCTGTTAAACCTCTTGATGTTCAGTACTCACAAAGATGGCTCAGTCCTCTACTTTCTCTTTTTCTGCAAAAATAAATGCAAATAATAGGTTGGGTAAAAGGAAAGAAAGTGAAATTAAACCAAATAACATGATATAGCACACATATGGTGATTTTATACATTTTGTCTGTAACGGACTATATGTAGTATGAGGTTTGCAGGTGGGGAGGGGGCAGTATGGGTTGAAGGCTGGCTGAAAGACCAGAGTATTGCAGTCAGCAAGGTTAATAGAAGTGCATATGCCACATTACTCTTAATCTCATAATAAAAATGATAGTATTAGTAATTGGTAACATTTTTAAATTGCTTTTTGTGTGGCAGACATTATATAAACCATATTAATATGCAATGTCTCCTTAAATCTTCAAAAATCCCTGTGGAATAGAAATTATTATTATCTCCAATTTGTAGATAGGGAACCTGATGTATTGAAATCATTTTGCTATATTATAGTAAACAAATTTATGATAATTATATCAAATCCCTGGAGGTATTCATCGTAAAGACAGGTTTGGATTACAACATGTATCAGTTAGGATGTTGCAAATTATCTTAGTTTCATTTTGCCCAAAATTCAGAACTTGAGACAAGGACTGGGCAGGTGATCCCAGAAATCAGGAGGGAGGGAGTGAAGAAAGTAAGAGAGGGAAAGAGGAAGAGCCAAAATAAGGGTGTGTCATCAAGGCTACTACTGCAGGTTCCTGGGAATGGAATCTGTCTGTCTCTCAGGATCAAGCCCTGGAATTGTGTAGACTGACATTCTCCCTCATATTATTTTATCCTTTCTGAAAGTGGGTTTTCAGAAAAATTCTCTGGAAAGATGTTGATAGGCAAGGTATAACAAACAAAAAGAGTGACCCACTCAAACAGTAGCATGGTTGTGGAAGGGGAGGTGGATGGGGGTATGGGGTAACTAGGTGTTAGGCATTAAGGAGGGCATGTGATGTGATGAACATTGGTGTTATATGCAACTAATGAATCATTGAACACTACATCAAAACTAACTGAACATAATAGAAAAGAATAAAGAAAGAAAGAAAGAGACAGAAAGAAGAGAAACACCACAAAGAATATAGGAAGAAGGGAATGGAGAATGATCTGCTATATCCTCTGTGTCCCTTCACTATCCCATTTGATCTTCACCACTAGGGTAGGAAATGCCCATCATTTCAATTTTATAGGTGAGGGAGGAAATTGGGGATCAAATAAATTACATAACCAGAGTAGGATCCCATGCACAGGGCATGGGTGGTCTTACTTGAGCATCCCCCCTCTGTTTTGAATATCCATTGTCTATAGGAGTTAGTGCCCAACATTATTTTCTTGTGGTGGAAGGGCACTCTTATCACTTTCACCTATCAGATACCCCATGTCTGCTCAGCCATGAGAACCATGCTGTTTGTTGAAGAGTGCTTTACTGGGCAGTTGTTTGGGTATCACTGGAACTGAGATGTGTTTTTAGTATACAATGAATCCATAGGTCAGTCTTTTGAATAGTTTATGGAATGTGTCCCAAATATGAATTCTGCACATTATCCTACTGCATTCCTGCTCAGTGTTGGTTGTCCCCATCTGTGCCTCTCTTCTTTTTGGGCTAGTCATCTGTCAAATACTGCTTCCTGCCAAATCAGTGCTTTTCAAAAACGCAAAAGGAAAAGAAGTCCTAAGTAAATAAGGACAAAAAATGTCATATTTTTTTCAAACTAGCTTCCATATTAAAATTTACCTGATTTATTTTTATTACCAGATGTAGAGAGACATGGATGCTTCACAGCTGCTTCTCAGATGGTCCAGAAATACCATTTAGGGCCCTAATTTCAAATTTCTCCTTGACCAAAACTTGAAAAGAATTGGCTAAACAGAAAACCCCAAATAACCTTGAATTTCACTTTCTCCTTTTCAGGAAGAGTGGGCTTCAGACAAGATAGACATAATTTCAAATCCTCGCTCTGCTTTTAACTAGTTGTGTAACTTTGGATAAATTAATTAAACTTTCTGCTTTGTCAACATACGGTGAGGATAAAATGTTCATATTTACTTGACAGTGTTTCTTTCTGAAGACGAAAGAAACAATGTATAAGTATTCAGCAAGTTTCCTGTCACCAACAGATTTGATTCCCTTTAATTCTTGGTCCCTTATCCTGATGAAATAGGTAATAGATTTTAAAAAGGTATCTTTAGACAGTAACAATCAGCAGCTCTAAATTTTTACTGTGCTAGATTTTCACTGTGTGGCTACTTTATAATGCCCAGATTAGGAATAAACTTCAGTGAAGTAAAAATCCAACTCAGACACTCAGATTGTTTATTTCCAGGAAAGAATTGTGTATCTTATTACATACCAACCACCGTGCTATTCTCTCTAGAAAATCATTGGTTGAATTAGGTGGCGGGAAGTAAGAATTGAATAAAGCCAGGAAAACAGCTGTGTCTGGATGGAGGCAGCAGCTTCTAGCTCTTGCTGATTCATTTCTCTAGCAGTTTTTACTTAAGAGAACCATCCATAATGCATGTCTGTAGGACTATATTGAAGGCAAATCACCCAAACTGTGAGCGTTACAGGCATTGCACATTGACTTTTCCAGTTCTGGGAAACTGCATGATGAGCTACCTATAATTTTTCTAGCTGGAGCATGAAAGCAAAAGAAATGTAACTAGTCAAACAAAAAACAAAAAACAAAAAAAGAAAAGTAAGTGACTTATTTGCTTTTTTGGTACAACTTCACCATCCTTCCAATAATAATTAATTATAGCTCATTTATTCTACAAACATTTGCTAATCATCTACTGTGTGCCAGGCACAAAGTTAAGTACTGGGTATTCAGAGGGCAGCTAGATTACCATGATACCTGCCCTTCATGGGGCTTGCAGCCTAATGAATCCAATAAACATGTCACTAAATAAATATGTATTTTCACTTAGATGAAAGTGCTATGAAGATAGAAGATGGTGGAAACCTGCTTAAGGGTGCCAGAAACCATTTAAGCTGAGCCTACAAGATGAGGAGGAGCCATCCGCATAAAATGCCAAGAGCAGGACACCCCCATCAGAAGCATGTACAAAGTCTCTGGGAGGGAAAAAGCTTGGCTTGTTCTGGGAACTAGAAGGAAAGCAGTGAGGCTAAAGCAAAACAAGCAAGGTGGCATGAATGGGAAGTTGGGTAGGAAAGCAGTGGCTGATAGGCCATGTATAGAATATGGTTTTTACTGTAAGGTTAATATGAAACCATTTAAAGGTTTGACTCAAGCAAATGGCACAATCAGATTTATAATTTCAAAAGATTGCTTTGGTTACTTGATGGAAAAAGTCTTGTGTAGGAAGGGTACAAAAGGATTCACAACCAAATAACTAGGTGTCTTAATATTACAGGTGTGGAATGATGGTGGGGATGGTGGGGAGGTGGGAAAGTGATGACAGTGTAGGTGAAAAGAAGCAGAACAATGAGTGACACACACTAGAGGTAGAATAGGCTTGGGTGGTGTGAAGAGTGATTAAGCATAACTTAGTAAGTTATGAAATGGTTTAATAGAATGGATGTGTGGCAGTGCCATTTACTGGGTGGGGAAAGACTATAGGAGAAGCAGAAAGACAATCCAAACTTTCTCTGGGCTCCTTGAAAATCATGTACATATCTTTGTTATAGAATGAACTACACCATGCTTTGGTTTATTGTATACCTGACTGCCTTCCCCAGCTTTTTCATCCCTCTGGGCAAGAAACACAGGGTCAATAGCATGGACTTTTGAGTGGAAGAGAACAGGGTTCAAATGTATGCTCTGTCACTCACTCACTGTGTGACCTTGACCAGGTTACTTAACCTCATAGAGCGTAGGTTTCTCACTTTGTAAGTAGACTCTAATAACACCTATCTCAAGGGCTGTTAGATGAAATGAAATAAATTATATAAATGTGTTCAGTGTATGAAATCAATGAATGTTAGCTGTTGTTATCATTAGAATCTTTCATAGTCCTGGTCCATAACAGATCCCTAGTATTTATGGAATAAGTGAATGAATGGGTTGGAACCCATTCAGTTATTCACTGAAAAATGAACAAATCAGATCTGGATTCTAATCTTAAATTTACTATTAACCAACACATTACTGTTGGTTTAAACCTCTCTGGGTTAAACCCAAACTCAGTTTCCTCATCTGTAAAATGAAGCAAATGTTTGTGAGGGAAGTGTACTTGTGTGTTAAGACTACATGGTTTCTTAAGGAGCTTCTAAGGGTAAACTTCCAATAATATTTTCAGTTCTTTGTTTTAATACATCTATGTAATCAACTATTAAATGGTGCTTAATAATTCATTAAATGTTCATCTGCTTCCTTATTTGATGCTTACAATAACACTGAGATAAATAATAGGCCAGATGATATAACTCTTGGTTAACAAATGAGAAAATTGAGGTTAAATGCCATGTCCATGGTCAGTGTTTGAATTCAAACTTCATAACACTGACTACAATCATTTTTCCACTACACCACAGTGCTTCTCAGACTAAGTAGTAATCCTCAGGTACTTGCACAGAGAATTTATTTCTAAGAACCATATTATATTTGAAACCAACCACTTAAAAATGTTGAGTCATACTAAATATCCATTCTAGAAAATAATTCAGGAGCACCTGGGTGGCTCAGTAGGTTAAGCATCTGACACTTGATCTCAGCTCAGGTCTTGATCTCAGGGTCATGAGTTCAAGCCCTGCATGGGCTCCATAGTGGGTAGAGCCTACTTTAAAAAAGAAAAAAAAAAGAATTCAAGTGGGGTTTCAGAGCTACAAGAAACCCCATAGACAAGTAACACTTCCAGTGTACACTTACTTAGATCTTCTTGTCTCTATTATGTCTTGTGTCTATTATTTCTCTACTAGAAAATTTCTCAAGATTTTCTAGTAGCCACATTAAAAAGTTAAAAAGGGAAAGGTAAAATTAATTTTATTTTTATATTTCATTTAATCTCATTTCCAAAATACCATCATTTAAATATGTAACCAATTTAATCATCATTGAGGTATTTTACAATTTTTTTTATATTCTAAATTTTCTAAGTCTTAAAAATCCAATGTGTATTTTTCACTTCTAGGACATTTCAATTCAGCCTAGCCACATTTCAAATATTCACTAGCCACGTGTGGCTCTTGGCTACTGTATTGAACAACACAGGATATACAACTAGCATAACCACCCAAACCTTCAGATGTTTTCATATTAACCTTACAATAAAAGCCACAATCTGTGTATGGCCCACCAGCTCCTGCTTTCTGTTCACCTTCACATTCATGCCATAATCCCTTGCTCGGTTTCTGTTTCCCTGAGGATTAACACTCAGATCATAGAATGGTGTCAGAGTCTTATAGAATGCTTGGGTTGTGTGGTGCATTAGTTAATATGGCTGTACTTCTTAAAAAGATCATGAGAGACTATGGACTTGAGAAACAAACTGAGGGTTCCTGGGGTGGGGTGGGGGGGTGGGTTAGCCTGGTGATGGGTATTAAAGAGGACACGTATTGAATGGAGCACTGGGTGTTATACGCAAACAATGAATCATGGAACATTACATCAAAAACTAATGATGTAATGTATGGTGATTAACATAACATAATAAAATCAATCTAGCTGGTTAAAAACTTGGTATTTTACTTGAAATGGATTATATTAGTCCATTCTATCTCAAGTTAAGTTATATGAAAAAGATCTTCATTCAAGAAATCTAAACATCAGGAACAGAACACTGTGTATAATAATTCTCAATATATGTACCTCCCTGCAAAAAGACCCTTAAACACACTCATGTATATATTGCTTATATATAGAGAGAGAGAACATCTGAAAAATTTTCCAAGAAACTGGTCTCAGTAGCCAACTTTGGAAAAGACAAGTACAATGGATTGGAAGACAGAATTTTTTCTTATATTATGACACATTTAAAAAATTATATATGCTTTCATAATGTTTGAAATTGTTACCAGGATTTTCAACAAAAGTGATAAAAAAGGCTTTTTCAATCAAAATTACTACAATATGATAAAATTACATTTTTAACAAAGCTATCAATTTAAAAAGATAAACATGCATGAGAGGAAGAAAATTCCATTGGTATTTTACATTTTATTTTTCTCAGTAGGGCCCATTCTTCAGATAGAAAGCTAGAAATTACAGTGGCATATTATCCAAGGTTATAATCAATGTATAAGCCCAGGAAGGGTTCAACCACATCATTGCAGTGTAGGAGGCAGACATAGTCTGTTGAAAAGTTCCTATGAATTTGATGGGATTTGTAGTCCTACTTTATCCAGGGACTTGGCTGTCAAGCAACCAGAGAAAATCAATAAAGACTCCTTACTTGTACTCTGAATTGCAGGGCATGTTTGATGTGTTATTAGCCACCTGGCTTGGACCATATTCTGGCAGGTTGTGATCATGTCATTGCACTGGTTCTAGATCGATCAAATTGTTATTTATTTATTTATTTATTTATTTATTTATTTATTTTTTGGAGGTAACATAGTTTGGTGTAGTATTTATTTCCTAAAGTGAGTAATTCGCTGAACACTAATTATAAGAATTATTCTTTAAAAAAAAAAAAATCTGCTTACTATATTTTTGGACACTAACAATCAACCTCATCATACTAATGACTCAGAAAAGTCCTATAGTAAAGAGACCTTCTTGGTCCTGTTTAATCCAGCATTTACCAAGCTTATATGATCAAGCAACTTTTAGTTTCTTTTGGACATACTTAATTGACAAACCGAAGGACACTGGAAACCTGTGGCATAGTTATAAGTGGACATCGCTTATCGTTTATGTGATTTTGTAACTTAATTTTCTTAAGCTTTCTTTATAAAATGGGGATAACAATACATGAGGACCAAATTAATTTAATGAAATAATATATGAAGGAAAGACCTCCATAATGGGCAACACATAAAAGGAGGCACATAGGAACTCAACTGACATTAATTTTATTCTTTTCTGCTCTTCTGCACTTACTTGTTTCTCTGTGTTATTAGGAAAATTCTTCTAGAAAAGATGTGAATATTGCTAAAACATAATCATTAGAAAATGAGAAGACCTTTTTTCTTGCATTATGACACACATTTCCAGTAAGGCTAAGACATGAAGGGGGCAGATGAAACAGAAGATGAGAGCTTGAACCACTCTTGTATATGTTGCTTTAATCCGGTTTTCAGCCCCCAAACAGATTTTGGTCTATAGAAATTCTTTAAAGTAGGAATTTCTCCAATTTTGCTCCCTCCCTCCCTTCTTACCTTCCTCCCTCTTTTTTTCTTTCTTTTTCTTTCTTCTTTCTTTCTTTCTTTCTTTCTTT
>NW_022589770.1:12748882-12771250 GCF_004348235.1 Phoca vitulina | reverse complement strand
TTTCTCTTTCAAGATTTTATTTATTTGAGAGAGAGAGAGCACAAGCAGGAACAGGAAGAGGGGTAGAGGGAGAAGGAAAAGCAGACTCCCCACTTAGCATGGAGCCTGACTCCAGGCATAGGACTTGATGCGGGGCTCAATCCCAGGACCCTGAGATCATGAATTGAGCCAAAGTTAGATGCTTAACCGACTGAGCCACCCAGGCACCCTCTTTCTTCCTCCTGTTCTTTCTTTCTCCTATTCTTTTCTTTTCTCTTTTCTTTTTTTCTCCTTTCTTTCTTTTTTCCTCTTTCTTTCTCTCTTTCTCTCTCTCTTTCTCTCTTTCTTTCTTCTTTCTTTATTTCTTTTTTTTCTTTCAACTGAGAAGAATCTTACAGTTAGAAATCCCTAAACTAAATATAAGACTATGAACTCTATGGAGTCCTGGATTCATTCACTTGATCTTAAACATTTTGTGGAAGGTCCACTTGTTAGTATCATGAAGAGCCTAGATCCCCAACAATGTTTCCAGCCTAAATTACCAAACATTGTCTTCTTGTTTGATACACACCTTTTTCTTTGATGTGTAGTAATATATGTTTATTTTGGGTTTAAACATAAGTTTAAAAACATCACATGTAGGTTTATTTATTTAAAATTGAATACTTGTCATCAGTTGGGGTCGGTGTTCCTTGAGATTGAAATAAGATCAGTTTAAAACCCCACTCTGCATTCTATGGAAGATCCAGTGCCATCAGAAAATGTTTTTGTGAATTTCTAGCAGGCTTTGCCTTTCATGGCCACCTACAGCCCCAGGTTCTGCTTCTGCTGAAGTAGTTCAGTTACACATTTTCTTGTCATCCCAAATGTGCTGTCCTTAGGACTCACTGTATCAACCCAGAGGTAAAACTCAGTCCCTTTACTTGATGTTCAGAACACAAACAACAATAAAAATTAAAAACAACAAATTCCTTATGAAGACTTTATGGATATAAAAGAATATTTAGGGAAAAGGAGAGGATTTACATTTCAGAAATGTAAGCAATATAAAAATTAAAGTAGGCACCTTTTTTCTTAAAGTCTTATAGCTATTTCTGCAAAATAGGGCTTCAGGGCTCCTCCATATGGCTAAACTCTGTCCTTTCATGCTTTACTCTCTCATTTTCTCTGTTATTTCTCCCTCAGTAGCAAAGGAGAAAAAAAATCTCTATGCCCCCTAAATATCCTAGTAAACATTAGGTGATGTCCTTATTGTTCAGGACGGTCAATAAATTCTTATTGCCATTTGCTCTGTTTAAAAAGGCCCATGTGAGAAGTAGCTCCAAGTAGAAACCAACCTCTGTGATTGCAACATTTGTCCCTTAAGATCTGCATTTTCATCTTGGGGTACATATTTGAACCCATTGTCCATGACATGTCAATATGGAAGCTCTGTTTGTACCAAGAAGCAGTTTTAGTTTGGAAGCTAACTATTTAACATGTTCCCCAGAGCCCTTAACATTGAATTTTATATGAGCCACATATATTTTAGGTTAGATAGTCCCAAGTTTCCAACAAGGTGAAATTCTATCCAAGTATTTTCAAAGGCTGTAGACATAGTTGGAAACTTAGTTATTATATTCATATTTATATTTGTATATATGAATAATCACTAGATGTCATAAATACTATCATTTAAGCCATGGTTATTTAATTTTGTTGCATAATTTTTATGTTCATATTTTGTTCATACAAGCATATTTATCTGGCGTCATGAGGGAATGAGATATTTATTATTGCCAAATAATTAATGTTCTTCTTTAATAAGAAATGGCAAAATTTTATTAAAACATGTGCAGTAGAAGTATTTCTAAAATACATGTGTCTCTCACAAAATACATTGATCATATTGCAGTCTAAGCTGGGATGAAAACAAGGGGAGATGGAGGGGGGACATACCATTGGAGGAATTGCACAAAGGAGCATTATTCAAAATTGCAATCAGGAAGTCAGTTTAGTGAGTCTTGACCAGTAATGAAATAGAATGGAATAGAAAAATCAGAGTATATCACATATAATATGAATAAGTACTCTTCTGAGAAGTTTTGTTTGTTAGGGGTGTGTGGGTGTGTGACCTTGGATGAGATGCAAAATGTAATTCTTACTGTGCGTCACAAAGGCATTTGGTAAAAATCACTAGTATAGAGGCCAGCCTGTGCTGGGGCAGCATGGGATCACTACAATAGAGAGTCTGGTCATTACCTTTGCAGGTAAGAAATGAAATTTTCTTTGTGCATTCATTCTCAACTGAATCCTGATTGCTTCCTGAATAAAGGTCTAAGGTCAGGCTTAAGTTGGGGACTGCATGAATCAGACCTTTGTATCTCTCTGTTGGGTTCTGTCTACAAGAGAGCTCTGGAATTGGACCACTATGGTTCACATTTTGGCTTTATCACTTACTAGTTGTGTGACCTTGGACAAGACTCTTAACCTTTTTAAGCCTTGGATTTCTCTCTTAGAAAGTGGAGGTAACAATAATTCTCATTTCCAGGGGTTACTGCGAGTGATATATGAGATCATTTATTAAGCCTTTAACATAAAGCCTTCATATAGGAAGCTTTGTTAACTATAAGAATAATTATTTTAATTTCCACAGTCATAGTTATAATATATATGAATGTTGGTCCTTACTCTGTGTGTGTTGGAGGTTGGAGTAGAATGGAGGTCTTATTTATGATATAAAAAGTCATAAAATTATATAATTTTAAAATTATAATATTTATCATATAAAATTAGGTCTAAATTCAGTCATTATTCATTGAAGGTCTCGAATATCCAGTGATGATTCTTTCTTTGGAGTTGACCTAGGCTACAGACTCAGGGTCAGTGGGGAAATGGGTGGCTGATTTATATTAATCAAGCTCACAAGAGGCAGAATTGTAAATATACATTTCTTAATTATTCGTATTAGATATTACTTTTTTTAGTGATCAGAATCTTTGTGCCCCCTAGAGAGGACATTCCTCCTCCATTATTAAGGTGTCTGAGATGGCTCAAATCTTAATTGAGAAACTGCTTGTTGTATGCAAGAATAACTCTGTGGTGATTATTTTAGCCTAAACTCTAAACCTCCAAAATAACCCTAATGGAAGAACATCTCTCTAAAGAAATTTGTCTTATCTTTCAGATTTAAGATATTCTTTGAAAATGTTATATACTGATAAAGTTGGCCTATCCTGAAATGAGTTCCATGCCAGTAATTCCTATCTTACTTTCCAGTTTTTGTCTGTAAGTATATTAATATCTCTAATTGAGCTATAGTCAAGCCCAGGATAGATAAATATACAGAGGCAGCCCCTACTAGTTTTGAAGCTCAAGGTGTACATTATTGATAATGCGGTAAGGCTCTCTTTCCTTAGAGTACAGAGTATAGAGTAAACCTTAACACAGTACTTAACACAGTACTCTCCACAGCTTGTGCCAGTCTATTAGAGCTGGCACTGCAGATGAAAATTATTTCCCATGACATGTCAAGAAACTCTTCTCTGAACATGTCATGATTTAATTACACTGACTTTTGGAATTCTAGGAATGTCCCATTGCTATTACCCACAGAGCATAACAAAATGTCCTTGATGATTCTGGGTCTCTATCATTAATCACTGCAAAGATTATCATTCACTCAAGTCTACACTATGACTGGTGTCTATTAGATCCTTATACCTACACTGAATGATTCTAAAATCTTACCTTTTAAGTTTTAGTTACTTTTTTCCCCTCTTTATTATATTAGAGGTCTCCCCACCCTCTAAGGCTGTTGGTTATCCTTCTTATATCATTAAGATGTAACTATTTAATTATTGACTGAATAACTAAAAGAATCTATCCTCCAGAGTTTCTTTTCCTAATTTGCTGCTTCTTATCAACTTTGAACTGAAAAATTACATCTTGTTAGATTGTATCAAGGAGAACAGTAAGTCCAATATGGCTTATTTATTGGGATTTATAAGATTTAGCCTATTAGGCTTGTAAACTTTATGTTGAGTTTTCCCACATCTTTACTACCTACATTCTAATGGTTGGAAAGGCTTTTCAGTACTAACTCAGAAATGCAAAGATGGCTTTCATTAGAAGCTCTCTACTAAAATGTTAACAGTGTTACATTCTGGATACTAGGAATGTATGTACTTTCATTTACTAACATGTTCTTTTTACTTTTTTGTGTTTTCCAAATTATTTAGTTATTTCCTATATTTATTACTTTACTTGAAATTAATAACAATTATAATGACAATAAATATTTAATTAGGACTTAGTACATACCAGGTACTGTGCTAAGTTCCTTCATGTGGGTTAACTCAGGAATTCTTCATAGTAACCTACTAAGATTGGTACTATTATCTTCATGTTATTCATGAGGAAATTTTGTCTTGAAGAAGTAAGCTAACTTGCTAAAAGGTCACATAGAATATGTGTTAAAGAATCTGGATTCAAACATGGATCTTTCTTAATATTCTCTCTCATTTCCAATCTCTAGTAGATTCTTTTGAGAATATCTCCCTGGCTTCTAGTGAAGGCTACATAGGCTCTTTTTGTGAGAACTTCTCCCTAACCCAAGCACCCACCCTTTTGTCTTCCTAAAGCTATAGTTCATATTTGGCTTTCTTTTCCCATGCCATATCCATGGCACAGATGATTGGATAAAAAGTAGATACATGATCAGAACCAAATAAACAAGATTCTTCTTTCCTTCTCCTCCTCCTCCTTCTCCTTCACTTTCTTCTCCCTCTCCTCCTTCTTCTTTTTAAATTGGATGTTTGGAACATTTGTATTCTTACCATATAAATGAAGTTTCAGAAAAAAAAAAAAAACACTCTTCTGAGAAAGAGAGAGAGAGGTGAATAGAGGCAAAGAGCAAAACAAACTCAGGAGACACAGAGAGAGAGAAAGAACATGTGTTGGATTCCTGGAAGCCTTCCAGTGCTTGGTATAGTCCAAGAGGCTTTTGGGTTTCATTGACTCACATGCATTGATAATTTCCCGATTTTTGTTTAAAACAATTCAAGTTGGATTCAGAATGTGTCCATAATTCACACTGGAGCTATTTTCCTAAAATAAATTATTTTTTTTATCATTATCCTGCATTGAACCACCACCGTGATGTGTCTCAGGTTTCTTTCTGTTCTCAAGATGAAACTCCTTAGTATGATTTACCTGGCCCCTCACAACATTTCCCATTCTGCTTTCCTATTTGAATTTCCCACCACAAACCCCGCCCTAGCAAACTATGTGTGTCCTAATTCATCATGCTCTCACAACTTCTGTAGGTTGTTATGCCAGACCCTGAACCTACTTCCTCTGAACAGTTAGTAGTGAGCTTCTTAATCACTTTTCTAATACTTATTCAGTGGTGTGCTAGAGCTGACTTACTCTACCTCCTAAGAGCTGATTTTTAAGTGTTCAGAAATTTTGCAGCTAGTTGATGCCATATTGGTTCCTTAAAATCAACCATAATGGGAGTATTTACACCATAAAATTGGCAAGCAATACAAATCAAAGCACCTGCCTCTCCCCAGAGTCAGTTGTTAAACATTTACTGGCAAACTACTGCCTATGGCACTTGTTTTACCGTTGTATTTTGATCATCTGTCTTCTGCTCTCAAACCCTGGGAGTGGGCGAGACAGATGGCAGATGGATACTGGAAAAAGAAGGGAATAAGGGCTAAAAGTAGGGACTTTAATCTCTTACATCAAATACTCTGTTCATGAAACTTGTGAAATCAAAGGACCAATGAAAAGCTACTTGCATTTTTTTGTTGTTGTTGTTTGGAATAGACCATTTAAGAGATAATTACATATGCTGTTTGAAAATTGTTTTAAGAGGAGTTATACATTCTTTCCTATTGCCTATTGCAACTTTGGCATCCAGTACAGTCCCTGTTAAAACTAATCTTAGCAAGTAGAGAACATTTCCTCTCATGCTGACCAAAGTTAAGATTAAGTCCAGGTGATCTTCATCTTAAAAAAAATTCCCTTTATTAAAATAAAGACCACTTTTTGCTCACTTTTAACCATTTCTATAATCTAATTATTTTGACTTTTCCCTAATGAGTTCATTTTCTTCAACTTTTATTAAAGTTGTGGCTCCCTCCTCAATTAATATTTTAAAAATTTTCAAGCAGAAATGACTTTAAGAATCTTATAGTTAAACATCATCTTTCATAGAGCAAAAAATAGGCCTCAGAAAAATGGAAAAATTTGCCAATATTACATAGCTAGCTATTGATAGAGCTAATACAAATATCCATGCTTCTTGAATACTCAATTTAATGTTATTTCCCCTCTTCTCATCTACTTTCATTTTAGGACTGTGGTAGTTAGAAAAATTAAGAAAATATTACTTTAAACCAGTCTTTCTTGTAAAATATTTGCTTTCTGAAGGCACCATATCTCCTTGCTCTCTAGGCAGAACTGTTGGGGGCTGCTAGTCTCCCTGGAGTTTTCCCACCTGAATAGTGGTGCTGCAGTGCCTATTTCTGTTTGTTGTCTGTCCTGCTGGTTCATTTTGATTTCACCTTTATGTTTTGTGTAGCTCACATGGTTCTGCTCTATCCAGCAGGGTTCTGCTTTCAACATTCTTGAAATAAGAAAAAGGCAGGGATAATTTTAAGTGAGTTGTGCTGGGAGTTAGTAAAGGGAAGGATGAGTTGTTATGGCAGAATTAACTGCAGCTGCTGAAAGTGCAGCTGGATGGAGAATGCCAGGTCATAGAGAGTGTACAGTGGCTCACACATACACACATAAATAGGCTCATTCTTATTGCTGTGCAGGGTGGTAGTTCTTTTGTGGTAGGCAGTGTGTGTGTAGAGGACAACTGAGACATGTGGGCATGTGTAGCTGGAGTAGAGAAAGGTGGAAATCCTGAGGATGGCAGCTGGGGCTCAATCTGTAGCATTTAAGGCAAAGGTTTGGGAAGTGCAATGACAGAAAGGGTAGCAGAGGACAGGGAGAGTAGAGAAGGCAACAGATTTGCTTGCATGTAGCTGCCTCTGTTATTAGTATACACGCATACATATTTTTTTCCTCTCATCTATTGTGAGTCCTTCTTCTGCCTACCCTCTTTTTAAAAATTCCATTATTATTTGTGAGTTAATATATATAGGGTGTTTATTAATTTAAACCTTACTGAGCATTGTTACATGTGAGACACTTTGCTTCTACCTCAAAACCTTGTAAAAACTATAAAAGATGTCATGGACTTATATCATAGGAAAAGGAGGCACTTGTTGCAGGTATATTTTCTACAAGTTTGCAATATATGAAATTACCAATATTCAACTTTTTTGAACTATAAAAATGATAGTATCATATTGTCTTTCTTTTATTTGTCCAGGGTTAGTGAGATATAGACAACACCTGAAGTGGTTGCTGTGTGGGGAGCCATTTAAAAATGACTTTTATTTTTATTGTTCCCTTTCCAGAATATGTAGCACACGGCTTTGAAATCTAAAAGGGTTCAAAGGCTTCAGGTTTTTTTTTTGTTGTTGTTTTGATTTTTTTAAGATTTTATTTATTTGTTTGAGAGACAGAGAGAGAGAGAGAGAGAGAGAGAGAGAGAGAGAGAGAGCATGAGTGGGGGGAGGGGCAAAGGGAGAGGGAAAAGCAGATTCCTGCTGAGCCTGGAGTCAGACATAGAGACCCATCCCAGGATGCTGGGATCATGACCTGAGTTGGAGGCAGATGCTTAACTGACTGAGCCACCCAGGTGTCTGTAAAAAACTTCAGTTTTAATCTCAGTGCTCTCACTTACTTTCTTTGTGATCTTGAGCTCATTTTATTGCCTCCATAAAACTTAATTATTTCACCTATAAAATGGGGATAGCAGTAGAAACAACTGTATTAGTTCTCTCTTGCTACATAACAAATTTCCCCAGAACTTAGTGGGTTAAAAAAAATAAAAAAAAACACAAACATTATTCATAATTTCTGTGGGTCAGGAATTTGGAAGCAGCTTAACTGGATGGTTCTGGTTCACATTCTCTCATGAGGTTGTGGTCAAGGTGTTGGCTGGAGTTTCGTCAAATATCCTACTGATTATGTAGGTCAGTTCTATTCAGTGTGGGTAGTGACTGTACAAGAGTGTGAATATCAGAAGGCAAGGATCACTGAAGTCATCTTGGTGGCTGGACCACACCAACCATACATTTATTGTTAGGAATAAATAATGCACATAAGTACTTAGCCTGGCATGTATCAAGCATAATTTAAATTCTAATTAAGTTATTATTAATATTAATTTATTAAAATCAATTTAAATGTTAATGCATAATTTCTGTTTAAAGTTTGTAAAATGCAAAAAAAAAAAAACACAGAGAAATTTTAAATAAAAAAAACACCCATTTCTAACTGTTCTCTAAACCTCTCATCTAGAATAGTACATATAATACAAAACATGCAGTGAGGTGTGTCAAAATAAAATTCTAGAATCCTTGCAGCTCCATAAGTAATTATGTGACTATTTGAAAAAAAAGTTTTATTAAATACAAAGTTTATTTTTGCTACAGTATAATCTCATATTTAGTTTATATGGTCCTTTTGAGATTATAAATGAATTAGGAAGAAATTAGGAGCAAGTTCTTTTCAATATACTAAATTCTCTTCAGTGGTCTATAAATTCATAAATTCCTCCTGTTCTTCTGAATACAGTTAATGTTTTATTTAAAAGGTATCTTTTGGTTGTAAGTGACAGAAACCAAGTCAGTCTATTTTAAGATAAAAGGGAATGTTTAAGCTCAAACAACTAATAAGTCAGGGGTGGAACAGTGTGTGACATAGATTCCAGAGGTTCAAATGATATCCTCAGGTCATTTCTCATCTTATCTTGCTTCCCCCAATGTGGTGAGCAACATGGTCACCAGTATACCCAAACCCCTACATTTATAGCATAGCATTAGAATAGAAAGATCTTTCCCTCCCAGAACCTACTTAACAATCCCAAGTCACATGCTCACTCCTGAGCCAATCAGGGTAGTTAAAGAGATGAGTACTTTGATTGACCAGCCTGGTTGATGTTTGTACTTTGAGATAACAGTATTGATGGTGGTAGTTAGTGGTAGTGGGTAAGGTTGGAGTCAGGGGACACCATGAATTTTAGTCCCACCAGCTCGCCATAGGAGCCAGAAGAAATCTAGTGGGAAAGTGTGTAAAGGAAAGGAAAATTATAGCTACTATAGCTGACTATGAATAAGTAGAATTTATGATAGAAGCACTCTGCAAAATGAATTAAAAATAAATGTTTAGAATAGTTTTGTTTCCTATTATATATAATATTTTATTTTATATTTTATAAAGGAAGAAGGCATAGGGTGTGTACATCCTATAGTTAGAAGATTTAAATATTTGTCACCTGTGAGGGGAAAAAAAAATCTTTCCTGCTTATTGTTGCAAAGATGGACCACACAAAAATTAGTTTTTTAATAACCCATGACACAAAAGTATAAAATATAGAAGTTTAGAAAGCTGCACAAGCACCTTGTGAATATTCTACAGACCAATAGTTTTAAACTAGGTTAAGAAAGGGGTGCCTGGGTGGCTCAGTCGTTAATTGTCTGCCTTCAGCGCAGGTCATGATCCCAGGGTCCTGGGATTGAGCCCTGCATTGGGCTCCCTGCTCCACAGGAAGCCTGCTTCTCCCTCTCCCACTCCCCCTGCTTGTGTTCCCTCTCTCGCTGTGTCTCTCTCTGTCAAGTAAAGAAAATCTTAAAAAGAAATATAAACTAGGTTAAGAGGAATTGGTTCAGACTATTTATTGCTGAGGGATGGTAATGATACAGAGAGGAAGAATCTTCAATTTCCAATCTCTCAATTTTGTTTTTGTCTGTCTTATCTGGAGGGATCCTGCATGAGTTTTCATTTGGAAGGAGGGTTCCATTACTAGGAAAAATAGTTTGGAAATCTAATGTCATGTAAAAGATGATTATAAAGTTTTAGGGTCTGTATACCCTCACACATTCATTCAGTTATTCAACAAACATTTGTTTATTTGTGGGCAAATAAACAAAAAGCATTTCTCTTCCCTCTTGGAGCTAAGAATTTAGGGTGTATCTGTTGTTATCTTAGGATTATTATAAGCTCAGACTGGAAACTGTGGCCCAAGTCCACTAACATTTGACAGATATTTAGCAAGCTCCTATTATGTGCAAGGTAGTAAGTGGGGCGATGTCACGGGTGGGTGCTGGGAATGCAAAGATGGATAGCAAACCCTGCTCTCAGAAAATCACAAATCAATATTGTGCTTCTTGGTCTCAAGGATGGTGGACTTTTGACCTCCTCTCATGCTTCTACTAGTAGTGAGGGAGGAAATATGTAGTGAACATTGTCTTCCATATTTCTAATCCCACCCCCCCCAACAACAACAACAAAATTCCTTCTGTAATGTTTAAAGAACCTCTAGGAAGAAAAATGACCACTATACAATAGCTTTTAGGTGGCTAAATCACAACTCATGGACTATTTGTAGATCCCAAGAGGACTATACTGTATCAACCTCATTCCTAACTGTGGAACAATATTTCAAATGCAAAACCTTCTTGGAGGGGAAATTTACATGTTTTTATTTATAACATCTATACTTTAATGCAGAATTCTTAGGGCAGAGTTTCTTTTTTTTTTTTTTTTTAAAGATTTTATTTATTTGAGAGAGCGAGAATGAGAGAGAGAGAGAGCATATGAGAGAGAGGAGGGTGAGAGGGAGAAGCAGACTCCCTGCTGAGCAGGAAGCCCAATGCGGGACTCGATCCCGGGACTCTAGGATCATGACCTGAGCCGAAGGCAGTCGCTTAACCAACTGAGCCACCCAGGCGCCCCGAGGGCAGAGTTTCTTAAAGTGTGGTCCACAGATCACCTATATTAGAGTCACATATGGAACATATTAAAAATGCAGATTCCTGGGCCTCACCCCAGACCTTCATAATGAGAATCTGCAGACTCCAGAATTCAGCAATTCAAAAGAGAACACTAGGTAAGTCTTAGACACACTAATGTTTCAGAAACAATATTTCAGAAACCTAAGTTGTGTGAGATCTCAAATGGGTAACCAGTCTTACTTTGGAATGTATTCATTCATTGTGTTATGAGTAGGCAACATTAACAAACTCCATTAAAAAATAGCAATGACAAACCACCAACATACCACTAATCAGAGTTGGGCCTGGTAAAGGAGGTCTCTTCACACATCAGTTTTCTGTTCTAACCCAAATCAAAGTGACTACTGGCTTGATAACAGAGAACCCTGTTTTTCCTTGTTACAAAGATCTGGGGATGCAATAAAGTTAACAAAAGAATAGCCCTCTGGCTGGACACCCAGCAACCCCATTCTCAGATGCCTCCTAAGGCATCTAGGAAGTCCCCAGAGGGTACTTCATTGTGCTTTCATATGGTCCCTAGATGACCACATGCTCTTGCTCTTCAAGTTTGCATTAATATTGCTCTGAAACTATCCCTGGTGTGTCCTGGCTTTGTACTACTCTGCTACTGATGAAAGCAGCTTTGAGGTTGCTGTGGTTTTCTGCTCTCAACTTCCCAAACCCAGGAGCTCGGTTTGGTCCTGCTTCCCTACTTCTAGTTCCAACAGTTTACCCTGCCAGTGAGGAATACTTTCTTCATCTAGCCCTGTGTTGTCTTCTGCATCCAAAGTTTTAAATGGATTCAACTTTTAGTTTCTGTGTCTTGCCAGAGAGTGGAGTGATGTGCTTCTCATTTGGTCATATCTTCCTGTGCACAGAAATTGGTCAGAAGTCTCTTATGGTGGAGTTTAGGAGGCTGGGTAAGGAGCTAATGACACTTAAATTGATTTTTTTTTTTTTTTTCTCACAAGTTGCTTCAACTTCATATCAAGTTTGTTGACCTCAACATCCTCTCTAGTAGGTTTTTTTTTTTTTTTTAATAAGGTGCTTTCATTGAGTTAACAGTGTCATCAAGGACATAACTTTCTGTCTTCCTGCTGTGCCATCAATAGCTCATTGGCTTGTCCTCACACTGGTTCACTCCATGGTCACAGGATAGCTACAGCAGTGCCAGACATCAGATACAGACCCAACAATCAAAAGAAGAGGAGGGTCCATCTCTTTCTCTATGTCTGTTTTAATACTGAGGAAACCTCTCTCACAAGATTCTCAGCAAGTTGAACTTTAATCTCTTGGACAAGAACTGGATCATATGCTCACTCCTAAACCAATCACCATCAAGGGGAATAAGTTAATCTTGTGAGGTTTTTGTTTGTTTGTTGCTAGAATATTCAATATATTCTCCCTAAGGGCTAGACACATGAATACAGTTAGAGTGTTATTAAAATAGAAGGAAGAGGTGGGTTTGGGATAGGCAACCAACTACTAAAAGACTTCTGGTCCTTCATGATGAAAAGCTCTGGAAGACTAATGGAGTTGTTCATATCCTAATCTCTGGAATGTTTACAACTCCTAGATTCCCACTCTGGAACCATAGAATAGCCAGAAGCACATCTGATTTTGGTTTACAGTGATGAGGATGTTCTAATTTAATATAATTTAATTTGATTTGATTTTTCACTGGTTATCCACAATCTACAGTGTCTGATTTTTCAATTCATTTCTAACTAGATCCTGCCTTTTTTTTTTTTAGGAAAAAAACCCTAAAAAATAAGAAACGAAAACAAAACTAAGAATGTTCAACAGCTTTGCAGGTGGGTATAAGTAACATGAAGGTTTAAAATAAAACAATTGAGGGGCGCCTGGGTGGCTCAGTGGTTAAGCGTCTGCCTTCGGCTCAGGTCATGATCCCAGAGTCCTGGGGTCGAGCCCTGCATTGGGTTCCCTGCTCGGCGGGAAGCCTGCTTCTCCCTCTCCCACTCCCCCTGCTTGTGTTCCCTCTCTCGCTGTGTCTCTCTTTGTCAAATAAATAAATAAAATCTTTAAAAAAATAAATAAAAAATAAAATAAAACAACTGAGATTTAAACAAAACATTCATGTTTGATAGCTTCTAGGATTTTCCAGTCATTTCATTTCTGCTGATCAGAACTCTCTAACTCTCTCACTTTTCACAAACAGCCAACAAATTTAATGGAGCAAGTAACATGAGTCACAGACCACAGCCTCATTTCAAATGAAAAATGCCAAAGTACACCCTCTGCCTCAATCCTGTGTCAAATTCCTGTGTCCAAAAAAATGAGGGAAGGAGGGAAGGATGTAAGAGGAAAGGAAAGATCTCCTGCAAATCTGTCAAATGAACAACTGCAAGCAGCCATTAAAGTTAATTAGAACCAAGTGTCAGAAACAGAACTTTGAAGATTTCACTGATGTTTACTCTAAAACCCACTTTCCCCCAAAGCTTCCATGTGCTTCTTTATTTGGTTTTATTTCTAGGACTTGTGCTTACAGCAGCAGATGTGGGAGCAAAAATGAAATCAGAAGGACTTTGGTATTCTGGAGTAAATTTCTCTCCACTGCATTAGCGAGAGAGAACAGATTGTAGCTAGGATAAGAGCAGTGTAAATAATTTTAAGTGTGCAATAGCACACAGCATCGATTTAAATGACCTGGTAACTCGGCACCATCCCAGGCAATTATTCCTTAAGTGGGATTTATGTTGTGTGTTGTCAAAAAGCAGTCCAAACCTTGGACAAATATATGTTTAGATATATGTTTGGAAGTTGCTCTTCTCAATTGGAAAAGATCTTTGCTTTGTTATAAAAAGCAGAAAGGCCATTTTCTGTATCTTTTCTTTTAAATTTAATAACCCTCGGTGGTATGGAGGAATAGTTCACTTTTTTCCAGTAATTTAAATATTTTTGAAGATGCACATGCAGATTTATTTGAAAAGTATCTCCTAACAAGGATAGCATTTATCATTAAAAATATATGAATGAAATTACAAGAAGGCTTACTCTTTTATTTTTAATGATATCTTTTATATATATCTAAAACTTTCTGGGCTTTTAGTGAAACTGCAAAAGAAATTAAAATATTTTAGGTTTTCCCCTTCACATTTCTTTCTGGGGAAGCAGCAAGGCTTGGATGCACATAAAGAACTGCATGTTAATGTCATAGCCTCAGATTGGCTGGGTAAATGCCAAGGAGCACATCAGAGTTAGTAACGAACCTTCCAGTGACAACTCAGTCAGCCTTTTGACTTCACGTTTTATGGCTCCCCACTCTGTCTGACATTGTATTTCAGGACTATAGTTGAAATGCTGAGCACAGTGGTTTGCACATTCTAATCTCAGGTGCCCAGATGTGTTGGTGGCTTTTTCTTTTCAGTTCACAGCCAATACGCCTCATGAACCTTAGGTTTAAACTTGGCTGTAATTTTGGCAACAGAGCTGCAGTCAAGAGCTGATATAACCCTTGCATTTGCTGTTCTTCTCTCTCATTTATAACTTGCCAAAGCAGAACCAGATCTATGGGACATTCTCAGGTGGGATTCTGATCTAATGTATAGAATCTATACAAGTACTGTATTGTTTCATAATATAAGAAAAAACATGCTGGATTCTAAAGACTTGTCTTTAGCTTCTCCAACTTTTTCGTTGTTGTTCCTACTGTTGCTTGACACCCTTACCTTGGTTTTCTCTAAAAAAGTCTCATGAGTGAGGCTTCTCCAAACCCTCCTCCATCTGATTTTCTAATTGTGATATGATAAACTTATTTCTCTCTCCCATTCTTCCTCCTTTAGAGGGAATAGACACATTAAAATCAGGATAGCAAAAAGAGGAATTTGGTAATGAGGAAAGAAACAGAAACCCTCCTTATGCAAAGTGATTGTTTTGGCAGCATAGAACTATTCTGTTGTCTTACTAATTCTCCACTTGCAGCATCCTAAGTACTATCCTCCCCACCACACATATCCCTGTCCACAAATAATTGTTAACTTGTGCCAGATGCATGAGAAGAAGAGGAAGGCCTCCAGAAGAGAAAGGCAGAGGGGTCAAATAGACATCAGTCATAGAGAGAGGGCTTTACTTTCTAGTGACTCCAAAGGTGGGAGGGGTAGGCAACTCTGATATGTAAGAAGCTACTCTGTCTTCTGGATGATTATGGGATGGAAGTTGTGTCTCAAAGTAAAGGACAATTTTTATATCCTCTGTGTTCTCTGTGAGCACTTGACTTAAGAGTAAGGGTATTTAAAAGTGAATGGTGCCACCCTTCTTATTCATTAGTAAAGAATAGTACTGGGATTATTCTAAATTGACTTCAAATTTCTCCATGCTGAATGGAAGCCAAAAAGGGCTGGCTGTCATGAACATTATGTCAGTCTGTTTCCCTACCTTAAATACAGATCGATTTCTGCATGAAGCTATTTCATTATCTTGGTCAATCCATTCAATAGGTGAAGCTCAGATAATTTATGATTTGACTACACCTACAGGATGTGTTGGAACAGGTAATCAGAATCAGACTGTTCATTTGATTATAATACATTGCCTGGGAAGTACCTGCAAATTAGGACCTCAAACAGGATGATTTGAGGATGTCCTTGCCTATGTGGCTACATGTGTAAAGCTCTCTGGAAATAGGAAGGCTGGCTCTAAGCCTTCAGACCTCACCAGCATTTTGGTTTGCTTAATTGAGCACACTCAGATTACTTGTACCCGTAGTATTAGCTATACTAATTGTTATTCAATAAACATAAATTCTAAGGAATGAGACATTTAATCAGAAAAAAATTTAAGAGCAAGTTCTTAAAAGTTACTGTAAGATGTTATTTGCTAGCTCATGGCCTCCTATGCTACTGTTTTCTGACACAGTTAACTTTTTGTGCATAATAAAGCAAGATCATAAACCAAAAAATAAAGCAAAGAATGATGGGCTTTTAAGGCTAGTGGTGTTGTTATAGATCATCTGATTGAAACCTATATTTTACAGAAAAGAAACAGGCCTGGAACCTGCATGCCTTCATTCACTGACAATTATTCATTTTGCTCTTACTGAATACCTGGCACTGTTCTAGTTACCAGAAATAAAGTTGTAAACTTAACACTTTAAGTTTCTATCCTCATGACACTTATATTTGACTGAGGAATAAACAAGTGTGGGTAGGTGTTTGAGCAGAATGTTAGGTAGTGATGGGTGTTAGGAAGAGAAAGAGTACAGAAAAGAGATAGAGTAATAGGAGCAAAAGTGGGAGCTCTTCTGGATTTGACAGAAAGCACTCTGAGGGAATTTGAGCAGATATCTGACTGATGTGAAGGACAAGCTATGTGACTATTTGAGGGGAGGAGTTCCAGGCAGAGGGAACAGTGAGTGCAGACTCTGAGACAAGATGTTATGTGTGTGTTTGAGAAACAGCAATGTATATGCTTGGAACTCTGAGCAAGAGGGAAAGTGTGAAATGAGATCACACAACTATCCAGGGCTCAATCATATAAGATCTCAAAGGCCAAGAAAAAGAAGCTTAGAATCTATTCTAAGTGTGATAGGAAAAGATTGGTGATTGGTGAGTTTTAAGAAAGAATATGAATGATCCAATTTACATTTGAATTGGTCATTCTGGCTGCTGTGTGGGGTGAAAGTATAGGAGGTATAAGAGAAGAAGGAAAATCAGTCAGGAGAGGATTATAATAGGCCAGGTAACAGCTGTGGTGACTTGAAGCAGGATGATGTAGTTGATAATAAGGATCAGACTTTAGGAATATTCTGAAGATAGAACTAATAGGATTTGCTGTGGGGTTGAGTGTATTAAAAGATAAACTGTGGCCTATTAAAAATTTTAAGAGTTTATTTGAATAAAAATTTATTCGAATCAGGCAGTGCTAAACCAGAAGTGGTTAGGAGCACTCCTGAACAGAAGCCAGGGAAAAGACTCATATAGTAGAAAGTGTGGGAACAAAGAAGAAATTATTGATTTGCTATAGCTTAAAGCATATTTGGCTCCTTGTGATTGGCTGTCCTTCATGTTTTGATTCATGTTCATTACCCTGAGGCATTTACAAGTTTAGATTTTCATTTGTTTATGTAGGCTAACATGACATTAGAGCAAACTCAGTCTAATGGCCTCTTTGTTTAATTAACTTAATAAGTGTGTAATATAAAAGAAAAGGAAGAGTCAGAGATGATTTCTGAGAGGATAGTGATGCCACTTCTTAAGAAAGGGACAAAGAGGCAAAGCAGATTTGGAAAGTAAAAGCAGAAATCAAGAGTTTCTTGATTTTGGTTTTGGGAGTGTTAAATTCAAGACACCTATTAGTCATCCAAATAACAATGTCAAAAGACAATTGAATATATGAATCTGGAGCTCAGGAAGCCTTTGGGTCAAGAGGTATAAATTTAAGAATCATTACCATTGACTTATCTAAGATTACTGAGAAGTAAAGTCTAAACTTGTACCTCCTGGTTGGTCAGAAGGAAGATGGTGGTGGAGTAGGAAGACCCAAGGCTTGTCTTGTCCCACAAACATAACCATATAACAACCAAGTCATCCTAAATACCCCGGAAGTCGACCTGAAGTAGGACACAACTAAAGGGAGAGAAGAGGCCACATGAAAGAAAGTAGGAAGTGCAAACACAGTGGTTTAGGGGAGAAAGGGATCATAGATGCTTCAGATAGGAGGGAGCTGTGATTGTGGAGAAGAGTGAGAGAGAGAGGAGCATACAGGGGAATGCAAAAGGAGAATGTTTCCCCAGAGCCATTGGCTTGAAAAATGAGAGGGGTTGAATTTTGTGAGTTCTTGCAACAATTGGGTCTTAAAGCTTGGAGTTTTAAAAGTCAGCAGGCTTAGCTGGGATAGAGCCCAGAGGTCACTGCCCTGCTCCTGGGGGCAGACAGTGTGGAAAGAGCAATTTGAAGAATGCCTGGAGCACACAGAGGGGAAATCATTTGCTCTTCTCGGAGTGCTTCCCTGAGAGGCTGCATTCAAGGAGATGCATTTCCAGGAACAAAGGAGTTGGCTGGCACCATTTCCCTCCTCTACCCCTCAACATAAAGACAGAACCATTTGCAGGAAGCAGCACAGCGCTGACACTGGCTGCCTAAATTGCTTACACCAAGCCCAACACCCCTTTGCTCTACTGGGACTGCCCCTCTCAGTCAAGCTTGCCTCAGTCCCAGCATGGGAGGCCCCTCCCCCAGAAGACCAGCACAAACCCCTGCCCACACCATGTCTCCTGACTGGAGACTTATGCAGGGCCTCATTTCTCATAGAAGTAGTATCAGGTCTCATTTACAAACAGACCAGAGCACACCTAGTTAAAACTTGCCACATTCAGGCCAAGGACCAAACACTGCCCACAGCAGGCAAGGAGAGCTTCTAGAGATGACTGGCCTGAAAGATACAACAATCAAAATACAAGAAAAACACATGAAGGACATGCCAGAGACATTCCCTGAAGTGCCAGGCCCTGAACACTACATGACCTCTTCTACATAAAGTCATTACTTTCAGGGGCAGGAAACATACCTGGCTTTCCTAACACAGAGAAGAAGACAGAGACTTAGATGAAATGCCACGATGGAGAAATTTATCTCAAATGAAAGAACAAGATAAGGCCATGGCCAGAGATCTAAGCAAAACAGATATAAGTAACATGACTGATGGAGAATTTAAAGCACCAATCAAAGATAGTCACTAGGCTTGAGAAAAGAATAGAAAGCATCAAGGAGACTCTTACCACAAAGATAAAAGAGTTAAAAAAAAGAATCAGAGATGAAGAATGCAATAAACAAGATTGGAAACATGCTTGATACAGTGGACAGCAGGCCGGAAAAAGCAGAGGAATAAATTGGTGACCTAGAAGACAAAGTAAAGGAAAATAAATGAAACTGGCCAAAGATCTGCAAAAGAATTATGGAACATGAGACTAGACTTAGGGAACTTCAGTGACTTCATCAAATATGATGATATTTGTATCACAGGGTTCCCAGAAGAAGAAGAGAGAGAAAAGGGGGCAGAAAATTTATTTGAGATAATAGCTGAAAACTTCCCTAATCTGGGGAAGGAAACAAATATCTAAATCTAGGAGGTGTAGAGACTCCCATTAAGATCTACAAAAGCAAGCCAACACCAAGACATATTGTAATTAATTTTACAAAATATAGTAATAAAGAAAAAATCATAAGCAGAAGAAAAAAGAAGTCCTTAACTTACAAGGGAAGATGCTTAAAGCTAGCTGGATATTTTTAACACAAATTTTGCAGGCTAGAAGAGAGTACCATTATATATATATATATAAAATAAATAAATTAACAAATAAATATAATCTTAAATATAGATTTTATTTATTTGTTAGACAGAGAGAGAGAGCACAAGCAGGGGGAGCAGGAGGCAGAGGGAGAGGGAGAAGCAGGCTCCTGGTTACCCAATGCAGGGCTCGACCCCAGGACCCTGGGATCAGGACCTGAGCCAAAGGCAGACTCTTTTTTTTTTTTTTTTATGTTATGTTAATCACCATACATTACATCATTAGTTTGTGATGTAGTGTTTCATGATTCATTATTTGCATATAACACCCAGTGCTCCATTCAATACATGCCCTCTTTAATACCCGTCACAAGGCTAACCCATCCTCCCACCCCAATCCCCTCTAGAAACCTCAGTTTGTTTTTCAGAGTCCATCGTCTCTCATGGTTCATCTCCCCCTCTGATTACCACCCCCTTCATTCTTGCCCTCCTGCTATCGTCTTCATCTTTTTTTTTTTTTAAACATATAATGTATTATTTCTTTCAGAGGTACATCTGTGATTCAAAAGTCTTGCAAAATTCACAGTGCTCACCATAGCACATACCCTCCCCAATGTCTATCACCAAGCCACCCCATCCCTCCCACCCCCACGACTCCAGCAACCCTCAGTTTGTTTCCTGAGATTAAGAATTCCTCATATCAGTGAGATCATATGATATTTGTCTTTCTCTGATTGACTTATTTCGCTTAGCACAACACTCTCCAGTTCTATCCACGTCATTGCAAATGGCAAGATTTCATTCCTTTTGATGGCTGCATAATCCATTGTACATGTATACCACCTCTTCTTTATCCATTCATCTGTTGATGGACATCTCGGCTCATTCCACAGTTTGGCTATTGTGGACATTGCTGCTATAAACATCGGGATGCACATACCCCTTCAGATCCCTACATTTGTATCTTTGGGGTAAATACCCTGTAGTGCAATTGCTGGATCATATGGTAGCTCTATTTTCAACTTTTTGAGGAACCCCCATACTGTTTTAAAGGGTGGCTACACCAACTTGCATTCCCACCAACAGTGGAGGAGGGTTCCCCTTTCTCCGCATCCCCGCCAACATCTCTCGTTTCCTGACTTGTTAATTTTAGCCATTCTGACTGGTGTGAGGTGATATCTCATTGAGGTTTTGATTTGGATTTCCCTGATGCCGAGCAATGTTGAGCACTTTTTCATGTGTCTGTTGGCCGTTTGGATGTCTCCTTTGGAAAAATGTCTGTTCGTGTCTTCTGCCCATTTCTTGATTGGATATTTGTTCTTTGGGTGGTGAGTTTCATAAGTTCTTTATAGATTTTGGATACTAGCCCTTTATCTGATATGTCATTTGCAAATATCTTCTCCCATTCTGTGGGTTGTCTTTTGGTTTTGTTGACTGTTTCTTTTGCTGTGCAAAAGCTTTTATCTTGATCAAGTCCCAATAGTTCATTTTTAACATTTCTTCCCTTGCCTTTGGTGATGTTTCTAGGAAGAAGTTGCTGCAGCTGATGTCAAAGAGGTTGCTGCCTGTGTTCTCCTTATGGATTTTGATGAACTCCTGTCTCACATTGAGGTCTTTGAGTCTATTTTTGTGTGTGGTGTAAGGAAATGGTCCAGTTTCATTCTTCTGCATGTGGCTGTCCAATTTTCCCAACACTATTTGATGAAGAGACTGTCTTTTTTCCATTGGACATTCTTTCCTGCTTTATCGAAGATCAGTTGACCACAGAGTTGAGGGTCCATTTCTGGGCTCTCTATTCTGTTCCATGGATCTATGTGTCTGTTTTTGTGCCAGTACCATACTGTCTTGATGATGACAGCTTTGTAATAGAGCTTGAGTCTGGAATTGCGATGCCACCAGCTTTGCTTTTCTATTTGAACATTCCTCTGGCTATTCGGGGTCTTTCCTGGTTCCGCACAAATTTTAGGATTATTTGTTCCATTTCTGTGAAAAAAGTGGATGGTATTTTGACGGGGATTACATTGAATGTGTGGATTGCTCTAGGTAGCATTGACATTTTCACAATATTTAATCTTCCAATACATGAACATGGAACATTTTTCTATTTCTCTGTGTCTTCCTCATTTACTTTCATGAGTATTTTATAGTTTTCTGAGTACAGATTCTTTACCTCTTTGCTTAGATTTATTCCTAGGTATCTTATGGTTTTGGGTGCAATTGCAAATGGGATCGAATCCTTAATTTCTCTTTCTTCTGTCTTGTTGTTGGTGTATAGGAATGCCACTGATTTCTGTGCATTGATTTTATATCCTGTCACTTTACTGAATTGCTATATGAGTTCTAGCAGTTTTGGGGTGGAGTCTTTTGGGTTTTCCACATAAAGTATCCTATCATCTGCAAAGAGTGAGAGTTTGACTTCTTCTTTGCCAATATGGATGCCTTTTATTTCTTTGTGTTGTCTGATTGCAGTGGCTAGGACTTCTAATACTATGTTGAATAGCAGTGGTGATAGTGGACATCACTTCCATGTTCCTGACCTTAGGGGGAAAGCTCTCAGTTTTTCGCCATTGAGAATGATATTCGCTGTGGGTTTTTCATAGATGGCTTTTATGATATTGAGGTATGTAACATCTATCCCTATACTCTGAAGAGTTTGATCAAGAAAGGATGCTGTACTTTGTCAAATGCTTTTTCTGCATCTATTGAGAGGATCATATGGTTCTTGTTCTTTCTTTTGTTAATGTATTGTATCACATTGATTGAATTGTGGATGTTGAACCAAACTCGCAGCCCAGAGATAAATCCCACTTGGTCGTGGTGAATAATCCTTTTAATGTACTGTTGGATCCTATTGGGTAGTATGTTGGGGAGAATTTTTGCATCCATGTTCATCAAAGATATTGGTCTGTAATTCTCCTTTTTGATGGGGTCTTTGTCTGGTTTGGGGACCAAGGTAATGGTGGCCTCATAAAACGAGTTTGGAAGTTTTCCTTCCATTCCTATTTTTTGGAACAATTTCAGAAGAATAGGTATTAATTCTACTTTAAATGTTTGGTAGAATTCCCCTGGGAAGCCATCTGGCCCTGGGCTCTTGTTTGTTGGGAAATTTTTGATGACTGCTTCAATTTCCTTAGTGGTTATAGGTATGTTCAGGTTTTCTATTTCTTCCTGCTTCAGTTTTGGTAGTTGATACATCTCTAGGAATGCATCCATTTCTTCCAGGTTATCTAATTTGCTGGCATAGAGTTGCTCATAATATGTT
>NW_022589770.1:12724712-12738882 GCF_004348235.1 Phoca vitulina | reverse complement strand
GAGGAGAATAGATTAATGAGAGAACAAAATGCTAGCAGGGTAACAACATTCCCAGAAAATATACACTAAAGAAATCAGAAAAGACCTGAAACCGGGGAAAAGAAAGTGAAGAAAGAAAAAAGAAAAAGAAAAATATAAAAACAAACAAAAACAAAACAAAACAAAAAAACAGAATGTGATCAAATATGATCAGGCTGGTGCATAGATCAGTGCCACACACTAGATTTTGGGTGTATTTTGGTCTGTTAGAAGAAAGTGCCTCCCAAAATTTTAAAGAAAGAAAAACTTATATATGTACAAATAAGGGTTAATATGATGAAGGGATGGAATATGACTGTAAAATGAAAACTATAAAAAATTTATAAAAGGAATTGATAAGATAAGAAATTGTTTGAAAAAAGAAAGAAGAGGATTTGAAAAAAAATTGGGAGAGAATGTCATCAGTCAGGAGACAAGAACAAAGCCATACACTAGAGATTTAAGGTATATTTTGATCTTTTAGAAGAAACTATATCTCAAAATTTTAAAGAGAGAACAACTTATATATATAAACCAAAAATAAGGGTAACTACTATGAAGGGGTAGAATATGACTCTAGAAATGAAAAATAAAAAATATTTTTTAAAAAAGGGATTGATAAGATGTTGGTTGAAAAAGGGAAAAAGAAAAATTAAAAAAAAGAAAAAAAGAAAAGACATTAAAAAAAATATTAACTTTGAAAGACTAAAGAATCATAGTAAAAAAGCCATGAATTCTATGTGCAGTATTCCCCTAGCTTTGGACTTCTGCCATTCTCATTGATCGGTAAACTTGGTCTTGGCTGGCTGTTCTTGCTGATATTCTGGGTGGGGGGCCTGTTGCCATGGTTCCCAAATGTGTTTGCCGGAGGTGGAATTGCCCCACCCTTGCCAGATCCGGGCTAAGTAATCTGCTCGGGTTTTCTCCCGGGAGTTTTTGTTCCCTGCAAACTTTCCGTACAGCTTTGGAGGACGGGAGTGAAAATGGCCACCTCCCAATCTCTGCCCCAGAGGAGCGGAGAACTCAGGGGTGGCACTCCTCAGCAAGCCCACAGAGAAAAGCAGTCAATCACTCCCTTCTCCCCAGTCTCCAGTCTCCAGCTGGACTACATACTCACCCAGCCTGTGATTGAGCATTTCTATCTCTGGCACCCAATCCCGAGTGGAGTTTCCAAACCCAGCAGATCCCTGCAGTGCACTCCTGCGCTGCTCCTCCCAGGGGAGGAAGGGGAGTCTCCCTGGATCTGCCGCTTGTTGGGTCCCTTCTGGAAGAGCAGTGGCCCAACTGTGCTGCAGATCACAGTTTATGGCAACCCTGAGCTGAGAGCCCACTCCTCGGCTCCCTCTCTGCACCCAGCTTCCCTGCTCTGATACCTGGGAGCTCTGCAACACTCAGGTACTCCCGGTCTTTCTGTCACCCCTAGGGTCCTGAGACCATACTGTCCCAGCGAGGGTTCCACCCGCCCCGCTTAGTCACTGTAGCGACGTCCCTTAGTGGAGCCAACTTCTAAAAGTTCTGTCACTTGCCAGAAGTGGCTGACAGAGGCCCCTTTCCTGCCATCTATCCTCCCGAATATGGCCTCAGATTCACTTCTCCAACGTCCTACCTTCCAGAAAGTGGTTGCTTTTCTGTTCAGAGAGTTGTTGCTATTCTTTTCTTTGATCTCCTGTTGAGTTCGTAGGTGTTCAGAATGGTTTGATCCCTGTCCACCTGAATTCCTGGAACCAGACGAAATCCAGGTCTCCTACACCTCTGCCATCTTGCTTCACCCCCTTCCAAAGGCAAACTCTTAACTGACTGAGCCACCCAGACACCCCAGGAGTGGCATTATATATTAAATGTGCTGAATGGGAAAAATCTGCAGCCAAGAATACTTTATCTGTCAAGGCTATCACTCAGAATAGAAGGAGAGATAAAGAGTTTTCCAGACTTCACCAAAAAAAAAAAAAAAAAAAGACCAAATAAGAACCAAAAAACAAAACAAAACTAAAGGAGTGTGTGACCACTAAATGAGCCCTGTAAGAAATATTAAAGGGGACCCTTTGAGTGAGAAAGAAAGACCAAAAGTGACAAAGACAAGAAAGGATCAGAGAAAATCTCCAGAAGCAATGACAAAACAAGTAATAAAAGGCAATAAATACATAGCTATCAATAATTATTTTGAATGTAAATTGGCTAAACGATCTAATCAAAAGACATAAGGTGTCAGAATGGATAAAAAAATCAAGACACATCTATATGCTGCCTACAGAAGACTCATTGTAGACCTAAAGACAGCTCCAGACTAAAAGTGAGGGTGTGGAGAAATATTTATCATGCAAATGGCTGTCACAAGAAAGCCAGAGTAGCAACACATTTATTGGACAAATTAGACTTTAAAACAAAGACTGTCAACAATAGCCAAACAATAGAAAGAGTCCAAATGTCCATCGATTGATTAATGGATAAAGAAGATGTGGCAGGCCGCCTGGGTGGCTCAGTTGTTAAGCGTCTGCCTTCAGCTCAGGTCATGATCCCAGGGTCCTGGGATCAAGCCCTACATCAGGCTCCCTGCTCGGAGGGAAGCCTGCTTCTCCCACTCCCTCTGCTTGTGTTCCCTCTCTCACTGTCTCGCTCTCTGTCTGTTGAAAAATAAAAATAAAATCTTCAAAAAAAAAGATGTGGCATATATATATTATACACACACACACACACACACACACACAATGGAATATTACTCAGCCAACAAAAATAATGAAATCTTGCCATTTGCAATGACCTGGATGGAGCTAGAATATTTTAATCTAAGTGAAATAAGTCAGTGAGAGTGATTTCACTTATATGTTGAATTTAAGAAACAAAACAGATGTGGGAAGGGAAAAAGAGAGAGAGGAAAGCAAAGCATAAGAGACTCTTAATGATGGAGAACAAACTGAGGGTTAATGAATGGAGGTGGGGTGGGGGATGGGCTAGATGGGTGATTGGTACTAAAGAGAGCCCTTACCATGATGAGCACTGGGTGTTATATGTAAGTGATGAATCACTAAATTTGACTCCTGAAACCAATATTACACTATATGTTAACTAACTAGAATTTAAATAAAAATTTGAAAAAAAAAAATAACAGAGACTATAACAAGAGATAATGAAAGGCACTATATCATAATGAAGGGGATAATCCAACAAGAAGATATAACAATTATAAATATTTATGTACCAACATGGGAGCTCCCAAACATATAAAACAATTAATAACAAACATAAAAGAACTAATAGATAGTAATACAATAATAGTGGGGACTTTAACACCCCACTTACATCAATGGTCAGATCATCTAAACAGAACATCAACAAGGAAAAACAATGGCTTTGAAATGACACACTGAACCAGATGGACTTAACAGATACATTCAGAACATTCTTTCCTAAAACAGCAAAATACACATTCTTTTCAAGTGTACATGCAACATTTTCCAGAATAGATCACATATTAGGTTACAAATCAAGCCTCAACAGATGCAAAAAGAATAAAATCCTACCATACAACTTTTCTGACAACAACCTCATGAAACTAGAAGTGAACCACAAGAAAAAATTTGGAAAGACCACAAATACATGGAGGTTAGGTGATATATTACTACACAATGAATGGGTCAAGCAGGAAATCAAAGAAGAAATTAAAAAGAAAATACATGGAAACAAATGAAAATAACACAATAGTCCAAAACCTTAGGGATGCAGTAAAGCAGTCCAAAGAGGGAAATATATAGCAATACAGGCCGACCTCAAGAAGCAAGAAAAATCTCAAACAACCTAATCTTACACCTAAAGGGCCTAGAAAAGAACAACAAATGAAACCTAAAGCCAGCAGAGGGAAGAGAATAATAACGATTAGAGCAGAAATAAATGATATAGAAACTAAAAAACAAAACAAACAAACAAAAAACAATAGAACAGATGGTTCTTTGGAAAGATTCATAATATTTACAGATCTCTAGCCAGACTTATTAAAAAAAAAGAAAAAGAAAAAGAAAGAAAGGATCCAAACAAATAAAATCACAAATGAGAGAGCAGAAATAACAACCATCACTACAGAAATACAAACAAATATAAGAGAATATTATGAAAAACTATAGGCTAACAAACTGGACAAGGTGGAAGAAATGGATAAATTCCTAGAAACATATACACTACTAAAACTGAAACAGGAAGAAATAGAAAACTTGAACCAGCAAAGAAACTGAATCAGTAATAAAAAACAAAACAAAACAAAAAAAAACCTCCCAACAAACAAAAGTCCAGGGCCAGATGGTTTCACAGATGAATTCTATCAAGCATTTAAAGACTTAATACCTATTCCTCTTAAACCATTCTAAACAAATAGAAAAGAAAGAAAAACTTACAAACTCATTCTATGAGGCCAGTATCGCCCTGATACCAAAACCAGATAAAGACTCCACTAAAAAAGGGAACAACAGCCCAATATCCCTGATGAATATGGATGCAAAAATTCTCAACAAAATACTAGCAAACTGAATTCAACAATACATTAAAAAAATCATTCACCATGATCAAATGGGATTTAGTCCTGTGTTGCAAGGATGGTTCAATATTCACAAATCAAACAACATTATACACTACGTTAATAAAAGAAAAGATACAAATCATATGATCATTTCAAGAGATGCAGGAAAAGCATTTGACAAAGTACAACACCCATTCATGATAAAAACCCTCAACAAAGCAAGTTTAGAGAGAACATACCTCAACCTAATAAAGACCATATATGAAAAACTCACAGCTAATATCATCTTCAGCAGGGAAAAACTAAGAGTTTTTCCTCTATGGTCAGGAAGAAGACAGGGTTGTCCACTCTTGTCACTGTTATTTAGCATAATACTGGAAGTCCTAGCTACAGCAATCAGACAACAAAAAGAAATAAAAGACATCGGCAAGGAAGAAATAAATCTTTCATTATTTGCAGATGACATGGTACTCTATATAGAAACCTGGAAAAGATTTCACCACAAAACTGCTAGAACTGATACAGGAATTCAGTAAAGTTACAGGATACAAAAAGCATGTACAGAAATCTTGCATTTCTATACACCAATAATGAAGCCACAGAAAGGGAAATTAAGGAACCAATCCCATTTACAATTGCACGAAAACTGATAAGATACTTAGGAATAAACCTTACCAAAAAGGTGGAAGACCTGTACTCTGAAAACCATAAAACACTGATGAAAGAAATTGAAGATGACACAAAGAAATGGAAAGTCATTCCATGCTCATGGGTTGGAAAAACAAATAATGTTAAAATGCCTATATCAAAGCAACCTACATATTTAATATAATCCTTATCAAAATACTAACTGCATTTTTCACAGAACTAGAATAAACAATCCTAAAATTGTATGGAACCACAAAGGACCCCAAATAGCCAAAGCAACCTTGAAAAAGGAAAGCAAAGCTGGAGGCATCACAGTTCTGGACCTCAAGTTATATTACAAAGCTGTATTGATCAAAACAGTATGGTAATGGCACAAAAAATGGATTAAAGACCTAAATGTGAGACATGAAACCATAAAAATCCTAGAGAACACAGGTAGTAACCTATTTGACATCAGCCTTAGAAACTTCTTCTTGATATGTCTCCTGAGGCAAGGGAAACAAAAACAAAAATAAACTCTTGGGATTATATCAAAATTAAAACTTCTGCACAGTGAAAGTAAACAGTCATGAAAACTAAAAGGCAACTACAGAATAGGAGAAGATACCTGCAAATGATATATCTGATAAAGGGTTAGTACCCAAAATTTATAAAGAACTTATAAAACTCAACACCCAAAAATGAATAATCCAATTAAAAGTGGACAGAAGACATAAATAGACATTTTTCCAAAGAAGACATCTAGATGGCCAACAGATACATGAAAAGATGCTCAACATCACTGATCATCAGGGAAATACAAATCAAAACTACAATGAGATGGCTTAGTAGGTTACCTGGATGGCTTAGTAGGTTAAGCATCTGACTCATGATCTCAGCTCAGGTCCTGATCTCAGGTCATGAATTCAAGCCCCTTGATAGGCTTCATGCTGAGCATGGAGCCTACTTGAAAAAAAAAAAAAACAAAAACTACAATGAGATATCACCTCACACCTGTCAGAATGGCTAAAATCAACAACACAAGAAACAATAGGTGTTGACAAGGATGTGGAGAAAGGGGAACCCTCTTGCACTATTGGTGGGAATGTAAACTGGTGCAGCCACTCTGAAAAACAGTATGGAGGTTACTCAAAAAGTTGAAAGTAGAACTACCCTGCAATCCAGCAATTGCACTACTAGGTATTTACCCAAAGATAAATACGAATTCAAAGGATACATGCACCTAGTTGTTTATACCAGCATTATATACAATACCCCAATTATGGAAACAGCACAAGTGTCCACGGACTGATGAATGGATAAAGAAGAGACAGTATATATATACAATGGACTATTATTACTCTGTCATAAAAAGAATGAAATCTTGCCTTTCGCAACAATGTTGATGGAACTAGAGAGTACGATGCTAAGCAAAATCAGAGAAAGACAAATACCATATGATTTGAGTCATATGTGGAATTTAAAAAATAAAAGAAACAAGCAGAGGAAAAAAGAGACAGAGGAAGACAAACCAAGAAACAGACTCTTAACTATAGAGATCATACTGATGGTTACCTGGGGGGTGTGGGTGGGGGGATGGATTAAATAGGTGATGGGGATTAAGGAATGCACTTGTCATGATGAGCACTGGGTTATGTATGGAAGTGTTGAATCACAGTATTGCACACCTGAAATTAATGTTACATTGTATGTTAACTAAGTGGAATCCAAATAAAGAAAAACTTGTACCTCCTTCTTTGTTCCTTATTGGCTATATCTAGATGACTACTGAAATAAAACAGACTTACCAGAAATTGGCATGATATTTGAGTATTACTTTAATTAAAAAATGAACTATTGGGACCTCATCAAATTAAAAAGCTTTTGCACAGCAAAAGAAACAGTCAACAAAACCAAAAGACAACCGACACAATGGGAGAAGATATTTGCAAATGACATATCAGATAAAGGGCTAGTATCCAAAATCTATAAAGAACTTATCAAACTCAACACCCAAAGAACAAATGATCCAATCAAGAAATGGGCAGAAGACATGAACAGACATTTTTCCAAAGAAGACATCCAAATGGCCAACAGACACATGAAAAAGTGCTCAACATCACTCGGCATCAGGGAAATCCAAATCAAAACCTCAATGAGACATCACCTCACACCAGTCAGAATGGCTAAAATTAACAAGTCAGGAAATGATAGATGTTGGTGGGGATGCAGAGAAAGGGGAATCCTCCTCCACTGTTGGTGGGAATGCAAGCTGGTGCAGCCACTCTGGAAAACAGTGTGGAGGTTCCTCAAAAAGTTGAAAATAGAGCTACCATATGATCCAGCAATTGCACTACTGGGTATTTACCTCAAAGATACAAATGCAGGGATCCGGAGGGTTACGTGCACCCTGATGTTTATAGCAGCAATGTCCACAATAGCCAAACTATGGAAAGAGCCAAGATCAAATGAATCAACAAATGAGTGGATAAAGAAGATGAGGTATATATATACAATGGAATATTATGCAGCCATCAAAAGGAACAGATTCTTGCCATTTGCAATGATGTGGATGGAACTGGAGGATATTATGCTGAGTGAAATAAGTCAATCAGAGAAAGATATGTATCATATGACCTCACTGATATGAGGAATTCTTAATCTCAGGAAACAAACTGAGGTTTGCTGGAGTGGTGGGGGTGGGAGGGATAGGGTGACTGGGTGATAGATATTGGGGAGGGTATGTGCTATGGTGAGCACTGTGAATTGTGTAATACTGTTGAATCACAGACCTGTACCTCTGAAACAAATAATATATGTTAAAAAAAAAAAAGAAGATAGCAGGAAGGGAAAAATGAAGGGGGGGGGGGAATCAGAGGGGAGATGAATCATGAGAGACTATGGACTCTGAAAAACAACCTGAGGGTTCTAGAGGGGAGGGAGGTGGGGGAATGGGTTTGCCTGGTGATGGGTATTAAAGAGGGCATGTTCTGCACGGAGCACTGGGTGTTATACACAAACAATGAATCATAGAGCACTACATCAAAAACTAATGATGTAATGTATGGTGATTAACATACCATAATAAAAAATATATTTATATATCTTAGATAAAATATATGTAATATGTATTTCTCACACATATATAATCTGCATTCAAGAAAATAAGTGAAAGCCACATTCAGTAAGAGAAAATCCTGACTACAAAAGATCTTATAATAATTTTTAAAGATAAGCAGGGTTTTCTAAACCTCAAAAGAAAAGCCCTTGACTAGACATGATGTTCCAAGTAAAGTTCAAATAGAGAGAGTATAATCTGGAGCTCCTTAGCCAACTTTAACCCTAGGAGAGAGTTGAGTTCAAGGAACTACATCAATGTTAACTGGTCTCAAGATCGCATTTGGCTTTAGTAGGTAAAACTTCATGAAAGTGCGCCTGGAATACAGTGGCCTAGCAAGCCCAGGTGGGATGTTCCATTTGACTCCAATATTTTTAAGATGAAATTATTTTAGTAATTAGCTTTAATTTTTTAAAGGTTTATATTTATGTATTTGAGAGAGAGAGAGCAAGTGTAAGAGTAGGGGGAGGGGCAGAGAGAGAGGATCTTGAAGCAGACTCCCCGCTGAGCATGGAGTCTGACTTAGGGCTCGATCCCACAACCCATGAGATATGACCTGAGCCAAAACCAAGAGGCCACCCGGTTGCCCCTTGACTCCAATTTTTAAGAGAAGTGGCCATGCTCTTGAAAAGCTGGGACTCTGAATGGCGTCCTTGTGGAAAGAAATGCCATATTTCACATCAAAGATTGAGAAAAGGGAAGAGGAATCATAGGACAGTATGTGAACTATTAGGAGAAGGAAGGAAGAGACATGATGTTTCATCTTTTAAGTTGAGGGATTCAAAGCTCTAAGTCTTAGTAAGACTATCTCTTAGCAAGTTCCAAGAAATCATGGTATTTATTCAAGAATCAGTATCATAGTGGTGTTTTTGAAGAGCTAAATTGGTTCCAAAGGAGAATGGCTAATATTGCACAGAAACAGGATAGCTTGGAAGGTTTTAGATTCAGAATGCCTTGTAGCACCACTCTATTTCTGAAGAGTTGCACTGCATATTTTTGAAAAAGTACAACTGAATGAGAGAAGTGAGTAAAACTAGTAGGGTGCTATGTACAGTTTCAAAGACTTAACATATCCACTTGTTTTATTTGATCTATGTGGAAAAGCCATAGACAGGCAAGATGGGTAAGATCATCCCTATTTTCCAAATGAGGAAGTGAGACAGTCACTAAGTCGTGGAGAAAGGATTCAACCTAGGGATTCATTTAGAACTCATGTCAAGGGAAAGCTTGTCAGTCCCATAAGGAACCTGGTGCAATAAGCATCAAGCAATGCAGGAAGCCAAAGCTGCTGTCAGTTGCCCTCCTCCCCCTCAGCCATAGATATATTTAAACCAAGTAATAATAAAACAAACCGGCAGCTGGTACTTTTGCAGAGCCAACTCTGGAGCCCCCTCAGAAGAGAACTTTTTTTCTAGATAGAATTTGCCTTTTTTCTTTTTTTTCTTTTTCATTTGCTGTTTATTTTAAAGTTACATTTCTAATTAAATGAAACATTTTAAAGTAAAAATTGGAATGAACCGAGACAAATTGCGAGTACAGACATGCCTTGAGCAATGTGCAGGTTTTCAAGTTTTTAAAATTCTGCCTTCCTGGCATCTGTCTGTGATACATGATATGGCCAAAAACACTCAATTCCACAGACACTAAGAGAGAAGTCTCTTCCCCACATCCAGACCCTGAGTCCTCAATCAGCAGGCAAGAGGAGTAGTCATACATAATTTGTATTTTTAAAAACTATGATACTGATCATCACTCATCGTCATTAAACATTCAGTCCTCACAAAACTTGGTGGGTATGACTTTTCACATTTTACAAATTAGGGAGCTGAGGCTCAGAGAAAGTAGCTTGTTTAGGGACAGACAGCTTCCAACTGGCTGATTCTAATAGTTCACCTTCCACCTGCATCGTTCCAGACTTTCCAAAAACAGTTGAAGCACTTTGAGGGAGACAAGTTGAATTTCTGTTGCTTTAAAAGGCTCAACCTAAACTACTTTCTACCCAGAAGGCTAGAATTCAAGTACACACATCTCTCTGAATTCTTTGAGAACTGATGTCCTGCGAAGAAGCCAAAGACCTGCACTCACATGACCAAATTTGCCTCTTACTAGTGATTGTACATTCCCTCACCCAACTGAAGCCACCTTCATTTCTTTATCCGTAAAATGGGGACTATGTGAGATGCTCTGCTCATTCTCTCAGGTTGCTGTAGAGCCAACTGTATACATTCATGAAGGTGTTTGTCAATTGAAAAACTCCCCACAAATGGTGTTAGTGTGATTTTTCTCACCTCAGTAAGAATGCTGCCAAAATTTTTGGCATGCTCATATTCAGCCATGGTAAAACTGGCTTGAGTTTTCTTATCTCTCCCTCTCACTTATGATAACTATACAGCAAAGGGAACTGAAATGGGTTTTGTGCAGCAGAAGTCACAGAAAAAGGATCATGTTTCCACTAAATTGTGAGGAGGGGCTGATTCTGCTGGGGCTGCCAACATGTGCCAAATGTGTCTCTCAGTTTGCTCCATTAGTAACAGGTGTTCACATGCTGGTGAGGATGGAAGGAAAGCCTCCTCCACCCATTGCCTGTCTTTCACTTGTCAAGGGTTTTGACAGGCATTTTGCAGTTCCCTGTCACACAGTTTTTAGCACGGCTGCACAGCGTGCTGCTCAAAGCAAACCCAAGTCAAGGAACTCTGAGAATTTCTCCTTAGAGTTTTTGTTTGATGACATGCCTAGATATGAGTGTTGGTAGCCCTTCCTCTTGACATGTGTCTGCTTTATTCATCATCCTGGTGATCCAGAGTTTGTCCAACTGGTGATTGGGCTTTGCTCCAGGTAAAATATCAGACTTGATTTCTGTATCTGTTTAGTAAGATCTGAAATACCCCTCTGTCTTGCTCCCATGTACCCAGTGTATAATCCTTACTTATAATCACTTTTTAAAGTGTCTGTCTCTCCCACTAGACTCTCAACTTCTAGGAGCAGGAACTCTGTAATATTCCTAACACACCAAGTAGAGTATCTGGCATATAACAAAGGCTAATAAATGCATATTGGACTGAATCTTAATTCAATGCATCTGAGGTACCTGAAAATGATAATCCCCCTGAAGGAAATGAGGCCATATTTCTTCTAGTTATTGAAACTTTTTTGATTATAACACAACTAGAATCTAGCCAGTACTGGCTTCAGGTCCCAGGCCTAAAAGACTATTTTGTAGTTGGCCGTTAGAGTGATAAAATCACTTGTTGGACTTTATTGTGTCCACTTACCTTCACATATAGGTGGACATCATTTAAAACATATATATTATATTATATATAATACATATTTATAAAATATATTCCTTTTAATGATTCATACATATTTTTAAAATATATATTTCATATAAATATATATTAATGAAATATATATTTCTTTAAATAAATATATATATTCATATACATATGTGTGTGTGTATATATATATATATATATATATATATGATCTGGTACCTCTAGGTACAGGGCAGAATGTGCATTTTTTATTGGTCTGCTTTGCCCACTCACTGACAGAATATTTGCCCACTCACTGACAGAATATTTTCCTTTGCTGAGGTTTATTGTTATTCTAGACATGGCCTGGATAACATAACGTGTTTAATTTAATTCACATCACTAAACCAGTATTATGCAGAGTGAAACTGAAGGAGGGATTTTCCTATTTGAGTTCTTGGGATATAGAAAGAGACCACACACATATACACTACCACACCACCACCAATCCCAGTTCTTCCTGATTTTCCATATTTCGTTTGAATGTCTGAGCAGTTAGACACAGCAGGAGAGGGTAATCACATGTCATGCTTCCAAGAATGATCTGATCACAAGAGGGTCAGAAAGGACCCTGTTCCTCCCCTGTAGAATTGTTTGTTTGGCTGGTGCATTATTTGGGGTGAGGGATTACTAAATTCCTGTAAGCATGAAGCATTTGCTGCTTCAGGTAGCTAGAGACTGAACCTATAGGAGCAATGATCTGAGCTTCTGTGACAGCTTCACACCATCACTGCAGAGAGTGCTATTTCAGTTTGATCTGTTCCCCGCTACTATCTCTGTCCTTTGGCATCAGAGAGTACATCTCTTTCATACAAAGAGAGAACCTTCATGACGAAAAGGTATTTAGAGATTGCCTAGTCTTCTGACTTCATGGAGGGTAACATGTTCTAAAAGTTTAAATGGCTTGCTCAAGAGTTGACTAAAAGCTGGTGGCAGAACTGAGATTAAAAACTGGGTCCCATGGTTTCAGTCAAATGTTTTTTGTTTTTGTTTTTGTTTTGTTTTCCATTACATTATAGCTGAGATCTACTGTACAGGTCAGTCATGTTCAAATATACTGGTGGTTCTCAAATTTAAACATTCATTTGAATCAGCCATGGGGCTTGTTAAAATATAGATTGGGACTTCACCCCCAGGGCTTCTGATTGAGTGGTAGATCTGGCATGAGGCTAAGAATGTGCATTTCTAACGATATCACAGGTGATGCTCATGCTGCTGGGCCTGGGAGCATACCTGAGAGACATTTAAGTTGTCAAATGGAACAAACACTGCCCTTTCCTTCTTCATTAATTTCATCAAAATTTACTGAATATGAACCAAGTACCGGGCATGTTTGATGCTGGGGACCAGAAACATGAAGATGACAAAAGCACAATCCTCTTTTTGAGTTCACAATCAGTGGGGAGAGACAGATGCATAAATAATTACTGAGCGGGGTGGGGGGAAGGAGTAAGATGGCGGAGAAGTAGGAGACCTAAATTTCATCTGGTCCCAGGAATTCAGCTAGATAGGGACCAAATCCATCTGAACACCTATGAACTCAACAGGAGATTGAAGAAAAGAATAGCAGCAACTCTCTGAACAGAAAAGCAACCACTTTCTGGAAGGTAGGACATACAGATAAGTGAATCTGAGGCAATATTCGGGAAGATAGACAGTGGGCAAGGGGGCCTCCATCAGCCACTACTGGCAAGTGATAGAGCAGCGGAGCACAAAATCGGAACTTTTAGAAGTCTGCTCTGCTGAGGGACTTCGCTCCAGTGGCTAAGCTGGGGGTGGAACCCTCGCTGGGACAGTGTGGTCTCCGGACCCTCAGGTTCACAGGAAGACCGGGGGTGCCTGAGTGTGGCAGAGCTCCCAGGTATTGGAGCAAGGAAGCCGGCTGCAGAGACGGAGCCAAGGAGTGGGCTGTCAGCTCGGGGTTGCCATAAACCATGATCCGTGGCACAGTCGGGCCACTGCTCTTCCAGAAGGGACCCAAAAAGCGGCAGATCCAGGGAGACTCCCCTTGTCCCCTGGGAGGAGCAGTGCAGGAGTGCACCACAGGGATCTGCTGGGTTTGGAGACTCTAAACGGGGTCATGTGCCAGAGATAGAAATGCTCGGTCAAAGGCTGGGTGAGCACGGAGTGCGGCTGGAGACGGGGGAGACAGGAGTGATTGACTGCTTTTCTCTGGGGGCTTACTGAGAAGTGGGGCCCCGGTTCTTGGCTCCTCCGGGTGGAGATTGGGAGGCCGCCATTTTCACTCTCGTCCTGCAAGGCTCTATGGAAAGCTTGCAGGGAACAAAAGCTACCAAGAGCAAGCCTAAGCAGATGACTTAGCCCGGCCCCGGCAAGGGCACGGCAATTCTGCCTCCAGCAAAGACATTTGGGAACCACTGCAACAGGCCCCTCCCCCAGAAGATCAGCAAGAACAGCCAGCCAAGACCAAGTTTACTGATCAATGAGAATGGCAGAACTCCAGTGCTAGGGGAATAGAGCACATAGAATTCATGGCTTTTTTTCCCCATTATTCTTTAGTATTTCAAAGTTAATTTTTTTAATTTTCTTTTTTTTAATTTTTCTTTTTCCCTTTTTCTTTTTTTTTTT
>NW_022589770.1:12643881-12714712 GCF_004348235.1 Phoca vitulina | reverse complement strand
GAGGAGAATAGATTAATGAGAGAACAAAATGCTAGCAGGGTAACAACGTCCCCAGAAAATTTACTCTAAACAAATCAGAAAAGACCTGAAGCAGTGGGAAAAGAAAGGGAAAGAGAGAAAAAAGAAAAGGAAAGAAAAAAAGAAAAAAGAAAAAGATAAAGATAAAAACAAACAAAAGCAGAACAAAACAAAACAAAACAAAAACAGAATGTGATCAAATATGATCAGGCTGGATTATAGATCAGTGCCACACACTAGATTTTGGGTGTATTTTGGTCTGTTAAAAGAAAGTCCCTCCCAAAATTTTAAAGAAAGAAAAACTTATATATGTACAAAAATAAGGGTTGATATGATGAAGGGATGGAATATGACTGTAAAGATGGAAATTATAAAAAATTTTAAAAAAGGATTTGATAAGTTGTTTGAAAAAAGAAAGAAGAGGATAAAAAAAAAAGAAAGAAAGAAAAAAGGGAGAGAATGTGATCAGGCAGGGGAGTAGAAAAAAACCATACACTAGAGATTTAGAGTATAGTTTGATCTGTTAGAAGAAACTATCTCAAGATTTTATAGAGAGAACAACTTATATATATATGCCAAAAATACGGGTAACTACTATGAAGGGATAGAATATGACTTTAAAAATGAAAAATAAAAATGTTTTTTTTAAAAAAAGGGACTGATAAGATGTTGGTTGAAAAAGGGAAAAAGAAAAATTCAAAAAAAAAGAAAAAAAGAAAAAAGAAAAAAAGACAGTTAAAAAAAATAATTAACTTTGAAAGACTAAAGAATCATGGTAAAAAAGCCATGAATTCTATGTGCAGTATTCCCCTAGCGCTGGAGTTCTGCCATTCTCATTGATCGGTAAACTTGGTCTTGGCTGGCTGTTCTCGCTGATCTTCTGGGGGAGGGGCCTGTTGCCGTGGTTCCCAAATGTCTTTGCCGGAGGCAAAATTGCCCCGCCCTTGCCGGTCCAGGCTAAGTAATCTGCTCGGGTTTGCTCTCCGGAGCATTTGTTCCCTGCAAGCTTTCCGTACAGCTTTGGAGGCGGAGAGTGAAAATGGCGGCCTCCCAGTCTCCGCCCCGGCGGAGCCGAGAACTCGGGGTCCCGCCCCTTAGCGAGCCCCCAGAGAAAAGCAGTCAGTCACTCCCATCTCCCCGGTCTCTGGCCACACTCCGCGCTCACCCGGCCTGTGACCGCGCCTTTCTATCCAGCACCCGACCCCGGGTGGAGTCTCCAAACCCAGCAGATCCCCGCGGTGCGCGCCCGCTTCGCTCCTCCTGGGGGAAGAAGGTGAGTCTCCCCGGGTCTGCCGCTTTTTGGGTCCCTGCTGGAGGAGCAGTGGCCCGACTGTGCCGCGGATCACGGTTTATGGCAACCCCGAGCTGAGAGCCCGCGCCTGGGCTCCGTCTCTGCAGCCGGCTTCCCTGCTCTGATACCTGGGAGCTCTGCCGCACTCAGGCACCCCTGGTCTTTCTGTGACCCCGAGGGTCCTGAGACCACACTGTCCCGCGAGGGTTCCACCCCCCACTTCGCCACCAGAGTGACCTCCCTCAGCGGAGCAGACTTCTAAAAGTTCCGATTTTGTGCTCCGTGGCTCTATCACTTGCCAGAAGCGGCCGACGGAGGCCCCTCCCCCGCCGTCTATCCTCTCGAATATCGGCTCAGATTCACTTCTCCGCACGTCCTACCTTCCAGAAAGTGGTCGCTTTTCTGTTCAGAGAGTTGTTGCTATTCTTTTCTTCGATCTCCTGTTGAGTTTGTAGGTGTTCAGAATGGTTTGATCCCTATCCAGCTGAATTCCTGAGAGGAGACGAAATCCAGGTCTCCTACTCCTCAGCCATCTTGCTCCCTTCACCTCTTTTTCCCTCTTTCAACCAACATCTTATCAATCCCTTTTTGAAAAAACTTTTTTTATTTTTCATTTTTAGAGTAGGAGTAGTTACCTTATTTTTTGGTATACATTTTGGTATATATATAAATTGTTCTCTCTTTAAAATTTTGAGATACAGTTTCTTCTAACAGACAAAAATATACCCTAAATCTCTAGTGCATGGCTTTGTTCTAGTCTCCTGCCTGATCACATTCTCTCCCTTTTTTTTTATAATTCCTCTTCTTTCTTTTTTCAACCAACTTCTTATCTTATCAATTCCTTTTATAAAATCTTTTGTAATTTTTACCTTTAAAGTCATATTCCATCCTTTCATCATATTTACCCTAATTTTTGTATATATATGTTTTTCTTTCTTTAAAATTTTGGGAGGCACTCTCTTCCAACAGACCAAAATACGCCCAAAATCTAGTGTGTGGCATTGTTCTATGCTCCAGCCTGATCATATTTGATCATATTCTTTTTTTTCATCTTTAATTTTTTTTTTCTTTCTTTCTTTTTCTTTTCCCCGGGTTTCAGGTCTCTTCTGATTTGTTTAGCGTATATTTTTCTGAAGTTGTTGTTACCCTGTTAGCATTTTGTTCTCTCATTCATCTATTCTCCTCTGGACAAAATGACAAGACAGAAAAAATCCCCTCAAAAAAAAAAAAAAAAAAGAAGAAGTACCTACTGTCAGGGACCTAATCAATATGGACATTAGTAAGATGTCAGAACTAGAGTACAGAATGATGATTTTAAAGATATTAGCTGAGCTTGAAAAAAGCATGGAAGTTATTAGAGAAACGCTTTCTGGAGAAATAAAAGAACTAAAACCTAACCAAGTCGAAATCAAAAAGGCTATTAATGAGGTGCAATAAAAAATGGAGGCTCTAACTGCTAGGATAATTGAGGCAGAAGAGGGAATTAGTGATATAGAAGACCAAATGATGGAAAATAAAGAAGCTGAGAAAAAGAGAGATAAATAACTACTGGATCACGAGGGCAGAATTCGAGAGATAAATGATACCATAAGATGAAACTCAATCACAAGAAGAAAGTTGGAAAGAACTCAAATACATGGAGGCAAAAGAGCATCCTACTAAAGAATGAATGGGTCAACCAGGAAATTAAAGAAGAATTAAAAAAATTCATGGAAACCAATGAAAATGAAAACACAACAGTTCAAAATCTTTGGGATTCAGCAAAGGCAGTCCTAAAAGGAAAGTATATAGCAATACAAGCCTTTCTCAAGAAACAAGAATGGTCAGAAATACACCACCTAACCCTACACCTAAAGGAGCTGGAGAAAGAACAGAAAATAAAGCTTAAACCCAACAGGAGAAGACAAATTTTAAGGATCAGAGCAGAAATCAATGAAATAGAAACCAAAAGAACAGTAGAACAGATCAACGAGAGTAGGAGCTGGTTCATTGAAAGAATTAATAAGATTGATAAACCCCTGGCCAGACTTATCAAAAAGAAAAGATAAATGACTCAAATCAACAAAATCATGAATGAAAGAGGAGAGATCACAACCAACACCAAAGAAATACAAACAATCATAAGAACATTTTATTAGCAACTCATTGCCAGCAAATTAGATAATCTGGAAGAAATGGGTGCATTCCTAGAGATGTATCAACTACCAAAACTGAAGCAGGAAGAAATAGAAAATCCGAACAGACCTATAACCACAAAGGAAATTGAAGCAGTCATCAAAAATTTCCCAACAAACAAAAGCCCAGGGCCAGATGGCTTCCCAGGGGAATTCTACCAAACATTTCAAGACGAATTAATGCCTATTCATCTGAAACTGTTCCAAAAAATAGAAATGGAAGGAAAACTTCCAAACTCGTTTTATGAGACCTCCATTACCTGGATCCCAAAACCAGACAAAGACCCCATCAAAAAGGAGAATTACAGACCAATATCCTTGATGAACATGGATGCAAAAATTCTCCCCAAAATACTAGCCAATAGGATCCAACAGTACATTGAAAGGATTATTCACCACGACCAAGTGGGATTTATCCCTGGGCTGCAAGGTTGGTTCAACATCCGCAAATAAATCAATGTGATACAATACATTCATAAAAGAAAGAACAAGAACCATATGATAGTCTCAATAGATGCAGAAAAAGCATTTGACAAAGTACAGCATCCTTTCTTGATCAAAACTCTTCAGAGTATAGGGATAGAGGGCACATACCTCAATATCATAAAAGCCATCTATGAAAAACCCACAGCGAATATCATTCTCAATGGGGAAAACCTGAGAGCTTTCCCCCTAAGGTCAGGAACATGGCAGGGATGTCCACTATCACCACTGCTATTCAACATAGTATTAGAAGTCCTAGCCACAGCAATCAGACAACAAAAAGAAATAAAAGGCATCCGAATCGGCAAAGAAGAAGTCAAACTCTCACTCTTTGCAGATGATATGATACTTTATGTGGAAAACCCAAAAGACTCCATCCCAAAACTGCTAGAACTCATACAGGAATTCAGTAAAGTGGCAGGATATAAAATCAATGCACAGAAATCAGTGGCATTCCTAAACACCAACAACAAGACAGAAGAAAGAGAAATTAAGGAGACGATCCCATTTACAATTGCACCCAAAACCATAAGATACCTAGGAATAAATCTAACCAAAGAGGCAAAGAATCTGTACTCAGAAAACTATAGAATACTCATGAAAGAATTTGAGGAAGACACAAAGAAATGGAAAAACGTTCCATGCTCATGGATTGGAAGAACAAATATTGTGAAGATGTCAATGCTACCTAGACCAATCTACACATTCAATGCAATCCCCTCAAAATACCATCCATTTTTTTTCACAGAAATGGAACAAATAATCCTAAAATTTGTATGTAACCAGAAAAGGCCCTGAATAGCCAGAGGAATGCTGAAATAGAAAAGCAAAGCTGGTGGCATCGCAATTCCAGACTCAAGCTCTATTACAAAGCTGTCATCATCAAGACAGTATGGTACTGGCACAAAAACAGACACATAGATCAATGGAACAGAATAGAGAGCCCAGAAATGGACCCTCAAGTATATGGTCAACTAATCTTCGATAAAGCAGGAAAGAATGTCCAATGGGAAAAAGACAGTCTCTTCAACAAATGGTGTTGGGAAAATTGGACAGCCACATGCAGAAGAATGAAACTGGACCATTTCCTTACACCACACACAAAAATAGACTCAAAATGGTTGAAAGACCTCAGTGTGAGACAGGAGTTCATCAAAATCCATAAGGAGAACACAGGCAGCAACCTCTTTGACATCAGCTGCAGCAACTTCTTCCTAGAAACATCACCAAAGGCAAGGGAAGAAATGGTAAAAATGAACTATTGGGACTTGATCAAGATAAAAAGCTTTTGCATAGCAAAAGAAACAGTCAACAATACCAAAAGACAACCGACAGAATGGGAGAAGATATTTGCAAATGACATATCAGATAAAGGGCTAGTGTCCAAAATCTATAAAGATCTTATGAAACTCAACACCCAAAGAACAAATGATCCAATCAAGAAATGGGCAGAAGACATGAACAGACATTTTTCCAAAGAAGACATCCAAATGGCCAACAGACACATGAAAAAGTGCTCAACATTGCTCGGCATCAGGGAAATCCAAATCAAAACCTCAATGAGATACCACCTCACACCAGTCAGAATGGCTAAAATTAACAAGTCAGGAAACGACAGATGTTGGTGGCGATGCGGAGAAAGGGGAACCCTCCTCCACTGTTGGTGGGAATGCAAGCTGGTGCAGCCACTCTGGAAAACCGTGTGGAGGTTCCTCAAAAAGTTCAAAGAGAGAGGTACCATACAATCCTTCAATTGCACTACTGGGTATTTACCCCAAAGATACAAATGTAGGGCTCCTAATAGGTACATTCACCCCAATGTTTATAGCAGCAATGTCCACAATAGCCAAACTATGGAAAGAGCCAAGATGTCCATCGACAGATGAATGGATAAAGAAGATGTGGTATACATATACAGTGGGATATCATGCAGTCTTCGAAAGGAATGAAATTGTGCCATTTGCAACAATGTGGATGGACCTGGAGGGTATTATGCTGAGCGAAATAAGTCAATCAGAGAAAGACATGTATCATATGACCTCACTGATATGAGGAATTCTTAATCTCAGGAAACAAACTCAGGGTTGCTGGAGTGGTGGGGGTGGAGGGATGGGGTGGCTGGGTGATAGACATTGGGGAGGGTGTGTGCTATGGTGAGTGCTGTGAATTGTGTAAGACTGTTGAATCACAGACCTGTACCTCTGAAACAAATAATACATTTTATGTTAAAAAAAAAAAAAAAGGAAGAAGATAGCACGGAGGGAAAAATGAAGGGGTGGAATCGGATGGGGAGATGAACCATGAGAGATTATGGACTCTGAGAAACAAACTGAGGGTTGTAGAGGGGAGGGTGGTGGGGGGATGGGTTAGCCTGGTGATGGGTATTAAAGAGAGCATGTTCTGCATGGAGCACTGGGTGTTATACACAAAAATGAATCATGGAACACTACATCAAACACTAATGTTTGATGTATGGTGATTAACATAACATAATATAATAAAATAAAATAAATAATTACTGAGCAATCTTTTAACTGTAGTGATAGAAGTTTATACAAAGTATAATGGTTGCACAGTCCTGAAAATAATGACAAAAAGTCTTTTTAGGGAAGACTTTGCCAGAGAGGTGACATTTGGGCTGGGCTTGGAAGGACAAGTGGGATTTTTCCAGAGGTAGCAGAGACAAAAGGATATCCTTTTTGGCTGAAGGAACAGCAGGTGCAAAGGCATGGAGAGTGACATCTTTAGGAAGAGTTGGCTAAGTAAGAGTGGCAGGAACATAGTGTGGAACAGAGGTCAAGCAGTGGAAGAAGATAAAGATGGAAAGATATGGAAGGTGAACTAATGAAGGGTATTCCATATCCTGCCAAAGAGTCTGCGGTTCACCTTGTGTGCAGCTGGGATACTGAAAGGTTTTTATGAGGGATGTGCTTTAAGTTTACCCTGGCTAGAGTGTGAGGGAGGATGAGAGAGGTTTCCTAGAAGCAAGTATAAATTAAGAATCTATTATAGTAATCTACATTAGGAATGATGATAATGCATCCAAAACAATAGCAATGGGAATGCCCAGGAAAGAGCATTAAAGGGATAAAATAACCAGGACTTGCTAACAGATCAGAGGTCAAGAATGAGAGTAAAGAGAGCCATAGATAATTCTATAGTTTCTAGCATGGTCAGCTTATGAGATAGAAATGCTATGAATGAAATAGCAAATAGGAGAAGTAGGTTGGGGTGAGGTAAGTTCACTTGGGACAAGTTGGGATGCTGGTGTCTGTAGGCAGGCAAGTAGGATGCCCTACTGTGGATGGGAAATAGAGTCTGAAGTTCAGGAGAATCGTCCAAAGTCAGGAGAGAGATTAGGGTAAAGTCATGGAATGGTATGATCATGCCTGCTCAGGGAGATGTGAATTTCTTGTCCTGGATTAATATGCAAATTGCTGTCAGAGTGATAAGTGATAGAACCTCAATTATAAAAAGGAAACCAAGAGATTAATGATACATGTTACACTAAGGTATAACCAAGTTAAAAATGGAAAATCAGAATTCAAAATTTCTAATTTTGACATCTGAACATTTTGAGAAGGAATGCTAAGAAAACTATAGCAACATGAATTCCATTTCCCAGTTCATGCTCTTCACCATGCCACTACTGCTTTGTTGCCTGAGGCTTTGGGAAAAATCTCACCTTCTCCAGGCCTTGGTTATCTCAATTGTAAAACAGGGCTGCTGAGAGGATTTAACAATTCCTACAAAGCACTTAGCATAATGCTTGGCACATAAAAAGGGTGCTGTAATTCTCTCTATGTATGTATGTATGTATGTATGTATGTATGTATGTATTCAGCAGTGGAGCAATTTTGCTAGAAAACAGAAGACAAAAACTGTCCAAGAAGGCTACCAGTAAAAGAACAAGTAAAGACAGTAACTGTAAAGACAAATGCTGTTAGATGGCCTCTTCTTGTTAATTCCTGAATACCCAGAATGGGGGTGCGTATTTGGTCTGGCATTCCATCTACTATGACCATGATACCACAAAACATACCTGACTTGTTGCATTCATTTTCTATGGCTATGTAATAAATTGTCAAAAACCTGGAGACTTAACATGATGCAAATGTATTATTTCACAATTTCACAGCATTACTATATACTCTGCTTAAGGTCTCATTGGGCTGAAACCAAGGAGGTGGTTGGGGCTGCAGTTCTTAGTTCTCATAAGGCCTTCATCCAAGCTTACAGGTTGTTGGAAGCATTCATTTCCTTGTAGTTGTAGAACTGAGGTCTTAGTTTCCCTTGTAGCTATCACTCTCAACAGCTCCAGGTGGCCTGCACTTCCTAGCCACATGCCCCCATAGGCAGCTCACAGGGATGTTTGCTTTCTTCTGGTCCTGCAGGGACTTACCTTACATTGAATCCTCCTCTTGCTTCTAATCTCTAACTTCTCCTGTCTCTGACTTCTAGAACAAGATTTAATGGGCTCATGTGATTAGCCCATCCAGATAATCTCCCTATCTTAAGATCAACTGATCTCGGACCTTAATTACATCTACAAATTTCCTTCATAGCAGCACCTAAAACTGTGTTTGAATAACTGGGAGAAAGTGTGCATACACCAGGGATCTAGACCATCTTAAAAATCTTGCCTACCACATTCCTGAAGCACATGCAAGTCAGTCACACGACTAGGCAGTGATTTTTAGCAGCATTGCTGCATTTAACATTTGCCCTTTGGGTTATTTCTCTATACTCTTTCTACAAATGAATGACAAGTTGCTGAATATCTCAAAGGCCAAGAGACACGCATTTAGAAGAGTGACATATATTCTCCCCATGCTCTTAGGGTACTTCTGAATGATGTGTAATTGTAAGACTTTCACCTCTGACTCTGTGTCCCTAACACCTATATAATCAAGGCAAGGATTTATCTGTCATTGAAAAAAAAAAAAAAAGTGGCTTTTCAACTCAAAGTTGCTTACTATTCCTGACCAAGACTTGAGAAGTGTCGGTTTGATTAATGCAGTCCCAGCAATAAATCAATTGAGGCCAAGGGTGGTTTTTGGGGGTAGTTGAACATATGCTTGCCCTGAACATATATTTAATTTAGGAGCAATTTATTTTGTTATCAAATCAGCTGGCTTCATTCAAGAGGCCCCTAATTCAGACACAGCCAGGCTGAGAAACCACTAATAAAAAGGAACAAGGAGCAAATGCTGAGGGTGGAGGTGAAGTACAAGTCATGGCTGGGATGCTTAACCTGTAAGCATGGTCTCTGGAATTGGGTCTCAGTCAGGTGAAACTCCGTAACGTTTTAGATTGATCTGCACTTGGAACACTCCAGTGCTGCCAGCAACAGCAGTCTCAGCAGTTGGCTTGGGAAGAGAGACCCCCTCACCTCTCCTTTCCAACATACAGCAAGATCCTAAGGATCAATCTATATTTGGGTCCTTTCTTATGTTCAGACATTGTTAGCTGGTCACAGGATTCCAGGCTAGTCAATGCAATACACAAAAGGAACAAGAGGGGCATCTGGGTGGCTCAGTGGGTTAAGCATCTGCTTTCAGCTCTCAGGTCATGATCCCGGGGTCCTGGAATTGAGCCCCACTTCAGGTTCCCTGCTCATTAAGGAGGCTGATTCTTCCTCTCCCCCCTCTTTTCTCATTCTTGCGCTCTCATGAATGAATAAAATCTTAAAAAAAAAAAAAGAAGAGATGGTGCAATGATTTTTTTAAAAGATCTTATTTAGAGAGAGAGAGAGAGAGCGCATATGAGTGCAAGCTGGGGGAGGAGTAAAGGGAGAGGGAGAGAATCTCGAGACACAGGGCTAGATCTCATGACCCTGAGATCATGACCTGAGCCAAAATCATGAGTCGTCACTTAACCGAGCCACTCAGGTGCCCCAGTGTAATACTTTCTTGATCACTGAGCTACTGAAGTTTATACCATGTAAAGGTTTAGTTAATAGATACCTTGGACATCATGAACATTGTCCGTGTTCACATATGTTCACATTTTGGTTTGTGTTTCAAGGAAAACTGTAAGGTCATTTTAAATTACCTTTATTTGTACTTTTCCTCCTCTCCTTTGCCAGAAGTAATTATGAGCCTTTGTAAACTCATTTCCATGCCATAAAGAGATTCTACAGCCCATGAATCATAATTAAACAGGTGTTCTTACATTACTGAGTAATAATCCACTGATTTTTGAGCCTGTTTATCCTACTCACCCCACTTCATCCCCAACAAAAGGGAAGACAATAGGGGCACTTTGTGTACTTCCTGCATTGCAGGACTGAAGTGGTATATCCATTTTGTCTCTGAAGATCAGACTCATCTCTAAAACAAATTAGATTTCTGACTTTGCACTGGCAGAAACCAAAGCAAATTTTCCAAAGTTAAAAAAAAAAAAAAGAAAAACAACTGTTAGTTTCAAATTTAACAAACTTACTTTTTTTGGGGGGGAGTGTTATTCCCACTTAAATGCCCACAGACATAGTAAAGAATTATTTTACTCAAACCTAGTAAAACAGCTCCAAGTTGGGTATGTTTGGTTCAAACATACCTTGGCAATACTCTAGTGAGCAGGCAAGTTTATTTGGAAAAAGCTCTTATTTGCTTACACACTAGTACAAATTCTGAGATGTTAAAATTATATTAAGAGTTATTCTATTTATTCAGTAGGTCAATCCAAGACCAAAAGTTAGATTTATGTACTTTGGTTTAACCTAAAAAAAAATGTTGGGAATACAGTCATTCAGCATTAGATCCAGGCACTTCTACATACTAGTAACAGCTCTGAAGGGACTTGCTCAACATTGTACACACTGTGATCGGCAGCTGAACTTGACCATCTTTCTGCTATGAAAAACAGCAATGTATAACTTTATAGAGAAGCTAGGGTATATCAGAAATGAAAAAAACTGGTAGGAAGCACAGGCTTATCTTAGAAATGAACTGTCAAATTTTAAGTCATTATCTCAAAAGCATGTCAATGTCATCACAGAAACATTTCCAGTGGTTGTGGACAAAGAACCAAATGTTTTTGTTTTCAATGATAAACGTAAATTTCTCTCAATTTTTTGGGTACTTTTCTTTAATTATATGCTGATTTTTGTTTCATAAAGGTAATTCTTGCCTCTTTGGAATCATCCGAGTTCTGAAAGACTAGAAGGAGAACTAAACAAGTCCTAGATGCACCAGACTTGCTGAATGACTCTGGACAAATCACCAGGACTATTTTTAAGTTTCACTTACCATCAATGAAATAGAGTAGCTTTGAAACTCTCATAAGGTGATATATTTGATAACGCCTTGGAAATTACAAGCAGTGCACAGATAAAAAGTTTTATGTACTTCTGCACATCGCATGATGCCAATCGACTGTTAATAGGTGTGGACCCAATACTAGGAAAAGTAAAGAGAACTACTTAAAATAATAGTTTAGTTCATTTTCCAACTTGGTTTATCATTTTCCTCTTTTTTTTTAATTTAAAATTTTTTAACTTTTTTTTGTTTTTTTAATTATTATACCAGATAAGACACAGAACTTGTTCTCTTCTCTGAGAGATTTATTGTTCCCTGTGGAGCCTGAGAAAGCGGCCACAACACTCATGGCCAAAGAATAACAACCCACATTTGTCTTTTCAGTCTTGTAGTATCCTCAGGACTGAAGTCTGTCAATGTCCATTTGTCTGTCCGGAACATCCATAAGTCCCATGCTTGTTCTGGTGTCCTGGGGACATGGACAAATGACGACAAATTCATAGGTAGTACTTTCAATCAACACGGAAGGCCTTTCCTTTGGGGTCTGAAAGGATGACTACACCCCAACAAGCAATGCCTAGGGAAAAAAACAAAAAAACAACAGCACCTTACATGGTTGTTACACCTCAGTTTACTAGGTGCTTTCATATATGCCACCTTATTTAATCCTCACAACACTCCTAGAAGATACATCACCATTATATTCTCTTGTAAGAGTCAAACTCAGAAAAGGAAAAGAAAGTTCAGAGGAAAAGAAAAATCAGTTACCTACCCAAGCAAGAAAGGGACTTAAGGAGAACTGATTTGGGGAATCTAATTAAAAAGGTAAGAGATCTGAAAACCTAAAATTCTACCCATTCAATTGGCTTGAAGAGTAAAAAGAATTACTACATTTTACTGTAAGATATCGTAACAATTATTATAATAATAACCACATTATTATTATTGCTACAGTTAAGGACTGTGGGCCACTTTACCCATGGTACACCAAAATGTGGGCTTACAAGTCATATCTAAGATGTGACTTCAAAGCCCTAGTTCCTAACCAAGATTATGTACTCTCACTCAGACTTTCTCCAGGATCTGGAGGGGAAAAAATGGGGTCTGGTGCCAGCTGGGTCACATCCTGATTATCTGACCTTGAACATAATACTTCTTAGTCTTTGCGCCTTAGTTTGTTCGGCGGTAAAAAAGGATTACTATAATCATACCTATATCTAATAGCCATTGTTAGGATTAAAAAAATTGAAGCTAATAAAGTTCTCAATTCTGTGATTTTTCTTTAATGAGGAAAGCGTCCCAACAACTTCCTCTCCCCGACCCTGCTTCTCATTTGGTGTACCTCCGCCACGTGACCAGCCCCGCAACCCGCCCACGTGGCTCCAGCCCACTTCTCCCTCTCCCCCAGCCCAAAGTCCCTGCCTTGCCCCGACTCTCACTGATGCCGATGACCATCTGCGTAATAGTCCCTGGACCAGGGGGGTATCCCAGCTTCATGGGCTTCCGCGCCACCCAGTACACGTACCCGCCCGCCCCTATCAGCCCCGCCCCTGAAAGCACGCGACAGCTCCAGCAGTTATTAAATAGAGGGGCTTCCGCTGGAGAGGTCGGCGCTCCAGGTGCAGGGAGGGGCAGGGACTCGGCGGAGTTGGTGGCCTCAGGAGGCGCAGGGACCTTGATCGGCTGCACAGGCTGGGACAGGAAAGAACCCATGTTCGGGAGCTCGGCTTCAGCGATGGGACTCCATGGACGGAACTGACGTAAAAGTTACGGCCGGAAAGCAAAGCGCCGGCGCACTGCACCGGAAGCAGCTTGAGGTCGCTGGGAAATGTAGTTTGGCCTGCCTCCAACGGGAAAAGATGGTGGCGCGCCTTCCGTTGTGGATTTGTGTGGCAACAACCTTGGCCTTACCTGAGGCTATCTATCCCTACACCCAGCCGCAATCATTTTCAGGATTATGACTTAGCCAACCTCCTAAATGTCTGAATTCTTAGTTTCTTTAGAGGAGGAGTCTGGGTTTCTAAGTTTCTTCCCTTGAGCGTGTCACTTCACCTGTCTGGAGGTGTGTAACTCAAAAGAGTTAAGTTTTATATGTGCTTAACTATATGCTAGACACTTTGCTAAGCGATTATCTGCATTATGCCATTTAGTCTTCCCAACCCAATGAGGTATCATTTTCCTGAAAAATGATAAAACTGGTTAAGTGACATTGCCATAGTTGAAACCAATACCTGTGTCAATACAGTCAAATTTCTTATATGTCACCTGTACATATTGTCGATGCAAAATGAACAAACTTTTTTTTTTTTTTAATTTTAAAGAGAAAGGAAAAGAGTTTTATTCCAGTCCAAGTTAGGATAGCTGCCTGGGGTACACCATATTCACAAAGAAGAGAGTGTTCTGGGGAAGAAACATTTGGTGCAAGGTTATATATGTTTTTACATAAAGAATTACAAGTCATGATGAAGAACACTCCAGAACGTCACAGACTTTATCTTAGTTTTTAGTATATTGGAAGGCTGTATGACTTTAATTTTATGAGAACTGGGGAAGTTTCTTTATTTTTCCTTGTGTTCAGAATCCTCATTTTTGGTTATTTTCTATTTTACTTATTATTTATTTATTTAGTTATTTATTTTTACGATTTTATTTATTTATTTGACAGAGAGCGAGCGAGAGAGAGAGAGAGCACAAGCAGGGGAAACAACAGAGGGAAAGGGAGAAGCAGGCTCCCTGCTGATGTAGGGCTCATTCCCAGGACCCTGGGATCATGACCTGAGCATAAGGCAGACAGTTAACCAACTGAGCCACCCAGGCGCCCCTTATCATTTATTTTTAAACAAAGAAAGCCAATGTGTGCTCCGATATAGAACCCATGCTTTAAGGTTTGCCAAGTCATTTTGACCTTGTTAAATGTTAAAGTATAGCTTCTCTAGGAGCTCAAGAGCAGGAAACATTCAAAGTTGAAACTTTCCTTTATCAATGTTGTGAGGGGACTACATAAATATAATCAAGGTATTAAAAATGGGTTTGAATTACCTGGATAAATACTTTTCATTTCTCTTTAGTTATTTCCTAACGTCATGATCTCAATTTTGTCATACTCATGGTATTGTTTCTATTCTGAGAGCCCTGGAGATAATTCAACTCAGAATCAGGCTAATGGACTTGAAGAGTTAATATAGGATCTGTTCTTGTAGGTTTACATTCTTACCATCCCTTTGGAATAAATTTTTAATTTTGATTGCTTCTTTGTAATTCAACTGCTATAGCATCCATTCCCAACCCATTTCCCTTCCATTTCCTTTGGGTAGAGTTGCATGTGTATTTTTTTTTTTTTTTTTCTGGTTGTTTTCAGGGGATTACTGGTAAGAAAAAGGCATTTAGAGTTCAGAGGTCATTTCTGCCAGAGGAGGTGGATGAAAACAGGATTAACTTCAGGTTTGAATTTTTCTCCGTTAGAATGGCTTAAAAAATTAACATGATAAAAAATAAATTCATTATTCCATTTTCTAAAATGGGATGTGATTTTGGGAAGGATTGAAAAAAGATAAAAATAAAGGTATGGATAATAGGAGAAAAGAAAGTAATAGGAGAAAATGCAATCATGAGAACACAGGTTGCCTGCTGCTTAATTTCAAAGACCCTTTCCATTTCATTCTCTCTCTCTCTCACCCCCCATGTATTGTCCAGTAGAAAGACAAAGGGTTGGGAAATTTGGGTTCTATAGCAGGCCCTGTCAGCATGAGTCAGCCATACGACGTAGAAAACATTATTTATTCTCTCTAGCCCGTTAGAGAGAGAATGTTTGTAATAAGGAGTTTTGGTTACCTCATGTTTGTAAAAGGAGATTTGGAATAGGTGAAATCTAACACTTTTTTCCTAACTTGAAAGTTCTATTATTTACTAAATATCTCTTTTCAGTTAGCATTTTGCTAAGTTGAATGAATTGCTAAGTTCATTTGCTAAATGAATTTAATAACATTTCACTTAGAAATTCACAATTTGTAGCCGATTTTCACTATGCCTGATTCAACATTCTATAGTGCATGTGATTTCTCCTTATTTACGTGAAAACAAACAAACAAACAAAAAATATCATTTGACAGTGGTTACCAAACATTTTGATTACACACTTCTGTGGATAAAAAAGTTTGAGGGGCGCCTGGGTGGCTCAGTCGTTAAGCGTCTGCCTTTGGCTCAGGTCATGATCCCGCGGTCCTGGGATCGAGCCCCGCATCAGGCTCTCTGCTCCGCGGGAGGCCTGCTTCTCCCTCTCCCACTCCCCCTGCTTGTGTTCCCTCTCTGGCTGTGGCTCTCTCTGTCAAATAAATAAATAAAAAAATCTTAAAAAAAAAAAAGTTTGAGCACATGCACAAAAAAAAAGGTTGAGCACACAATAACAGTTATGCATGCCTATTTATTATTTACAAATTTTATATTACTTTATAAATTATGAGGATAAGATAATATAATAGAAATACAAAGTTTAATATTTTCTCATATCTTGATACATAGGCTTGTGCATCTCCATGGACACCATGATTATCTGATATGTGACTTTATTAAGTCATCTTTTACCTAAAAGCTTACCTTCTTTATTGTGCATATTACATAAAGATGCCAGGAGAGGACATCTTTAATTCTCTAAACAAGTATTATTAAAATGGCCCATGACACATTTTCCAAACAACAGGCAAGATTTTAACTACTGTTTTTTTTTAAAGTACCTTCCAAAAGATGTGTTTCTTTTCTTATGATTGCCTCAAATAAATAATTTCAGCTTGTTTGTTATTGCACATAGCACATGTTGAAATTGAGAGGTTTGAAATGAGATTGAGATATAACTTTGATTGGAAAATTATTAGAAATGTTGACACATCTTGAGATAAATGAAACAGTAGGGTCTGAGGATAAAGGTAGAGGTTAATGAAAGCAGGCAAAACTATATTTGGAGGAAGATGTGTGCATTTTGGGGGAAAGAAATAGAAGGAGAAGGTTGAAAGATTACTTCATTCTATTGTAACTGTTTATTATTTATTTATTATTTATTTATTTATTTATTTATTTATTTATTTATTTATTATTTATTTCTTACTACTTATTATCTCTATAGTTCATTTTGGCACTTATGACTCACAAAGCCTTACGGCCTCTCCTATTTATTTATAAATTTTAAAACTGCAAAAGCCATAAAAATTGTCCTTCACACTCCTGTCCCTCAGTCACCCAGTTCCCCTTCCCTAACACAGCCAGTTTTATCAGCTTCTTATGTGTCTTTTCAGAGATGTCTGTGTATATGTGTATATTCTTTCCTCCAGTGACTTTGGAGTTCATTCCATATCAGCCAATATATAAAGTGCTTTTTTATGTGTTTGTAGGGCTCTGTAGTATTCCATTGTATGGATGTACTATACTGTATTTAACTGGTCTCATATTCATAGACATTAATAGACATTTAGACTGCTTCCAGTCTTTTGGTATTACAAATAGTGCCACAGTAAATAACCTCGTACATACATCATATCACAAACATGTAAGTATATCTTAGAATATATTTCTGAAAGGCTATAGTATTTATAAACTTGATGGACATTACCAAATGGCCTTTCACAAAATATGTACCAATTTACACTCTCACCAACAAGTGTGAGATCTGTTTCTCTATCTTATTCCCCCAAATAGTGAATTTAATCTCTGTCAGTGTGATAGGTAAAAGAGGTTTAATTAACTTTTTCTTATTATTAGTGATCTTAATATATGTTTAATATATCTTAATATATGTTTAAAGACAATTCATACTTCTTTTTCTGTGAACTGTCCATATTTTTTGCCCATTTTTTTCATTGAATTGTCTTTTTCTCACTGACTTCTAAGAATTCTTTATACATTAGAGAGATTAAAATTGGTCTGAGATATAAGTTCATAATTTTTTTCCAATTTGATATTTGCATTTTGACTTTGCTTGTACTTTTTACCATGAACATTTTAAAAATATTTAATTGAATTTATTTATTTTTATTATGTTATGTTAATCACCATACATTACATCATTAGCTTTTGATGTAGTGTTCCATGATTCATTGTTTGCGTATAACACCCAGTGCTCCATTCAATATGTGTCCTCTTTAATACCCATTACCAGGCTAACCCATCCCCGCACCCCCCTCCCCTCTAGAACCCTCAGTTTGTTTCTCAGAGTCCATAGTCTCTCATGGTTTAGCTATCTTTCTTTCTATAGCTTCTGAGGTTCACGTCATAATTAGAAAGGCCTTCTACTTTCTATGGTTTCCCCTTGTATTTTGATCTTTCCTTTAAACACAAAATTTTAATACATTTGGAATTTCTTCTATTATTAGGTGTTAGGAATGTAATCAGCTTTTTCTCCCCCCAATCCATTTTCTCAATTCTATTTATTAAACAATCCATCTTTCCCTACCTCTTAGAAATGCCGCTTTCTAAAATGCCATATATAGACGTACGTCTATTCCTGGACTTCATGTTCTGCTCCATGATTCGTCTATTTATTTATGTGCCAGTATCACAGTATTTTAATTGCTAAAGCTTTGTGATGTGTTAATACTTGGAGACAGGTTCCCCCCGTTCCAGACTTTTCTTGGCTATTTTTACATGTTTATTTTTCCACATGAACTTTTGACTTAGCTTGATTATTCTGACAAAATGATGCTGACATTTTTATTACACTTGTGTGAAAATTGTAGGTTAATTTAGGAAGAATTGACATCTTTATGATGTTGAGTCATCCTATGCAAGGACATGGAATGCTTTTTCTTTTGTTCATATCTTATTTTGTGTTCCTCTGTAACATTTTAATATCTTTTTTATAATGATCTCACACATTTCCTCTCAGACTCTTTACCTTTTGTGCTGTTATTGAAAATAAGGAATTTTTTCCTTCTATTGTGTCTTCTAACTGGTTGTTGTTTGAATACAAGAAGACTATTGATTTCCAAATATCCTAACATTGAATTATTAGTGCCTTCTGATGAACTTTTGAAATGTGATTGATAGCTTTCCTTTTGTGCAATTCTTATTGACTTTGGGGGTCACCTTTATACCCATTTCATAAACAGAATTTGGAAGCATTCCTTCTTTGTCTGTACTCTAGAACAGTTCAAATTCCATTGGAATTATCTGTTTTTTAAAAGTTTTGTTAGAATTTCCCTGTGATATTGTATGGTGACTAACATAACATAATAAAATAAAATTAAAATTAAAAATAAATTAAAAAAAAGAATTTCCCTGTGAAATTGTCTAGTCCAGGCACTTTATTATTTTGGTGGGGGAAGCAGGGGCTGTGGGGAACGAGGTTCTTTGACACATTTCTTTATTTGTATTTTAGAAATATATTTAAATTTTCTGCTGCAAATAGTTTTGGCAAATTATACATTTCTGGAATATTATCTAGTTCATCCCAGTTTTCAAGTTTACTTGCACTAAACTGAGAAGAGTAGCCCCTTACAATTCCTTTAATTTCTTTATAACCTGTGTTGAACCTATAAATGCATATATATATATATGTGTGTGTGTGTGTGTGTGTGTGTGTGTGCATGTGTGTATGTGTATATATTTACATGTGATTAATTAAGGATCTTGAAATGGAGGGATTATGCTGAATTATCTGGGAAGGTCCTAAATACAATCACATGTATCTTTATAAATACCATGCAGACAAAGAGTACACACAGAACAAAAGGCACTGTGACCAAGAAGTGATGTGGCTACAAGTCAAGGAATATGGGCAGCCACCAGAAACTGTTAGAGGCAAGGAACAAATTCCCCCCTAGAGCTTCCAGGGGGAGCACAACCCTGTGAACACCTTGATTTCAGTTCAGTGATACTGATTTCAGACTCTGGTCTCCACAACTGTGAGAGAATAAATTTCTGTTGTCTTAAGCCACCAAGTTTGTGACAATTTGTTACAGCAGCCACAGGAAACTAATACTTGTGCTTGATTAAACCTTTGTCCCAGACTCTGCACTCTGAAGAACCTGAAGACAGCAAAGTATAACACTTTCTTTTCTTCTTCTTCTTTTTTTTAAATTTATTTATTAGAGAGAGAGAGAGAGCAATAGAGCACAAGGTGGGGAGGAGCAGAGGGAGAGAGAATCCTAAGCAGACTCCCTGCTGAGCATGGGGCCTGACCCAGGGCTTGATCTCACGGCTCTGAGATCATGACTGGAGCCAAAATTGAGTCAGATGCTTAACCGACTGAGCCACCCAGGCACTCTGGCACTTTTTTTTTTTTTAAAGGAGTTTGTGCTACTCCACAATTTTCTGACATTGAATATTATTGTGAAATATTCTGAGGCCAGGTCAGTTTAATCTCTGATATAAGTGACTAGATCCTTTTGCCTAGATGCCTGAGTGATTTTCTTTTCTTCTTTCTTCCCTTCCCTTCCCTCCCCTCCTTCCCCTCCCCTCCCTCCCCTTCTCTTCCTTTCCCTTCCCTTTCAAGTTGTTGAAGTCCAATAACATTTTACCAGGATATATATCTTTGTTGACTATTCTAGTTCAATTTTCCAGGCATAAACAATGATACACATATTATTACATATTATATATTTGTTATTGTATATTATTTATATATATATTAAATAATACCATATTTTAGAGACAAATATACATATATGTGTATATATGTACACATTCACATTCTCTTATCTTTGTTTCAAGAATGTTTATCTGAATTATATCTTTTAAGGCACAATTATTTTATTGTTTTCTTGTCACCAAATACAGCCAATTAACATTACTTCCACTCATTCATCATTGAAGACAAAAGGATAATTCATTGCATATTTTCAAAATAATGCACTATACAACAAACAAATAAACAACCCAAAACGTTAAATTTACCAAGGCATCCTGATTAATTATGTAAACTGGTAATTAAGAAAAAAAAACTAATCATTTGTTTCTTTCCTTATAAAATAGAAATTTAAGAGTTCTGTTAGTCTTAATGTAATCTTTATGGTTAAATAATCTCAAAGAGTGGTACATATAGTTTAATCTAGAAAGGTATGTGATTTAAACACCTCATATGAATGAATAAAATTTGCATAACAAAATGATTACAGAGAGCCCTAGGCTTTCATTAAAACTTGGATGTTGAATAATCCTTTATGATGTTATAGATTAGTATACAAAATACGTTTTATACATTTATAACCTTAAGAAAAGAAAAATAATATTTTCTTGGTAAAGATCTCCTAGTAGCTATTTGGTTTACAATAGGATAAACTGAACCTCTAAGACTTTGGTGTTTACCAAATCAGATACACTGAGTGATTGTTTCCTAAGTCAGAGGTCTGCATTTTCTTCTGAAATACTGACACTTCAGGAGAGTATCTTGGCAAGGTGGTTTTCTGTATGTTGTTGTTGTGTATTAACTACATTATTGCCCTTCCTTTCCTCCTCTCATGTGCTCTTCTATTTTATTTAAATATAAGTCCTTTCAGAACATTCTCAAGAAGAATATTCCTGGGGCACTGGGTGGCTCAGTCGGTTAAGCATCTGCCTTCGGCTCAGGTCATGATCCCAGGGTCCTGGGATCGAGCCCCGCGTTGGGCTCCCTGCTTAGTGGGGAGTCTGCTTCTCCCTCTCCCCTTGCTTCTCGCCACTATACCCATGATCTTTCTGTCAAATAAATAAAATCTTAAAAAAAGAAGAATATTCCTCTAAGGAAGTTTTAGAGACGGAAAATTAAAAAAAAGAAGACTGGATATCAGCATGTCCTTGGATGTCCCTATTTTTGCTTCAGACTTCTACTAGATTGATGATGTGTTTTTACATATGATTACAAACTCCATATCTCTGATTTTTTCCTAGAAAGTCCACATCTACCTATGGCTCCTTTTTTATTGGGCCTCTTTGAAGACTGACCTTTTTTTTTAATTTTTAGCCTCAAGGAATGCCACATGTCTCTTTAGATATACAATTTTGGTTATCTGTTCATTTAGAAGTATTTGATCATCTTTTGGAGCTTTGTTTCTAATGCTTGGCTCTGCTGGCTTACTCTATTGTTGAATCTAAAAAATAGGTTTGTATAACCACCATCCCCCTAATTTCTGGAGGTATGTCTTTGTGGTGAACCTCCATTACCAGAAAAAAAAAAAAAAAGAAAGAAAGAAAGAAAGAAAAGGACCTGGGCTTTTAACTTCCACTGTAGAGGATTGGAGATGCCTGAAGATGAGGATAACATCCTTGTCCATGTTCTGCTGGACTTTCATACTTTCACATGCTTCTCTCTTATCCCTCTCTCCAGAATGTGCAGTAGCTGCTTTGTGCTATAGTCCATTTGCAATTCCAGTGATAAATGGGCCTGTTCAGCTCATGGATTCAGAAAGCTATATGTTTGTCTTTTTGTGACAAGAAATAGACTCCACATATTTTCCTGCAGCTAGCAATGTGTTGTCCCTTGTTGATGTTGTCATTACTTCCATAGACCTTGGGAAGGGCGGTGGCCAGAGAGCGATGACCACTGCCACATGTGGAGAATGACAAGGCAGTGTGACATGCTGCATGCAACTCCTCACCTGTGCCCTGAGAGTCTAGTGTGGGCTCAGCAAAGTAACCATCACAGTATTTCTTCCTCTTGTACCATTGCCAATTGGATCTGCTCTTTAGTATTTGTTGTTTTTTCTTTTTCCTTCAATGATTCCAATTATATACTCTGTTGTATCTTCTTTAATTTTCTTACAAATTCTTTCCATTTGTTTTCTTATTTACTTTAGCTTTGCTCTTTAATGTGCTTATAGCAATGTCTGTTCTCTCTCATATTCCTCTTCTTTTGTCCTTATAATCCTTTGATACTTTAGTTTTCTTCTCCCACTGCTTCACTTGAGTTCTGACAATTCATATTTTATCTTTTCCTGCTGTCTAGTTTTCTTGTATGTAAGTTCTTTCATTTGTGTTTTGAGCTCTTGCTTCATAGAATTGACTGGTTTTTAATTTTTTTAAATTTGGGAAGAAATATTTGGTCATGATTTTTATATGCTGCATGACAATATATTTCTGGATGTTATTATGAACTTACCATTTATTTTTCTTGTTTCTTCCATTCTTTCCTTTTTTTTTTCTTTAGTGTATCTTCAAACACCCTCTTTTGATTCCCTTGTCATTATGCATCTTTGAAAGGGTGGGTTTTCCCATTTATATTAAGAGCAGGTTACATCAGGACAGAGCCAGAACTGAATTGCTGGCCAGTTGGTATTATCCTCTTGGCTCAAGGAGTCTTATGTGAGTTCATGTAGCCTTCTTTTCTCTCTAGTGAATGGAATAGGCAACTTTGGGGGTTTTCTTTTTTAATTCAGTCTTTTTTCTCCTACACTTGCACAGAGACAGTGTGCTTCCTGCATGCGTGGCTTCTTGGCGGGTTTCTTTTATTTTACTTTACCTTCTTTTTTCATGGAGCAAAACTAGGGTCCATAGAATGCAGGGATTTAAGGTGTGCCCTTCACCTTCAAGAATTGTGCTTTGCTGACTCATGCTGATATCTGCAGCTGCCATGCCCCTGCTCCACTCTCCCTTTTCTGCAACATACCCTTGCGTGATCACCACTGCCATAGTGATTGCACATGTACATATTGTGATGGAGCCACATCAGCTTTGGTCCCTGGTCATTATAATAAGCAGAATATTCCTCTTGACTTGCTTTGTATATGTAGGATAAAAGAGAAATAAACCTTTGTTGTATGAAGCCCCTGAGATATGAGGTTGTTTGTTACTGTAGCATAACCTAACCTATTTTGACTGATACAGTTTGCTCACATCTGGGGGTGCTACCCTCCAGGGCATTTGGAAATATAAGGAGGCACTTCTGGTTGTCACAATGACAGTGTTCAAGGGCCAAGGATACTAAATCTCTGGTAATGCTTACATTAGTCCTATGCAATAAAATTTGCTTTGCTAAAATGTCAATAGTCCCTTGAAAAACTCAGTAAATGGCTTGACAAGTACAACCAAATTGCCTTCCTGAAATGAATGCCCATTATTAAAACCTTGCCCAAATTGGATTTTTTTTGGCTTTTTAAAATCTTCTATTTTTAAGTAATTCAGATAATTTCAAATTTTTATATATGTACTTATTATCTTCTAAATATAATATCCATGAGTGGACTGTAAGAGCTTATTACTTTTTATATCATTTTCATAGTCATTGGTACTCAGTAAATATCTGTAGATTTCATTTGGCTGAAATATCTTCTTGGGCCCAGGTTTGATAAAGTGAATTCCATATTGTGGGGGCAGAGTAGTGAAATGTGGGTTCCCCTTTTGTTTTCTATAGTTTGAACTGACAAAAGGCTTGGAAAATAAACAATTGAAAAAGACATTCCCTAAAGGTAGCCATCAAGTGTAATAAGACTCAAGTCAAATGGCCCAGCTGTCACAGTAAAATACAGCCTATTGACTTCCTTCTCACTAGAGAAAAGCACTGCTTGCCACTTACCACAGACAGCATGGAGAGAAAGTATCACCCTAAGAACTGCAGGAGGGAATGTTCTGTGTATCTGAGAAAAAGGCACAAAATAAATCTGATTGCATGTGTCTCCCTAGTAGATAACCATATGTTTTTATAAGGGGGAAAGGTGGGTTACATAATTATCTTACTTTAAGGATCAGAAAATAAGTAGCACCATAGTTAAAATATAACTGACATAAGGAGCAACATTTTTTTAAATCATTAAAAAAATCATTAATCATTAATGATTTTTAATCATTAAAAAAATAATTAAATACCAGCTAGGTGCAAACTCCCAGTAGAGAGAAGTAGCGGGGCAGCTTACACAATGATGAGCATGATAGGAACTGCCAGAAGGTTTCATGAGTCTTATCTGGAAGCTGAACATATACATAAGTAAATAAAATACCTGTATACTGTGGCAAATATTATAATAGAGGCAGTAATGAATTCAGTGGAAATGTAGGAAAAATAAGATTGTTTCTAATTGAGTGGAGGTAAATTAGTTAAATTTAGGAGAAAAAATACTTTAAGTTGGGCCTGAGAAGCAGCCTAATGTGTGGACCATGGAATGATATGTAAATATCATTGTCCTAGGGGATTAAGAGGTATAATAACTAACATTGATAAAATGTTTTGCAGTTGAAGAGTGCTGTTACATACATTATTCATATGACTGTATTAATATTAACAGGTGGTTTATGTAATTAAAATCTGAGAAGTAGTGAGTGTTAAAGGCATTAAAAATTGGGGTATACTAAAAATTATGACAATTTCCCACTGATTCCTCCTCAATTTATGATTGCATGTATAACTATATCTAGGATGTTCATGTCATGCAAAATGGCAGCTAGAACACCCTCCACATTGATTCAATCTACTGACATCGATGCCTTGCAATATCTCACTCCACCAGAACCCAAAATTAAATATGTCATTCAAAAAGATGTTTAAGTAACTTCTCTTCTTAGAAGATGAACCATGCTTACAGCCTAGCACTGATGTTTATGTTTGTCAAGTTCAAGGAGTTGTATATGGCCTATTAAGCAGTATGTTTCCTTTGGTCTGGATACTGGTATTGATTAGATGAAGAATAAATAGCTTGGCTTTTCTTCAAGAAATGACACTTCATAGTGTCTTGAATCTTTTTAACTTGGAAATGTCTAATGTATATACACAGCTGAGGAGGAGAAGTTGTCACGTACATGTCAGCGAGCCCAGACCTTCAGAACTGTGAGCAAAAAAAATGATTTAATTATTTCAGTTCTTCCCATAACACTTATTCACTCCAACAGAATGCCTCCCTAACTCCCTTGCTCCTTATTAGCATCATGAGGAAAGAACTTATATTGATCCCTTTTGTAATCTTTCTCAGTCCTGGTGGGTATTGCATGGGTGAACATCTGGGAATGTTGTTCTTTGCTGTCCAGTGAATCATTAGAAAAGGAGATGGGCCCCAGGTGTCCTGCAGCCCAATGTGTCCTATGATTGCTGACACTAATCCACATGGCATCATACTGCCAAGTTAGATGGCTCTGGGGCTGCTGCTGACATAACCCAAGGGAGATAACTTCTCTTGGTGATAAAATGCACAGTTTTCTTGGAATTTTAATTTATTCCAGAATTTCCTTCCTGAGAGCATATACTGGTAGTTTATTGTGGTTAGTATAAAGAATAAAATAACAGAAGAGAAAGAAGATGAGGTGATAATATGAACTAAAATAGCTATAGTATTTTCCAGATTATACAGTATCAAATTTAATACAATAAAACAGTAACAAAAGTATCATTATTATCCCCATTTTAAAGATAAGGAAATTGGAGTCTGCAGGGGTTAGGTAGTTTGTCTAAAGTAATTTGTTAGTAGGTGAAAGAGATGAAAAAAATGCTACCTAACATTGAGCCAGACACTCTACATATTGAATTCAATTCAGTTAAAAATAAAACTAACTCAGTTCAATTAAATTCAATTCCTTCAATTAAATTTAATCTTCACAATAACTTTATGTGCAGAGATTAACAGTCCCATTTTTTTAATTGATGAGAAACCAGGTATTAGAAGTCACTTAGTTAAGAGATAAGGACTAGACTTGAATCTAGGTCTTCAGATGCAGAACCCATTCTATACTGCAGGTGTGGTCCATATCATGTGGCATCTTCTGACAGCAATTTGTGGTGTCTACCCATATACTGTGCTAAGATAGTATCTATAAAGTGCTTTACACACTGCTTTGCACGTGGAAAATATTCTGTAATTAGGAGCTACTATTAATACTTGAGTAACAAGGGTAGCAATTTGCTTATTACCTTTATTACAAAGATTTCTGAAGATTTTGCAAGTATTGTTAGGATCATGGAATGCTGGATTCCATTAAGCCTCTTACCTTTATAAAGTGTCTTTTCAGGTTGTGTGTAGAAAAGCTGAAATTCAGGGGTGCCTGGGTGGCTCGTTTGGTTGAGCATCTAATTCTTGGTTTCAGCTCAGGTCATGATCTTGGGGTGGTGGGATGGAGCCCTGTGTCAGGCTCCCTGCTCAGCACGAAGTCTGCTTAAAGATTCTCTCCCTCTGTCCCTCACCCTCCTCATGCACTCTCTCTCTCTAAAATAAAGAAATAAATCTTAAAAAAAAAAAAGCTGAAATTCAATGACAAAATGTAACTTTTCTAAATTGATTAGGTGTCAATGGCAAGTCAGGCTGGCAAAATGTAGCAGCAAGACAAATTCTTATTATCCTTGACTGCATGCTACACTTCACCTGCCTTACATAGCCCATGAGCTCACAATATCATTTTTAAACTGCGTTGCAGGTTTCTAAGTGCTTTCAAATGCATTCTTTCATTTGTGTCTCACAACGACATTGTCAGGTGGCTATTAACTATCCCTGTTGTACGAATAGGGAAACTGAGACCGAATCAGAGGTTAAGATTCAATTAACACAACTAGGAAATGGAGGAACCAAAGCCCAGCACAGATTCCTTGACTCGAAGCTTTTCTCTCTACATATTGCTCCCTCATATTTTTATTAAGATTTCTGTCTCCGTATATTAGTTATGAGCCACCAGAATCTGAAAATGCAAATGTAATAAAGTATCAGAGTGGGTAGCTTTATGAAAGGTATGAGCAAAAAGGGAATTTTGTTGGGACTAATATTGAAATCTTAAAAATTTCTTTTAACAAATGTTTATTTAACATATATTTATTTAGTTCCTACTTTGTCCATGACATCATATTAAATTTTGTGAGGTATGTAAAGCAGCAGGAGCCAAGAATGCTGGGAAAAATCTTCAGCTCTACTTAACACATTTTTAAATATGAAAAGAAATTATAGGACCCATGTCATGGTAATTACTTATGTCTTATTTCACCGATTAAATGAAAATCAAATAGATGATGATAACTATATCTTATTTATATTTACATTTCACATAAAGGTTGGCTCAGTACCTTTCTTGTTGAATAAATGAATGACTGGATGGATGGATGAGTGAATGAATGAATGAATGAATGAATAAATAAATAAATAAATAGGAATACATAGTAAGGATCTTTGCTCTCCGGGAGCTTATGAACTAAATTGAAAGATAAGATATGGGGGCTCAGTTGTTAGGCGTCTGCCTTCGGCTCAGGTCATGGTCCCAGGGTCCTGGGATCGAGCCCCACATCGGGCTCTCTGCTCCGCGGGAAGCCTGCTTCTCCCTCTCCCACTCCCCCTGCTTGTGTTTCCTCTCTCGCTCTGTCTCTCTCTGTCAAATAAATAAAATCTTTAAAAAAAAAAGAAAGATAAGATATGAAATTAAATTAAATAAAATGCAAGAATGATATATGACCATATGGTATAGAGAAGAGGCATAATTTCTAGTTGAAATGATTAGGGAAAGCTTTCATGGAAGAGATGCTATTGAATGAGAGGTAAGTAATAAAGATTTCTCCTTTTTTAGAGCAATGTGGATAAACTCACCTAATGGAAATAAGAAGTAGGAGATTTAAATCACCTAGTAGGTGGACATAGTGGGCATTCAAAACACTTTTGTTGAATGAATAAATGACTCTTCCCAACAAAAATGCTAATGTATTAGCATTTAAAAGTAAACTGCTATTGAGATATTTTGGTGTTACTTGAAATCAGTTAGATAAGAAATGTCAAAACACTGTGATCAAGGATCTTGCCATCCTCAGTTTGGCTCTTCTAGAGTATCATAGAAAGTGCTTTACTTCACTGTAGAGATTTACTAAGTCTTTACAATTCAGAGAAGCATTTTGGATGTATAGTCAAACAGTGAACCAAACATCTTTGAGAGGTTGCATCATTTCCTGGAGAGGGAGAACACCAAGCCAAAAGTCTTCAGTTACATCCTCACTCCTTACCCCATTTAATTTTAACATCTTTCAGCAGGCTGGCCATAAAAACTAGGATATGAGAATTCCTGCTTGATTCTTGTTCTGCGTTACACTCTACTGTTCACATTGATCATTTGGTTTTATTTCTTTTTTACAGAAAACCACTTGTGGTGCCTCCTAGGTTACTCTTAGAGCTGAGATTTTTATACCAACAATAAAAAGAAGCACTATTTACCATAAGGACTTTTTCCATTTGATTGCAATGATTCACAGTGCTTTCCTTTACTCCAGAGTAAAATAATAATGATTCTACCTGAAAGTTTTTAAAATGTTTTCTAAATTTTACATAAGTTGTAATCATCAAAAGTATAAATGAGAGCTTAAGGCATTAATTGTAGAGGGGGGACTTCAGCTTGTTTTTATTACATGATAAATAATAAACACATTCAATGGACTTTCCAAAAATTGTACTTTTATGTGATTCCCTTTAGAAACATTTTGAAAGATAATATAAAGAAAAATATCTACAATTTTAATATTATTAATATAAATTATTTAATGTTTTTGGTGGTCACATTTGATGTTCTCTCTATATTCCCATTTGAACTGGATGACTCTATATGTTCAGTAAAGTCTAAGTACTTTAAAATTTGACTTACAAAACCATGATGAACACTTTTAAAAAAAATAACTTTTTAAATTAATTATCTAGCACTGTGAGGTGAATCCTGTCTCTTGAAAATGTATATAGTACATTTTTGGAAACTTTGCATATAGAAATGATTGAAAATTTCTGTATGATAAAATGTGAGCCTTTTAGAAACTTCTTAGAACTTTGTAAAGTTCAGAAATTTGTATTATCCCCCATCTTTTCTTAGGAGTATACGTCATGGTGCTGTGTATTTATAATGATTATGATTATATGGCTACCTTGACTTGGAATTCCAAAAAAAAAAGAGAGTTATGGGAATAGTTGAACATACACATACATTATAAACATATAGGAATGATTTTTCAAAAAGAAAAAAAAATAGAGAGAAAAGTTGTACTTTCATGGAAAGAAGCCCAAAAGTGAGAATGTTTCCAAGAAGATGTGAAGTTCTTTCTTCAAGGCACTGGTTTTCAAACCTTGGTATGTGGGGGATCAGTTGGGGATCCAGTTAAAAATAAGCTTTCTAGGCTGCACTCCTAAAGGATGTTCATATCCAGTAAATATCTGCAACAGGAAAGGGGTGTATGAGAAAGGGGCAAGATGGAGGGATTAAAAGGGCTGGAAAAAACTTTAGAACATGACAGATATGATCTTTATCTTAATTGTGATAGTTTCTGAGATGTGTACATAATTTAAAACATCAAATTGTACATTTTAATTGGTACTGTTTAATGTATGCTAGTTATACATCAAAAAGCTTTCAAAATTAAGTAAAGTGGGCTCCAGGCAAAGGGAAGGAGGGGATTCTTCTGTTTTCTGAGGCACTTAGTTTTAGAGGTTTTTGTGTCTGATATTGAAAGCCCATCCAAACTAACTGTGAAGTGTGCATATGTGTGTGTGTGTGTGTGTGTGTGTGTGTGTGTGTGTGAAGAACTTTGTTAACAGGGAGCAGTAGCACTAGGTCTCAGGCTGTTTCTATTGTGTGAACTTGCAAGACCCAGAGAGAAGTGTAGCTTTCCCTGCTCCATGAGGAGCCATTTACTAAGGGTTTGAGGTTGTAAATCTTGCCTTTGATTTCTAGGCCCCTCTGGTGACTGAGGCACCACACGGAATTTACTGCTTTTTCTCACACTTCCCAAATTGTTTGGGTTGTGATGGCAGGGGTGTGTAATAATAATGGGGAACAAGGTCAGCAATCCTAAAGAACTTCTTGCAAAAAAGTTTGAGATTTCTAAGCAGAAGACCACATATGAGTGAGGGAAATGACTGATTCATAGGCTAGATGAGCATTCTGTAGGTTTCCTAGCAATAACTTGGGCAGAAAAATCTCAGGATAGGAGAAAATTGACTTAACCAGAAGATGGTGGCTTGGAGCCATCCACTTGAATATTAAAAGGGACATGACTAAACTGGAAAGTTGGGAAGTACATTTTCTAGGACAAACATAGAAGAAGGATCTAAGAGCTGCCTATTCCTGACTCTATATACATGAGTAAATAGAGTCAATACTGATTGTGAGCTTTGCCTAAAGTTAGTCACACGGTGGGACTGTGAATTAACAAAAACAAACAAACAAAAACCACACACACACAAAAAAAACCCAAGCTTTTCCAGTTTTCAAGTATATGCTCTTTTAACTGCTCTTTTTTTAAATTAAGTTTTTATTTTAATTCCAGTTAGTTAACATACAGTGTTATATTAGTTTTGGGTGTACAATACAGTGATTCAGCAATTCTATACATTAATCAGTGCTCATCATGATAAGTTTACTCTTTAATCCCCATCACCTATTTCACCCATCCCCCACCCACCTCTGGTAACCATCAGTTTGTTCTCTATAGTTAAGAGTCTGTTTCTTGGTTTGCCTCTCTCTTTTTTTATTCCTTTGTTCATTTGTTTTCTTTCTTAAATTCCACATATGAGTGAAGTCATATGGTATTTGTCTTTCTCTGACTGGCTTATTTCACTTAGCATTATACTCCCTAGCTCCATCCATGTTGTTGCAAATGGCAAGATTTCATTCTTTTTTATGTCGGAATAATATCTCATTGTGTATATATGCCACTTCTCTATCTATTCTTCTGTTGACAAACACTTGAGCTGCTTCCATAATTTGGCTGTTATAAATAATGCTGCAATAAACATAGAGGTGCATGTATCCAATTGAATTAGTGTTTTTGTGTTTTAGGGTAAATACTCAGGAGAGAGACTACTGGATGGTAGGGTGGTTGTATTTTTAACTATGTGAGGAAACTCCATACTGTTTTCCACAGTGGCTGCATCAGTTTGCATTCCTACCAACAGTGCATGAGACTTCCTTTTTCTCCATCCACATCCTTGCCAACATTTGTTTCTTGAGTTTTTGATTTTAGCCATTCTGACAGGTGTGAGGTGATATCTCATTGTGGTTTTGATTTGCATTTCCCTGATGATGAGTGATGTTGAGCATCTTTTCATGTATCTGTTGGCCATCTGTATGTCTTCTTTGGAGAAATGTCTTCTGCTCATTTTTTAGTTGGAATATTTGTTTTTTGTGTGTTGAGTTGTATAAATTCTTTATATATTTTGGATATTAACCCTTTATCAGATATGTCATTTGCAAATATCTTCTTCCATTCAGTATACTGTCTTTTAGTTTTGTTGATTGTTTCCTTTGATGTGCAGAAACTTTTAATTTTTATATAGCCCCAATAGTTTATTTTTGCTTTTGCTTTCCTTGCCTCAGGAGACATATCTAGAAAGATGTTGCTATGGTGGGTGTCAGAGAAATTACTACCTGTGCTCTTTTCTAGGATTTTATGGTTTTCAGGTCTCACATTTAGGTCCTTAATCCACTTTGAGTTTATTTTTGTGTATTGTGTAAGAAAGTGGTCCAGTTTTATTATTTTGCATGTAGCTGCCCAGTTTTCCCAACACCATTTATTGAAGAGACTTTTTCCCATTGCATATTCTTTCCTACTTTGTTGAAGATTAGTTGACCATATTTGTGGGTTTATTTCTGGGCTTTCTATTCTGTTCTATTGATCTGTGTCTATTGTTGTGCCAGTACCATACTGTTTTAATTAATACAGGTTTGTAATAAAACTTGAAGTCTGGAATTGTTATCCCTCCAGTTTTCTTTTTCTTTTTCAAGGTTTGTTTGACTATTTGCAGTCTTCTTTGGTTCCATACAAACTTTAGTACTGTTTGAATTAGATTTCTGTGAAAAATGCAATTGGTATTTTGATAGAGATTGCATTAAATCTGCAGATTTCTTTGGATAGTATAAAAATTTTAACAATATTTGTTCTTCCAATCCATTAGCATAGAGTGTCTTTCCATTTCTTTGGGTCATCTTTAATTTCTTTCATCAATGTATTATAGTTTTCAGAGTACAGGTCTTTCTCCTCTTTGGTTAAGTTTATTCCTAGGTATTTATTATTTTGGGTGCAATTGTAAATGGGGTTGTTTTCTTGATTTCTCTTTCTGCTGCTTCATTATTAATGTATAGAAATGCAGCAGAGTTCTGTACATTGATTTTGTATCCTGTGACTTTACTGAATTCATTTATCAATTCAATAGTTTTTTGGTGGTCTTTCAGGTTTTCTATATATAGTATTATGTCACCTGCAAATAGTGAAAGATTTATTTCTCCCTTCCAATTTGAATGGCTTTTATTTCTTTTTCTTGTCTTATTACTATGGCTAGGACTTCCAGTACTATGTTGAATAAAAGTGGTGAGAGTGGACATCTTTGTCTTATTCCTGACCTTATGAGAAAAGCTCTCAGTTTTTCCCTTTTGAGTATGATGTTAGCTGTGGGTTTTCATATAAGGCCTTTATTATGTTGAGGTATGTTCCCTTTAAATGTACTTTGTTGAGGGTTTTTATCATGAGTGGATGTTGTACTTGTGAAATGCTTTTTCTGCAGTTATTGAAATGATCATATGGTTTTTATCCTTTCTCTCATTTGTGTGATGTATCAGGTGGATTTATTCATAAATATTGAACCACTCTTGTGTCCTGGGAATAAATCCTGCTTGATCATGGTAAATGATTTTTTTTTTTTTAATGTATTGTGGGATGCTGTTTGCTAGTATTTTGTTGAGGATTTTTACACCTATGTTCATCAGAGATATCAGTCTGTCATTCCTTTTTTGTGGCGCCTTTATCTGGTTTGGGTATTAGGGTAATGCTGGCCTCATAGAATGAATTTGGAAGTTTTCCTTACTCTTCTATTTTTTGGAATACTTTGATAAAAAATAGGTATTAATTCTTCTTTAAATGCTTGGTAGAATTTGCCTGTGAAGCTGTCTAGTCCTGGACTTTTGTTTGTTGGGAGTTTTTTGATTACTGATTCAATTTCATTGCTGGTTATTGGTCTGTTCAAATACTATATTTCTTCCTTATTCAGTTTTGGGAGGTTATATGTGTCTAGGAATTTGTCCATTTCTTCTATGTTTAATTTGTTGGCATATATTTTTCATAATATTCTCTTACAATCATTTGTATTTCTGTGGTGTTGTTTGTTATTTCTCCTCTCCCATTTATGATTTTGTTTATTTGAGTCCTCTCTTTTTTTATGAGGCTGACTAAAAGTTTATCAACTTTGTTGATGTTTTCATTGATCTGTTTTATTGTTTGTTTTTTAGTTTCTATATCATTTATTTCTGCTCTAATCTTTATTATAATTTCCTTCCTTCTGTTGGCTTGGGGTTTTGTTTGTTGTCCTTTTCCTAGCTCCTTTAGGTGTAAGGTTAGGTTGTTTATTTGAGATTTTTCTTGCTTCTTTAGGTAGGCCTGTATTGCTTGCAATAAACTTCCATCTTAGAAACACTTTTGTTGCATCCCAAAGATTTTGGACAATTGTGTTTTCATTTTCATTTGTTTCCATGAATTTTTTTCTCTCTTCTTTGATTTCTTGGTTGACCCATTCATTGTTTAATAGCATGTTATTTAACCTCTATGTATTTGTGCTCTTTCCATATTTTTCTTGTGGTTGATTTCTAATTTTATAGCATCGTATTCAGAAAAGATGCATGGTACGATCTCAATTTTTTTTTTTTTAATTTGTTGAGACTTGTTTTGTGGCCTAATCTGTGATATATTCTAGAGAAAGTTCTATGTGCACTTGAAAATAATGTGTATTCCGCTATTTTAGGAAGGAATGTTCTGAATATATCTTTTATTTTATTTATTTTTTAAAAGATTTTATTATTTATTTATTTATTTGAGAGAGAGTGAACAAATGAGAGAGAGCACAAGTGGGAGGGAAGGGCAGAGGGAGAGGGAGAAGTAGACTCCCCACTGAGCAGAGAACCCAATGTGGGGAATCAATCCCAGGACCCTGGGATCATGACCTGAGCTGACACTTAACCAACTGAGCCACCCAGGAATCCTGAATGTATTTTTTAAATCCATCTCCATCTTGTTCAGTGTGTTATACAAAGCCACTGTTTCCTTGTTGATTCTCTGTTTGGATGATCTGTCTGTTGATGTAAGTGGGGTGTTAAAGTCCCCCACTATTATTATATTACTACTGATTAGTTCCTTTATGTTTGTTATTAATGGTTTATGTATTTGGGTCCTCCCATGTTTGGGTGCATAAATATTTACAATTGTTATATCTTCTTGTTGGCGTGTACCCTTTATTATAATATGGTGCCCTTCTTTATCTTGTGTTACAGTCTTTGTTTTAAAGTCTATTTTATTCAATACAAGCATGCTACCCTGGTTTTCTTTTAACATCCATTTGCATAATAAATGTTTCTCCATCACTTTCAGTCTGCAGATGCCTTTAGGTCTTAAATAAATCTCATAGGCAGCATATGCATGGGTCTTTTTTCAATCCACTTCTCACCCTATATCTTTTGATTAGAGCATTTAGTCCATTTACATTCAAGGTAATTATTGATAGATATGTGTTTATCGACATTTTGTTACTTGTTTTGTGGTTGTTTTTGTAGTTTTTCTCTGATCCTGTCTTCTCTTTTTCTCTTTCATGGTTTGCTGGCTTTCTTTAGTGATATACTTGGATTCCTTTCTCTTTATTCTTTGCATATTCATTACTGTTTTTTGATTTGTGGTTACCACTAAGTTTGTATACAATATCTTCTGCAGATAGCTGTGTAGGTGAAATTGATTGCTGCTTACATTTGAAACCAGGCTTTACTCCTCTTCCCTCTATGTTTTTGGTATATGATGTCATATTATAAATCCTTTTATTTTTGTGAAATTCTTGACCGATTTTTACAGATATACTCATTTTACTGATTTTGTGTTTCCTACTTTTCATACTCTCACTATGGTCTTTCCATTCCACTCAAAGTGTCTCCTTTAATATTCTTGCAGGGCTGGTTTAATGGTCATGAACTCCTTTAGATTTTGTTTACTGAGAAACTCTTTATCTCTTTTTCTATTTTGAATGATAGCCTTGCTGAATAGAGTATTCTTGGCTGCAGATTTTTCCCATTTGCACTTTGAATATATCATGCCACTCTCGCTGGCCTGCAGTTTCTGCAGAAAAATATGCTGATAACCTCATGGGGGTTTCCCTTTGATGTAACTGTCTTCTTTTGCTGTTTTCAAATTTTATTTTTATCCCGACTTTTTGCCATTTTATTTACTTTGTGTCTTGGTGTGGACCTCCTTGGGTTGATTTTGTTGTAGTATCTCTGTGCCTCCTGGATCTGGATATCTGTTTCTTTCCTTGGATTCAGGAATTTTTCAGCTATTGTGTGTTCAAATAAATTTTCTCTCTCTTCTGGTTTCCCTATACTGCATTATTTCCCTTGAAGAGTCACTGGGTTCCCTAAGATTATTCTCATTTTGCATAATTTTTTTCTCTCATTTGTTCAGCTTGATTGCTTTCTATTACTCTGTCTTCCAGATCATTAATTTGTTCTTCTGTTTTCTCTAGCCTGTTATTTCTTCCTTCTGCTTTTTTTTTTAATTTCAAGTATTGTATTTTTCATCTTTGATTTGTTCTTTTTTATCTCTTTGTTAAGGGTCTCACTGACGTCTTCCACTCTTTTCTAGAGCCCAGTGAATATCTTTATGACCATTTCTTTAAATTCTCTATCAGGCATATTATTTATCTTTGTTTCACTTAGGTCTCCTGCTGTGATTTTGTCCTGTTCTTTCCTTTAGGACATATTCCTCTCTCTCCTCATTTTCTCTAACTCTATGTCTGTTTCTTTGTGTTAGGAAAATCCGCTATGTCTCTTGCTCTTAAAAATAGTGGTGAGGTGCATACTTTTAACAGGTTTGTGTTGGTCCTCTTTCACAGGGGACATGCTGCTGCTGCTGAGACTAAGCTGGCTGGCTGCTCTGCAAACCATTCACCTGTGTGGGTGTGGTGACTGCAAACTGTGCCTGTGGATAATACAGCTACTGAGGGGACACACAGACACTGAGGAGACTGTGGCCAGACAGGGTTATTTGCTAAGCTTGTGTGGGTGAGGGGTGCAGTTTTAACAAAGTGTGCATGTCCTCTGAAGTAGGTCAGGAGGTACAGTATTGGCAAGATTTGTGCCTGTCTTCTGGAGGAGGTGACCTGCAGTGCTGGGACTGAGACAGGCCCAGCTGGGTGGGGTGGGACACAGTGTAAGCAAGTTAGGTAATAAATAGCTGTGCCTTGCTGGTTCTCACAGGTGGCTTTGTGATTTTGCTGGGTGCAGGGTAGGGAAATGGCACCTGCCAGTGCCTTTGTTCATGAAGTCCTTCAGTGAACTCTGAGATTAGTAACTAACTCTCCCTCCTGTATGCCTCAGACATTTTTCAAACTGCAGCTTCTAAGCTGTATCTTCATGGGCTGTTTGTTGTACTATAAGGGTAGGGACTCCATTTCTTACTGCCCTCCAGGCTCTTCCAGAGCTGAGACTACTGGTTTTTAAAGTTCCAGGCTTTAAGTCTTGCTGGCTGTAAGAACTCACAAAATTTGGTCTCTCTAATTTTCAAAGCCAAATGCTATGGGAATTTATCTTCCCCCCTGCAGGCTCCCTGCTCTGTGCTGCAGCTCCCTCCCTCCAGTGACCAGACCTGCAGGGTTTAGCTCCTTACCCTCTTCAATGTGACTTCTTCTCTACATTTAGTTGTGGAGTTTGTTCTGCCAGTCTTCCCATCATTTCCTGGGTTATTTACACAGATGTGAGTGTTATCTAGTTGGATCCATGGGGATGGTGAGTTTAGGGTCCTCCTACTCTACCATCTTCCCAAAAGAAGCCTAAAAAGTTAACTGCTCTTTTTACTAATGGCAGATCTCTCTCTTTTTTTTTCTTCCTTTTTGACTCTGAAGAAATGAACATTAAACTGGAAGGAGGAGAACAGACATGGTAAGGGGGTATTTGAAGTTCAAGCAAGATTAGATGTGTGAGAGAACTTAGATGCCATAAATTAGCATATTTCTTCAAAGTTGTAAAAATTACATATTAGGATCCTGAAAGATTTTGCAGATGTAAATGCAGAATCACAGTTTTGGATAAGTCCTAAGGAACAACAATTATTTTTAAAAAGGAAATTGGAAAATATAAGATTCTGGAAAACCTGGCAAATCTGATAAAACACTCCAAGAATGATCATGCTCTACTATCTCCTATTTATAAATGGACAAAGTTTAGTTCGGTGGTCATTTTCAATTCTTAGATAAATCTAAGGATAATTCAACATTCCTAGGGTAAGTAAGTGTTATAGGATCAGGGTAAAGAACATTCTAGTAGGCTTTTAAAAACATGAGTGAGAATTGAAGAAATGAGCTTGAACCTGGAGTAAAAACATTGACTGTAAGTAATTTAATAAGTTTTTATATAAAAAGAGGCTATGGATGAGTTGTATTTATTCTTCCTAAGACTGTATTTCAGAAAATACATTTAAACTCTGAATGAGATTTGCAGGAGGATGAGTACTGCTCACCATTGGAATATGTAAATATGTTAAAAAAGAGGTAACCTCTAATTTATATAAGATTCTTGCTCAAGTTTTACATCTTTCAGCACGATATTTCTTTGACTTCCATAGGCCACATTTATGTGACATTTCTCTGAACTTTTATTGCCCTCAGAGTCAATAGCATGCAGGTTATTCTGTAATTAGTTAAGTTTTACTTGTGTCAACTACATACAAAGACCAGGTTAGATATTACAGGAGATATATACATGAAAGATAATTGGGCTATATTCTTAGGTCATCTGGAAAAGGTTTCATTGTTCTGAAAGCTTAGAGTTTATGAAGTAGAGAAGAAATTTCAGTTAGAATTCATGGATTCTATCCAGACTGAAAGTGAGGGGGTGGAAAATCAGTTACCATGTTAATGGACATCAAAAGAAAGCTGGGGTGGAGGCAATCCTTATATCAGACAAATTAGATTTTAAACCAAAGACTGTAATAAGAGATGAGGAAGGACACTATATCCTACTTAAAGGGTCTATCCAACAAGAAGATCTAACAATGTAAATATCTATGCCCCTAACATGGGAACAGCCAATTATATAAGCCAGTCAATAACAAAATCAAAGAAATGCATTGACAAAAATATAATAATATTAGGGGACTTTAACTCCCCCCTCACCAAGTTGGACAGATCATCTAAGCAAAAGATCAACAAGGAAATAAAGACTTTAAATGACACACTGGACCAAATGGACTTCACAGATATATTCAGAACATTCCATCCCAAAGCAACAGAATACACATTCTTCTCTAGTGCCCATGGAACATTCTCCAGAATAGATCACATCCTAGGTCACAAATCAGGTCTCAACTGGTACAAAGAGTTTGGGATCATTCCCTGCCTATTTTCAGACCACAATGCTTTGAAACTAGAACTCAATCACAAGAAGAAAGTCAGAAAGAACTCAAATACATGGAGGCTAAAGAGCATCCTACTAAAGAATGAATGGGTCAACCAGAAAATTAAAGAAGAATTTAAAAAATTCATGGAAACCAATGAAAATGAAAACACAACTGTTCAAAATCTTTGGGATACAGCAAAGGCAGTCCTAAGAGGAAAGTATATAGCAATAGAAGCCTTTCTCAAGAAACAAGAAAGGTCTCAAATACACAACCTAACCCTACACTTAAAGGAGCTGGAGAAAGAACAGCAAATAAAGCCAAAATCCAGCAGGAGAAGAGAAATAATAAAGATCAGAGCAGAAATCAATGAAATAGAAACCAAAAGAACAGTAGAACAGATCAACAAACCTAGGAGCTGGTTCTTTGAAAGAATTAACAAGATTGATAAACCTCTGGCCAGACTTCTCAAAAAGAAAAGAGAAATGACCCAAATCAACAAAATCATGAATGAAAGAGGAGAGATCACAACCAACACCAAAGAAATACAAACAATTATAAGAACATATTATGAGCAACTCTATGCCAGCAAATTAAATAATCTGGAGGAAATGGATGCATTCCTAGACATGTATCAACTACCAAAACTGAACCAGAAAGAAATAGAAAACCTGAACAGACTGATAACCACTAATAAATTGAAGCAGTCATCAAAAATATCCCAACAAACAAAAGCCCAGGGCCACATGGCTTCCCAGGGGAGTTATACCAAACATTTCAAAAATTAATACCTATTCTTCTGAAACTGTTCCAAAAAATAGAAATGTAAGGAAAACTTCCAAACTCATTTTATGAGGCCACCATTACCTTGATCCCCAAGCCAGACAAAGACCCCATCAAAAAGGAGAATTACAGACCAATATCCTTGATGAACATGGATGCAAAAATTCTCCCCAAAATACTAGCTAATAGGATGCAACAGTACATTAAAAGGATTATTCACCACGACCAAGTGGGATTTATCCCTGGGCTGCAAGGTTGGTTCAACATCCGCAAATCAATCAACGTGATAAAATACATTAACAAAAGAAAGAACAAGAACCATATGATTCTCTCAATAGATGCAGAAAAAGCATTTGACAAAGTACAGCATCCTTTCTTGATCAAAACTCTTCAGAGTATAGGCATAGAGGGTCCATACCTCAATATCATGAAAGCCATCTATGAAAAACACACAGCAAATATCATTCTCAATGGGGAAAAACTGAGAGCTTTTCTCCTAAGGTCAGGAACACAGCAGGGATGTCCACTATCACCACTGCCATTCAATATAGTTCTAGAAGTCCTAGCCTCAGCAATCAGACAACAAAAAGAAATACAATGCATCTGAATCAGCAAAGAAGTCAAACTCTCACTCTTTGCAGATGATATGATACTTTATGTGGAAAACCCAAAAGACTCCACCCTAAAACTGCTAGAACTCATACAGGAATTCAGTAAAGTGGCAGGATATAAAATCAATGCACAGAAATCAGTGGCATTCCTATACATCAACAACAAGACAGAAGAAAGAGAAATTAAGGAGTCAATGCCATTTACATTGCACCCAAGACCATAAGATACCTGGGAATAAATCTAAGCAAAGAGGTAAAGAGTCTGTACTCAGAAAACTATAAAATACTCATGAAAGAAATTGAGGAAGACACAAAGAAATGGAAACACCTTCCATGCTCATGGATTGGAAGAACAAATATTGTGAAGATGTCAAAGCTACCTAGAGCAATCTACACATTCAATGCAATCCCCATCAAAATACCATCCACTTTTTTCACAGAAATGGAACAAATAATCCTAAAATTTGTATGGAACCAGAAAAGACCCCGAATAGCCAGAGGAATGTTGAAAAAAAAAGCAAAGCTGGTGGCATCACAATTCCGGACTTCCAGCTCTATTACAAAGCTGTCGTCATCAAGACAGTATGGTACTGGCACAAAAACAGACACATCGATCAATGGAACAGAATAGAGAGCCCAGAAATGGACCCTCAACTCTATGGTCAACTAACCTTTGACAAAGCAGGAAAGAATGTCCAATGGCAAAAAGACAGTCTCTTCAACAAATGGTGTTGGGAAAATTGGACAGCCATATGCAGAAGAATGAAACTGGACCATTTCCTTACACCACACACAAAAATAGACTCAAAATCATTGAAATACCTAAATGTGAGATAGGAGTCCATTAAAATCCTAAAGGAGAACACAGGCAGCAACCTCTTCGACCTCAGCCACAGCAACTTCTTCCTAGAAACATCGCCAAACGCAAGGGAAGCAAAGGCAAAAATGAACTATTGGGACCTCATCAAGATAAAAAGCTTTTGCACAGCAAAAGAAACAGTCAACAAAACCAAAAGACAACTGACAGAATGGGAGAAGATATTTGCAAATGACATATCAGATAAAGGGCTAGTATCCAAAATCTATAAAGAACTTCTTAAACTCAACACCCAAAGAACAAATGATCCAATCAAGAAATGGGCAGAAGACATGACCAGACATTTTTCCAAAGAAGACATCCAAATGGCCAACAGACACATGAAAAATTCTCAACATCGCTCGGCATCAGGGAAATCCAAATCAAAACTTCAATGAGATATCACCTCACACCAGTCAGAATGGCTAAAATTAACAAGTCAGGAAATGACTGCGGAGAAAAAGGGGAACCCTCCTACACTTTTGGTGGGAAGCAAGCTGGTGCAGCCACTCTGGAAAACAGTGTGGAGGTTCCTCAAAAAGTTGAAAATAGAGCTACCCTACGACCCAGCAATTGCACTACTGGGTATTTACCACAAAGATACAAATGTAGTGATCCGAAGGGTTACGTGCAGCCCGATGTTTATAGCAGCAATGTCCACAATAGCCAAACTGTGGAAAAGGCCGAGATGTCCATTGACAGATGAATGGATAAAGAAGATGTGGTATATATATATATATATATATATATATATATATATATACATTTATACACATATACACACATATGTACATAATGGAATATTATGCAGCCATCAAAAGGAATGGATTCTTGCCATTTGCAACGACATGGATGGAACTGGAGGGTGTTATGCTGAGCGAAATAAGTCAAACAGAGAAAGACATGTATCATACGACCTCACTGATATGAGGAATTCTTAACCTCAGGAAATAAACTGAGGGTTGCTGGAGTGGTGGTGGGTGGGAGGGATGGGGTGGCTGGGTGATAGACATTGTGGAGGGTATGTGCTATGGTGAGTGCTGTGAATTGTGCAAGAGTGTTGAATCACAAATCTGTATCTCTGAATCAAATAATACAATATATGTTTGTTTGTTTGTTTTTTAAAGATTTTGTTTATTTGACAGAGGGAGACACAACGAGATAGGGAACACAAGCAGGGGGAGTGGGAAAAGGGGAAGCAGGCTTCCCACAGAGCAAGGAGCTTGATGTGGGGTTCTGTCCTAGGACTCTGGGATCATGACCTGAGCAGAAGGCAGACACTTAACGACTGAGCCACCCAGGCGTCCCTACAATATATGTTAAAAAAAAAAAAAAAAAAAAAAAGATAGCAGGAGGGGAAGAATAAAGGAGGAGAAATCGGAGGGGGAGACGAACCATGAGAGAGGATGGACTCTGAAAAACAAACTGAGGGTTCTAGAGGGGAGGGGGGTGGGAGGATGGGTTAGCCTGGTGGTGGATATTAAAGAGGACAAGTGGTGAATGGAGCACTGGGTGTTATACACAAACAATGAATCATGGAATACTACATCAAAAACTAATGACGTAATGTAAGGTAATTAACATAACAATAAAAAATTTAAGAAAAAGAATTCATGGATTCTAAATAGAAGACCAGGAAGTGCTCCATGGCTAGACTGTAGCGTTCATGATGGTAAGAGTCAGGAAAATCTGGCACTGTAGGTTTGGGTCTAATTGTAGATAAGTCACAGAATAGGAAACAATATTTGCCAATCACATATTTGATAAGGAATGTATATCTAAAATATACAGAGACCTCTTACAACTCAATTAAAAAAAGACAAATAACCCATTATAAAAATAGTCAACGGATATGTATAGATTTTTATCCAGGGAGGATATAAAAATTGTCAGTAGGCACATGGAAAGATGATCACCGTCATTAGCCATCAAGGAAATGCAAATGCAAATGGGAAACCATTTCACACTCATCGGGATAGAAATAGCAAAAGAGTCAGATAGTAATAAATGCTGTCAAGTAGCTCAAACACTGCTGGTAGGAATGTAAATTGGTGCAGTTGTTTGGAAAACTATCTGATAGTGCTTCAAAAGTTAGAGTTACCATTTAATCTAGCAATTGTACTTCTAGGTACATATCTAAGAGAAGTGAAAACATATGTTCAGATAAAAACCTATGTATGAATATTCATAGCAGCATTATTCCTGATAGCCCAACAGTGGAAATAACACAAATATTCATCAACTGATGAATAAACAAACCATGGTATACCCATACAATGGAATGTTATTCAGCCATAAAAAGGAATGAGATACTTATTATGCTGTAACATGGGTGAACCTTGAAATCCTGATACTGTGTAACAGAATCCAGCCACAGAAGACCACATGTTATATGACTCCATTTATACAAAATGTACAGGATAGACAAATCCATAGGGACAGAAAGTAGATTAGTTGTTGCTTAGGGCTGGCAGGGGGAGGGAGAGTGTGGAGATAGGGGAGGTGTACAGGGTTTCTTGGGTGGTGATGGCAATGTTCTAAAATTATGGTGACAGTTATGCAACTATGAATACACTAAACAAAACATTGAATTGTACACTTTAAAAGAATAAATTTCATGGATGTGAATTAGATCTTAATAATGCTGTTATTTAAAAAACAAAACTTCATAAACTCTAGTTTGAATTATAATTATCAATATGAATCAGTGATGTATTTTATCTTTAAAATCTTTTTCCTACCTCTGCACACTACAAATGCCTTAAAATAATGACTAACCCTTAGTGCCCAGATTATAATCTCTTCCAATTACATTAAAAGGAACTTGTTTTTTTTTTTTTTTTTTGAGAAATGGCTGGTTCTAAATATAGGACAAGAAATGTGCAAAGTAAGCTTGAAACATCCTCTAGTACTGGAAAAGAAAGTAACTATCAAAGACTTCTGGGTTATGCCAAAAGAACTCAGGAGACAACCTGAATAAGAATCCGCTGGTCAAAGATGAAATAATTTGAGTATCAGTTAAGACAAAAGCTATAATGGATTTAATCACATCAAGTATGTTTTATTTTATGGGTTTATAAGATTACTAAAAGCAAATCATTGATGACTTTTGGTGATATTTTATTTATTTATTTTTGAAAACTCTTAAAGAGAAAGAATTGAGCATTTGTCCTCCATTCTTATATAACTATACCTCAGCAAACAAATAATTAATGAGGGAAAGTTTCCCTTTATAGAAGTATTCTAACTAATAAATGAAATAACAGGGGCGCCTGGGTGGCTCAGATGGTTAAGCGTCTGCCTTCGGCTCAGGTCATGATCCCAGGGTTCTGGGATCGAGTCCCGCATCGGGCTCCCTGCTAGGCGGGGAGCCTGCTTCTCCCTCTGCCTCTGCCTCTCTCTCTCTCTCTGACTTTCATGAATAAATAAATAAACATTTAAAAAAAAAAAAATGAAATAACAAATATCACTCTTTTGTACCCCTCATGAATTAATGGATCAAAGTAATAAGCATCAATAGTTGATATCAAAAAAGACAATGTGTACACCTGATAGAATCATGCAATATTACCCATGAAGGAAATGTTTCCAGAAAAGAAAAAAAAAAAAAATCTGAATCTGATCAAGCATCTAGATTTATCAGTAGATCAGTTTATAGGAAATACAGGTAACAAAGGAACTCAATAAATGACACCACTGGAATATAATTAGCATAATAGACTTTAGAAACCTCTACAGGATCATTGCCCTAGTATCTTCAACAACAAAAAGAAATGCAAAAAGCAAAAGCAGAAGGAGAAGGATTTAAAAGACATACCAGCCATTTCAGTGTATGGACCTTATTTGGATATTGATTTAAATGAGTTATCTGTTTACAAAATTTATAAGACAATAAAGATATGTGAACAAATAAACTGTCTTGTTTTCTAATGATATTAAGGAACCACTGTTAATTTATTATCATTATTATAATTATTATATGATTTTGTGATATGATAGATGAAATATGAATATGCTGTGAAATATGATAATTTATATTATTATATCTTTTATGTTTTCTAAAAGGAATTATAATTAAAAAATAAATAAAAGTAATAATTGTTAATTAAGTTTGGTTATTTTTTTATGCTTTCTAAAAGGAATCTCCTATTTTAGAGATACAGGCTGATATATTTCTATGATAGAAAATGATATGACATGTAGGATTTGCTTTAAAATAATTGGGGGGAGTGGTGGATAAGAATACAGTGAAATAAGCTTGTCATTTGTTAGTAGTTGTTGAAGCTGGGTGATGAAATGAGTACATTGAGTTTATAATACTATTGCTACCACTTGTATTTATGGTTGAAACCTCAATAATAAAAGTTTAAAATAAAATGATCATTTTCACAAAAATAAGTTGTGAATGTTTTAGACCCCATGATGAGTAAGTCATAATTTGAGGAAAAGGAAATAAAGGAACAATCATTTGGCAGCTCCTAATTTTATCTTACAGAACCATCTACTACCATTTCTACTCTGCTAGGCAACAGGTTTAAGTCATTAAGCTCCACTCAGCCTAACCAAGAATGTTCCAGAGCTAATGAATTAGTAATTCAAAGTCAGAATGTATCACAAGTTAAACTGTTTATTTGTTTGAAATATTCAATTCATTCATTTCCCCTGGGTGGTAAGGATTTTGCCTGTAGGTAATAGCAGGCAGTGGGTGTTTCAGCATCAGTGAAATTCTATTTAAAAAATTAACTGGAAAGGGGAAGGACTGACTTCATTAAAAAACAAAGAAAGGAGAATGGAGAGTACAGATTTAATGAGATGTGGACGAGCAGAAAAAGAAAAAAGAAAAAAGAAATGCTCCATTATCAATTGTAAAAGAATATAAACTAAGAAATAGGCCAGGGGTGCCTGGGTGACTCAGTTGGTTAAGCGTCCAACTCTTGATTTCAGTTCAGGTCATGATCTCAGGGTTGAGCTGAGTACAGAGTCTGCTTGAGATTCTCTCTCTCCTTTTCCCTCTACCTTTCCCCCTGTTCATGTGCACTCTCTCTCTCTCTAAAATAGATAAACAAAATCTAAAAAATAAATAAATAAATAAGCCAGAGTTTTCATCGGTATGAAAAAAAGCCTATATATTTAGAACATGCGTAAGTTTACTTAATATTTAGGTGGCCATTTTCATAGGAGAATAATTTATAGAGATTGATGTTGATTTATTTCCCCTGCTTATGTGTGCTCTATCTCTCTCTAAAATAGATAAATGAATAAAATCTAAAAAAAAATAGGCCAGAGTTTTCATGGGTAAGAAAAAAGCCTGTATATTTAGAAAATGAGTAAGTTTACTTAATATTTAGGTAGCCGTATTCATAGGAAATAATTTATAAAGATTGATGTTGATTTATTTCCTCAAGTCCAGGAGACATTTCATAATTGCAATATTGGTTTTTAGTATTCTGATATTTTGATTTACTGAACTATTTTTAAGTAACTAAATGCTGATACTTATGTTGATGTAATTTAAAAATTATTTGATGTTTTGAAAACTCTGAATTCTCAAAACACAGATGATCATTTTCAAACCAGAAAATATATTCAAACTTTTCTAACCATATTCATCCCTTCTTAAAAACCTTTCCAACTTGTAGTCCTACAGCTATGACTCCCATTTCCTAGGCTGCTAATGAGATTGAGCATATTTTTCGTGTGTATTTCACCAGAGTCACTTTGAGCTTCTATCTGCTACATTTGTGTGGCAGGCAGAATTCTAAAATGATCTCCAAGATTCCCACACCCTGGAGTTCATGCTTTGTATAATCACCTTGAGTGTGGAAGGGAATTGTTTAGGTTACATGATAGGGCAAAGGTGATGGTCATTCTCATGATTACTTTATGTTACATACATTACTGCCATAGTAGACTAAGAGAGATGTTCCTGTTGACTTTGAAGAAGCAAGATTCCATATTGTCATATGGCCAGATGATATATTGCCATATGGCCATGTGACATATTGCCGCATGGCTTTAACTTGAAGGCAGCCTTTAGGAGATAAGAGTAATCATTGGCCAACAGCCACCAACAATCCTACAATTACAAGGAACTGAATTCTGCCTACAGTGTGAATGAGCTTGGGTGAAGACTCTAAGATCCAGATAAGAACAAAGCCCTGGCCAATGCTTTGATTTCAGTTATGAGACCCTGAGCAAGAAACCCAGCTATGCCATGCCTGGACTTCTAACCTAAAGAACTCTAAAATAATACATGAGTGTTGTTTTAAACCACTGAGTTTGTGACAATGTTAAACAGCAATAAAAATGAGTAGAATGAAGGAAGTGGTGTGGATGGTGGAACATTATGGAACATGGGTGTGGTTAGTAGGTTATGTGGGGTATAAGAAGAAAAGAAGGGGATTCCCAGGCCCAATTCCCAGTTTTTCCCTGGACCCCAAAGACCTGCATTTGCTCATGGCTAGATTCCCTCCACTTTATTCTTGATTTTTTTTTTCCTTCAGGGAAAACCCATCTGAACCTGACTATTTCTTACTTTAAGTAGTTTAACCAGACCCCTCTATTCCAATTATTCTCCCTGTCATATTGGATCCTGGTTTTCACTTAGGTAGGAATGACATCTGAAGGCTTTGCTTTTAAATAAAAAGTGACATTTTTACGTGATATTTACCTACTTGGTTGAATAATCTTGTGTGTTGAGCATTTTGTGTGGATCTGCCTTTTTCCACATTAGCACAAAAATGCTTATCATATTATCAAATTTGGATAACACATTACAGGAAATAAATAAAAGCCTAGTATTGTCTTTTTGGTTTCAATATTGCAATCACTAGAGACATCTACTAATGCATCTTACCACTAGAGAACAAAAGAGCTTATTTTCTTTCAATTCATTAATTTAATAAATAATTATTTAGTACTTACTATACCATGGTAGACACAATGGAGAAACATAAAAATGAATAAGAACATGGTATCTGCCTAGGACAGTAACTAGTAAGAAGGCAACTGTATTGACCCACCTTAATTTCACTACATATCACTTTGAGCTCTGGCATGTCCTCTGACTTCTCTGGGCTTCCCTTCTATAAATTGATGGGGATGGTAGATGATCTCAAAGTGTCTGTCTTAAACGTGATAGTGATGAGCAAGTTGGTGGGAATATCAGCAGGAGACCTAGGCTGGAATTAAGATGCAGCATTGCTAGAGCTTCACGGAGAAGTAGAATTGAAACTATAATATTGAATTTTATTTATATTTGATGAAATATAAGTAAAATAAGATTTTTTAATGCTTGTCACAGTGTCAAAAAATTGATTATATCCAATGTTGGAGAATATGTTGGGAAAAAATCATTCTCAACTACAGTGGATGAGAGGATGATTTGACAATGTCAAAATTTTGACTGAGTCTACTCTTTGAATCAGCAATTCCACTTCTAGGAATTCATTCTATAAAAATAATAAGTACTCAGATACATACAAAGATATTTATTGAAGTGTTGACTATAATAGCTTTTGAACTGGAAAAATATTAATCAGTAGGAAATTGGCTAAATATAGTACACTAATATAGTAGAATATCATACTGTTAGCAAAAAGAATTAGATATAGCAATATGTATTACACGGACAGGTGTCTATGATATATTGTTTACCAAAAAAAAAATTAAAAATCTAAGATTACATTTAACTAAAGAAATTATATACGTAAACAATATATTGTATAGTATGCATAACTATATATACTATATATACATATACAATGTATAATATATACATATATACAATATACATATTTGCTTACAATTGGGTAGATTTTATATACAGAAGGGTCTAGAAGGATGCATACTAAATTGTTAATAGTATTCATCTTCAAGAAGTAGAATAAGATTAGGAGGGCAGACTTCCATTTTTGTATATGTACAGTTTGAAAAATTCCCAAGAACTATATTTTATTTTTACTATAAATAATCCTTTACACAATTTTTAATACTTGCAAAAAATATAAATATGAAACTACACATGGTTATGGGGGTATCAAGCTGGAGTTTAGATGCTGGATATAAGCATCAGTGAAAACATAGAGCCCAAAATAAGATAGGGTACTACGATGGCATTAGCATAAGCCATAAGACCACTGTGAAGAGCATCATTTATGTTTAAGAAGCATGAAATGTGTTCAGATGAGTGACTGGATAGGAAAAAGGATTCAACATGCTAATGTTGGGAATGGGAGAAATAAGTCCACATTGGACTATTCCTAAGACTCGAGGGCAGACAGCTGAGGATAGGGGGTTTCCTTGTGGGGTTTAATGCTTTATTGAAGTCATATCTAAGGATAGTTATTATCTCCTATTACTATAGGTACTCTTGATCTCAACTTCTGCCCCAGGGGACAAAGGTGGCTGCAGAGAACAGTAAATCTCAGCCCCTGACAAAAATGATTGCACTTCAAACTTATTCATGAATTTTTTAAAGATGGACACTGTGGGGTACGTTTGTGGGAAAGCAAGTGACAGTTTGTGCGTAGCTAGACTGGAGAGTGAAATGGATCCAGTTCATATCTATTCCCAGTTGCTTACATTTATAGGAAAGAGTACTGGACCCAGAGTCAGAAGATCTTTCTGGGCTTATATTCCTTGTGCTGTTAATTACTAGTTCTATGGCCTCAGGTAAAATCTGTAATTTCTCTGAGCCCAGAGTCCTCATTAGTAAAATAAGACTTTTAATAGTACCTATTTTATTAAATAAGCTATTATATAGTAAAGTGTTTGGCATTGTGCCTTGCATGTCATAAGTTTTCACAAAGTGGTGACTAGTATTAATCTTTGAACACTTACCATGTAACAAGTACTATGAAAACACTTTTATTTAACCCTCACAAAACCCTTAAAGTTGACATGTTATATTTGACACTTTACAGATGAGGAGACTGAGGCTAATTAAACTTAAGTAACTTGCATCAATCTAGTAAGTGGCTGAGTAGAAAGTCAAGTATACATTTCTAAGTTATAGCATATTCTCTGTTCCTTCCTTCTTTTACATTAGAAAGTAGTGTCCCAAATTACTTTAAATCACATCAGTGAGAGGTAAGGAACAGAAGAAGCAATAAAGTGAATTATTCATTCTTAAAATATGGTAATCTGGGTTGAGCTGCTTAATTAAAACTTAATCATAATCTCTCTTGAAAGGTGGAAATAAAGACATGCTCTTTCATCAGTACTTATCAATATTTTTTACAGGCTATGGGTAGTGTTTGATTTCATTTTTATAACATTTATTTATACATCTCTAAAAATCTGTTTTACACATGTGTCCACTTTCTTTTAACTAAAGAATAGTGTAGACTCTGCAAAATTTTATATCTTTTGCTTTTCCTTGAGGGTGAGAGTGAGAGGAAGGGGGAAGCTGTTTCAAATATATTTTTCACTTTGGTGGAAATGAGTTTTTGAATTGTGCCAAATACAATAGTTATGATCAAACTATGCTTGCATAGAGGGAATTTTTATTTCCTTAAAAAAAATATCTGAGAGGGCGCCTGGGTGGCTCAGTTGGTTGAGCGACTGCCTTCGGTTCAGGTCATGATCCTGGAGTCCCAGGATTGAGTCCCGCATTGGGCTCCCTGATTGGCGGGGAGTCTGCTTCTCCCTCTGACCCTCCCCCCTCTCATGTGCTCTCTCTCTCTCTCTCTCATTCTCTCTCTCAAATAAATAAATACAATCTTAAAAAAAAAATATCTGAGAAAGGAAATGATTCCTATTTCACTCTAACTATAAATCTCTTCCCACAGAGATTTGTTCTCACTTAAGGTCCCCTTTTAGAAAATGATACCACAGTGAGAACCACTGTTGCCTTTTTGAACATCTGTCATTCAAATCTACCCATTAGCTGGAGGAAGAAATGTTGCTGAGGAGAATCAAGAGCTATGGGAGAGTGAAGAAATGAATTTGTCTCTCTTGGAAAAGTTATGGAGGAATCACAATTAGTCTTGGAAATGATGGTACTCTTATCTTCTCTATGGTAGGGACATTTGAGTCTTGGAAAAGATGTTGTATTCCTGGTAAGAACTGTTTCTTCCCTAGACTGTTTTCCCTAGAATATTGGCAAAGATGTTTGGAAAAAAAAAACAAACAAACAACTACAGGAGGACTTTTTGCTGGGATTTGCCAACAATCAGGATCACTGCAATAGCCTCTTTGTGCCTCTCAGACATAGATGATTCCCATAGCACTGCCACCACCAGATGAAATTGTGGGTACTTGAGTGGTTGTGTTAAGATTACTGTGATGGCTGAATCTATAAATAGGAACCAGATGGAGAGTTTACCATGCCAAGAAGACAACTAATACCTGAAGGACTCAACTTGGTTATTTCAAGTACCCTATTTTGATTCATTTATTAAGCATCTGTTTTGTACTAGTAGTTGAAGTTTCAAAGATGAATAAGACAAAGGCCTTTGTCTTTGGGGCACAAAGCCAAGTGAGAGAAAGATATTTATTTGAGTAATAACTTTCAATAAGTGTCATAATAGGGTTTGTGTAAACATCAGGGATACATAGATGAAAGAAAAAAACTTTTTGGGATCAATTTGAAATTAAGTTGTAGACAAAACTACAGAGAGATGGTTGTCAAGACTGTGAAGGATCTAGAGTTTTACCCTACTGGCAACCTGACAAGTTATCCTGCTTTAGTTTCATGGATGCAAGCAGAAAATACAAGATTCCCGGGTCTGAGACAAAGAACTTTATTTTCATGGCTGTACAAACAACATGAACTTCATGTTGGCATTTGTTCCTCTTTACATCCAAGTCTCACAGGGGTTATGCAGAGGGCCAGAGTAATACAAGGCAAGCAATGGGATTGATTCACAGCTGAATAACTCCAAGATTAGGAAATTCAAATCTTTTATAACTAGCTGTGAATAGACCCACCCAAGCTTTGTCCCAGGGGGAGAGATTATCTGTATTATAGTGAACAGTAGACAAACCTGCCCTTTGCTCTAGAAGGAGAAACTAACTGTATCTTCCAAGGCTCTTTGCTACGTAGACACTATTAAAAAGATAATCTAAAAAAACAAAAACAAACAACAACAACAACAAAACCTATCAGTGCCTCTGCTTGTAAGTTGTGCAGAAATGTGAGAATTCCATGGAGAATTTTCTCCCAAAAATATTCACCGCTTGTTTCTACACTATCTTGGATTCTGGTGAATTTTCCAGTGTGTACAGAAATTTTGATTAATAGAAAAGCTATTTCTTAACTGATACTTCTTCTGTCTCCTGAAGTAAAGCCATATCTTTAGAGGATACTGGGAAAAGAAAGAGCAAGCCTATGCACGTACATTTCAGGATACAGTGGAAGTGAGTCATGCCTATAAGGACATTTGGAGGACTTCAGTGTGGAAGAGAAAACCATAGAGTAGTGTAGTGTCTGGTTCATTGTTCTGGGTGCATCCATAGAATATGGAGGGGGAGACTTAATGGTTTATTTCACTTACCCTAGGATTGCACATCTACTGCACTTCCTTTTGTTTGGTGGAGTTTTTCAAATGATAAATGGCCAGATGTCAAGCTTTCTGTCACTTATCAGCCAATACCATTCCTCCTTCCTCAGTGAGATGACATGGTTGCTGTTGCTGTTGCTGTTTCCCTGATAGGTGTTTTGTCAGCCATGGGTAAGGTTATATGACTGTGGAGTGAGCTCAAGCTAATCACTCCTTCCAGTCCTGGGTACTAGCTGCCTAGCAGATGTCATTCCCAAGCAGAAAGTGATGAGCTGTCTAGTAAAAATCATTAGGTTTTGAATTCTCTCTCATCTTAAGTAACTAAAAAAAAAAAAAAACCTCTCAGATATCCAAAATTCTTTAGCTCTCTAATACTTCAACATTTTTTAAACACTCTTATTTACCAAGCTTTCCTGCCTTCTTTGCTACAGCATGCCCTCCCTCATCCTTCCTTTTCTTTTTTTCTGTTTCCCCAATCCTGCAGATATTCATGAGAAACTTCAGAAAGTGGCCAATACCCCTTTGAAATAAAGAGCCACTGTGCCTGTCTTCACATTCCAAGTGGCAGGCAGCCCAGGACTCCCTTTGCAGGCACCACATATCTCTCTGCTTTCGTACATGGTGGCAGACATTTGAAATATGGTGAATAAAAAAAGGCTGTAGAAATTAAATTGCACTTGTGAAGCAAAACAATAAAAACAACTCCCCAATCTTTCAAATGTCATGCAGCTCAGCTACAGTTTTCAATTCAGTGTTCACAGCCAGTTCTTCCTTGGTTGCAATTCCTCTTGTCTTGGCCAAATAACACCTTCTATTTAGAAACTAGTTAATTATAATAACATTATTCCCCACTATCCCCAATAAAACACAAAAATGGATGAAAAGTGCTGTAGGGGACAAGCTGTAGTGAAATAAATGGCTCTCTGTCCCTGGTGGGTAGGTCATGGACTATATATTTTTGGCCTTTTGTCAAGATTCACAACTTTATGAATTCATATGTCTATCATTACTATTAACTACTCTCACATTAAAAGAAAAGGGACTTTTTTTCACACTCTGTCCAATATTACAGCCATTTATGTGTTTAGAGTGATAAGAAAGCAGCATGTAATAGTAGTCCCCTCCCACAGTGCCTATCTGCACAGGCCCAAGTCAGGGGTGTTGTGGTTTAAATTCCAGTTCTTCTAGTCAATGACTTCATGTGATCTTGGACCAGCTATTTAACTTCTATAAGCCTCAGTTACATCATATAAAATGTGGAAATAAAAATATCTACCTCATTGTGTAGTTATGAAGATTAAGTGAAATAAATTATGTGTAGTATTAGAGAAGAGACTATTAGTTGTCCACCAAAATCTGTTCTCCCCTTCCTCTTGGGTCATATACTAGACCTCATTTTCTATCTTCCCTGTGACTAAGTGTGGCCATATGATTAAATTCTTTCCAATGGAATGTGAATGGAAGTATATGTGCCACTCTGGGCTTAGACCCTACAGCATTGTGCCTATTGTCTCTATATTCCCTTTCTTCTTCCTTCTGGGTGGAACCAGGATGTAGTGTTGCCTTTGTGTTTTGTCCACACAGATGGTAATGTCCTAGATGCTAGATGTTGGGAAGATGATGGCAGATGTGCCTCTTTAGCTTTGGGTCCCTTGATGATTTTTGGAGCAGAGGCCAGCTACCTATCTTGATATCTTAATTGAATATCCTTGTTAGAGTACTATAGGCTTTACCCTAACTAGGTACACAGTATGAGATCCAGTTAGTTATAGGTGTCCAAAATCCATAGGTATTGTGTCAACTCCCTTCTCAGACTATTGTTTCTTTAAGGGAAGTGTTCATGTTTTAATGTTCTTTGTATCTTCTGCAATGTTTCACACAGGACCTTGTGCATAGCAAATTTATTACAGTTCTTTATTGAATAAATGCAATTCCTGAAATTAAATCATAGTTCATAATATTCAGAGTTTAAAGCCTTAGTTGTCATGCATTCTTTTCTTTTTCTCTTCATATCTGAACTTTGCAGCTTCCCTTCCTCCACTATAGGCTATTTGGAGGCTAGAATTAATATTTTTTTGTGATTCAGTTTTTGTAAATATAAGGTTGTGCTTGGCAGTGGAATATGCCATGATCTGATGTGATAAATTATTCTTTAAAATCCAATAAACCTTTAAGGAAACTAGGATATCCTTCCTCTAGATGAACTGCTTATGTTATAGGTAACAATGACTATGGTTTTCTGGAGAAATTAAGCAGGTAGTAAAAATGCTCAGGAAAGTTGCCATGAATTTAAAAATAATCACTCATAATTTAGAGTTCATCATCCTTGAGCATTATTTCATGAGATAGGTTTAGGTCATTATTAAGAATGTGCTTCTTCTTGCATTAGAAACTAGATAAAAAGGGACTGTGGTTTATGACTGCTATATAGTTGAGATATTAAAATTTCACACTGCAGCAGGAGCTCAAGAGGAAATATCTGAGAGAAACATGTCCTTTCTAGGTATTCTATGGTGTGGATTCTGATCTTGGTTATAAACTGGCATGAAACCATTACCATTTTTATAACCACTTTATGGGCCTGTATGCATTTAGGATATAATTAACATGGATGATCTTGAGGAAATGGCAGTTAATTGATTTTTAAACTTCAAATCACATAGACCATGGATAACCCAATAGTGGGGAACTAGTTGGTTTTTATTTTCCTTAGGCAGATGTCATCCTCCTGGCTGTTTGTCTTAGGAAAATTTACTTTAGGAGCCAATTGAATTTCAATTCCAACTTTAACACTTTCTAATATGTGTCCTTGATAAAGTTATTTAGTTTTTTTTTAATATTAGCTTTCTAAAACTTTAAAACAGAGATAATAACAGTAACTACCTCCTAACATTATTGTAAAAACTAAATGAGATAAGGTATGTAAACCTTATAGCTGCTTGGAATTTAGTAATTACTCGAAAGAGTTAACATTTTTTATTTATTCAGAGAGGTAGCATTCAAAATGTGCTCCCTGGGGCACCTGGGTTTCTATCAGTTGGGCATCTGCCTTTAGCTCAGGTCATGATCCCAAGGTTCTGGGATTAAGCCCCGCATCAGGCTCTCTGCTCAGCAGAGAGCCTGCTTCTCCCTCTTCCTCTGCCTACTTGTGCTCTCTCTCTATCTCTCTGTCAAATCAATCAATCAATCAATCAATCATCAATCAATCAATCAATCTTTAAAACAAAACAAAACAAAAACAAAGTGTGGTCCCTAGATCAACATCAACATCAACTGGGAACATCAATTATTAGCAAAGCAAATTCTGTGACTCAATCTAGATCTACTAAATCAGAAACTGTGAGGATGAAGCCCAGCAATCTATATTTCAACAAGCCCTCCAAATAATTCTGATGAGCTCTAAAGTTTAGGAACCACTTCCTTATGCAAATTGATTAACTTTTCTAGATTTCCTTTTTACCAATATGTAATACATTTCTATGCTCAACATAGAATGCATAGAAATTGCTCTTCTTTGATGAGAACATTCTAATTTTCCGTTATGGAAGCCACCCCTTCCCTATTGCCCACCCTTGTGGTTAGATGGAGATGGTCTCATCTTCAGCTTTAGGGTGGGGTCATGTTCTAGCACTAAGCCAGTCAGTGTATCCCATCCTCCAGGCCACAATGATTACTTCACATATAGATACCTGGTATGATTAAGGCCAATGGAAGTCATCTCTAAGAGTTTGACTGAAATTATTGAGAAGGCAAAACCTCTCCACTATTGCAGTTGCTAAGAGGAGAATATAAACCTGGAGTTAATATAAAAATATAAAATCTTATAGAATGGAACCAAAACAGAGAACTTCAGAGCCAAAAGATAGAAACTAATTCTTAATAACATTGATTAAATCCTTAGACCCAGTCATAACTGAGCATCTTTCCATGGACTTTACATATAAAAAAAAAAAAATTGCACTTCTTCCCACTTGACCCCACAACTTGAACATATTTTCTCATTTAAAAAAATCAGTTTTGTATGATTTAAAATGAGCCCTGATTAAAAACTATTTCATGAGATTTTTGTAAAAAGTAGAATAAATCAACATATAAAAAACTGCTGTGTAAAGTCTGGGTCATCTGAAAAGCAGACATTAAATGGGGTTTGAAATGTAAGAGCTTTATTAGAAGAATGGCTGTGAGGGAAGACAGGTAAAGAGTGAAGGAAAACTGGAGAGCCAGTGGGGTGTTGTACAGATTTGACCCTTGTGAAGCAGAGAGGGAAGGAAAGAAGGAGGATTGTGTGGAAGACTCTTAGACTGCAACATAGTTTAAAAAAGTCCTTGACCCAAAATCACTTATGAGAGGAACTCCCCATCTCCCAAGAATGGACCTACATAGATGTCTAACTATGATCAGTTATTGGTTAGGAGCAGTACAACCTCCAGAGAAAACAGGGATGGATTTCAGAGTGCAGTAGTTGAGGCCTAGATCAATCATGCTTCTTGGAGGGCGGAGCAAGATGGTGGAGGAGTAGGAGACCTGGATTTCGTCTGGTCCCAGAATTCAGCTGGATAGGGATCAAACCATTCTGAACACCTACAAACTCAACAGGAGATCGAAGAAAAGAATAGCAACAACCCCCTGAACAGAAAAGCGACCACTTTCTGGAAGGTAGGACGTGCGGAGAAGTGAATCCGAGATGATATTTGGGAGGATAGACGGCGGGGGAGGGGCCTCCGTCAGCTGCTACTGGCAAGTGATAGAGCCACGGAGCACAAAATCGGAACTTTTAGAAGTCTACTCCACTGAGGGACGTCGCTCCAGTGGCTAAGCAGGGGGTGAACCCTCATAGGACAGTGTGGTCTCAGGACCCTTGAGGTCACAGGAAGACCGGGGGTGCCTGAGTGTGTAGAGCTCCCAGGTATCAGAGTGGGGAAGCTGGCTGCAGAGACAGAGCCCATGAGCAGGCTCTCAGCTCAGGGTTGCCATAAACCATGATCCATGGCACAGTTGGGCCACTGCTCCTCCAGCAGGGACCCAACAAGCGGCAGATCTGGGAAGACTCCACTTCCTCCCCCAGGGAGGGGTGGCGCGGGAGTACACCATAGCGATCTGCTGGGTTTGGAGACTCCACACGGGCTCGGGTGCCAGAGATAGAAATGCTTGGTCACAGGCTGGGTGAGCATGGAGTGCGGCCAGAGACCGGGGAGACGGGAGTGATTGACTGCTTTTCTCTGGGGGCTCACTGAGGAGTGAGGCCCTAAATTCTCAGCTCCTCCAGGGTGGAGATTAGGAGGCTGCCATTTTCACTCTCGTCCTCCAAAAAAAACTTGCAGGGAACAAAAGCTCCCAAGAGCAAACCTGAGCAGATTATTTTGCCCAGACCCGGCAAGGGCAGGGCAATTCCGCCTCCAGCAAACACATTTGGGAACCACGGCAACAGGCCACTGCCCCAGAAGATCAGCAAGAACAGCCAGCTAAGACCAAGTTTACTGATCAATGAAAACGGCAGAACTCCAGGGCTAGGGCAATAGTGCACATAGAATTCATGGCTTTTTCCCCATGATTCTTTAGTCTTTCAAAGTTAATTTTTTTTAACGTTTTCTTTTCTTTTTTTTTTTTTGAATTTTTGTTTTTCCCCTTTTCAAGCAACATCTTATCAATCCTTTTTTTAAAAAATATTTTTTATTTTTCATTTTTAGAGTCATATTCTATCCCTTCATAGTAGTTACCCTAAATGTTGGTATATATATTGTTCTCTTTTAAAATTTTGAGATACAGTTTCTTCTAACAGATCAAAATATACCCTAAATCTCTAGTATATGGCTTTGTTCCAATCTCCTGCCTGATCACCTTCTCTCCTTTTTTTTTTTTAAGTCTTCTTTCTTTTTTCAACCAACTTCTTATCTTATCAATTCCTTTTATAAAATCTTTTAATATTTTCATCTTACAGTCATATTCCATCCCTTCATCGTATTAACCCTTATTTTTGTACATATATAAGTTTTCCTTTTAAAGTTTGTTTTAAAATTTTGGGAGGCACTTTCTTCTAACAGACCAAAATACACCCAAAATCGAGTGTGTGGCACTGATCTTTGCACCAGCCATATCATATTTGATCATATTCTGTTTGATTTGTTTTGTTTTGTTTTTGTTTGCTTTTATCATTTCCTTTTTCTTTTTTCTTTCTTTTTCTTTTTCTTTTCTATCCCTTTCATTCCCCCGGTTTCAGTTCCTTTCTGATTTGTTAAGTGTATATCTTCTGGGGACGTTGGTGCCCTGTTAGCATTTTGTTCTTTCATTCATCTATTCTCCTCTGGACAAAATGACAAGACAGAAAAAATCACCTCAACAAAAAGAACAAGAAGCAGTACCGACTGCCAGGTACCTAATCAATATGGACATTAGAATGATGTCAGAACTAGAGTTCAGAATGATGATTTTAAAGATACTAGCTGAGCTTGAAAAAAGCATGGAAGTTATTAGAGAAACCTTTTCTGGAGAAAGAAAAGAACTAAAATGTAACCAAATCAAAATCAAAAAGGCTATTAATGAGGTGCAATAAAAAATTGAGGCTCTAAGTGTTAGGATAAATGAGGCAGAAGAAAGAATCAGTGAGATAGAAGACCAAATGATGGAAAATAAAGAAGCTGAGAAAAAGAGGAGAAATAACTACTAGATCACGAGGGCAGAATTCGAGAGATAAGCAATACCATAAGACGAAACAACATTAGAATAATTGGATACGAGAAGAAGAAGAGAGAGAGGGGCAGAAGGTATATTGGAGCAAATTATAGCAGAGAACTTCCCTAATTTGGGGAAGGAAACAGGCATCAAAATCCAGGAGGCACAGAGAACCCTTCTCAATATCAATAAAAATAGGTCAACCCCCGACATCTAATAGTAAAACTTATGAGTCTCAGAGACAAAGAGAAAATCCTGAAAGCAGCTCGGGAGAAGAGATCTGTAACCTACAATGGTAGAAACATTAGATTGGCAACAGATCTATCCACAGAGACCTGGCAGGCCAGAAAAGACTGGCATGATATATTCAGAGCACTAAATGAGAAAAATAGGCAGCCAAGAATATTATATCCAGTTAGGCTGTCATTGAAAATAGAAGGAGAGATAAAAAGCTTCCAGGACAAACAAAAACTAAAGGAATTTGCAAACACGATACCAGCCCTACAAGAAATCTTGAAAGGGGTCGTCTAAGCCAAGAGAGGGCCTAAAAGCAACATAGACCAGAAAGGAACACAGACAATATACAGTAACAGTCACCTTACAGGCAATACAATGGCACTAAATTCCTATCTTTCAATAGTTACCTGGAATGTAAATGGGCTAAATGCCCAAAGCAAAAGACACAGGCTATCAGATTGGATAAAAAAACAAGACCCATCAATACGCTGTCTGCAAGAGACTCATTTTAGACCCAAAGACACCCCCAGATTGAAAGTGAAGGGTTGGAAAATGATTTACCATGCTAATGGACACCAAAAGAAAGCTGGGGTTGCAATCCTTATATCAGACAAATTAGATTTTAAACCAAAGACTGTAATAAGAGATGAGGAAGGACACTACATCCTACTTAAAAGGTCTATCCAGCAAGGAGATCTAACAATTGGAAAATATATATGCCCCTAACATGGGAGCAACCAATTATATAAGCCAAGTAATAACAAAAGCAAAGAAACACATCGACAACAATACAATAATAGTGGGGGACTTTAACACCCCCCTCACTGAAATGGACAGATCATCTAAGCAAAAGATCAACAAGCAAATAAAGACTTTAAATGACACACTGGACCAAATGGACTTCACAGATATATTCAGAACATTCCATCCCAAAGCAACAGAATACACATTCTTCTCTAGTGCCCATGGAACATTCTCTAGAATAGATCACATCCTAGGTCACAAATCAGGTCTCGGCCTGTACCAAAAGATTGGTATCATTGCCTGCATATTTTCAGACCACAATGCTTGGAAACTAGAACTCAATCAGAAGAGGAAAGTCAAAAAGAAGTCAAATACATGGAGGCTAAAGAGCATCCTACTAAAGAATGAACGAGTCAACCAGGAAATTAAAGAAATATTAAAACAGTTCATGGAAACAAATGAAAATGAAAACACAACTGTTCAAAATCTTTGGGATGCAGCAAAGGCAGTCCTAAAAGGAAAGTATATAGTAATACAAGCCTTTCTTAAGAAACAAGAATGATCAGAAATACACAACCTAAACCTACACCTAAAGGAGCTGGAGAAAGAACAGCAAATAAAGCCTAAATCCAGCAGGAGAAGAGAAATAATAAAGATCAGAGCAGAAATCAATGAAATAGAAACCAAAAGAACAATAGGATAGATCAACGAAACTAGGAGCTTGTTCTTTGAAAGAATTAACAAGATTGATAAACCCCTGGTCAGACTTATCAAAAAGAAAAGAGAAATGACCCAAATCAACAAAATCATGAATGAAAGAGATCAGAACCAACACCAAAGAAATACAAACAATTATAAGAACATATTATGAGCAACTCTATGCCAGCAAATTAGATAATCTGGAAGAAATGGATGCATTCCTAGAGATGTATCAACTACCAAAACTGAAGCAGGAAGAAATAGAAAACCTGAACAGACCTATAACCACTAAGGAAATTGAAGCAGTCATCAAAAATCTCCCAAAAAACAAAAGCCCAGGGCCAGATGGCTTCCCAGGGGAATTCTACCAAACATTTAAAGAAGAATTAATACCTATTCATCTGAAACTGTTCCAAAAAATAGAAATGGAAGGAAAACTTCCAAACTCGCTTTATGAGGCCACCATTACCTTGATCCCCAAGCCAGACAAAGACCCCATCAAAAAGGAGAATTACAGACCAATATCCTTGATGAACATGGATGCAAAAATTCTCCCCAAAATACTAGCCAATAGGATCCAACAGTACATTAAAAGGATTATTTACCACGACCAATGGGATTTATCCCTGGGCTGCAAGGTTGGTTCAACATCTGCAAATCAATCAATGTGATACAATACATTCATAAAAGAAAGAAGAAGAACCATATGATCCTTTCAACAGATGCAGAAAAAGCATTTGACAAAGGACAGCATCTTTTCTTGATCAAAACTCTTCAGTGTATAAGGATAGAGGGTCCATACCTCAATATCATAAAAGCCATCTATGAAAAAACCACAGTGAATATCATTCTCAATGGGGAAAACTGAGAGCTTTCACCCTAAGGTCAGGAACATGGCAGGGATGTCCACTATCACCACTGCTATTCAACATAGTATTAGACGTCCTAGCCACAGCAATCAGACAATAAAAAGAAATAAAAGACATCTGAATTGGCAAAGAAGAAGTCAAACTCTCACTCTTTGCAGATGATATGATACTTTATGTGGAAAACCCAAAAGACTCCACCCCAAAACTGCTAGAACTCATACAGGAATTCAGTAAAGTGGCAGGATATAAAATCAATGCACAGAAATCAGTGGCATTCCTAAACACCAACAACAAGACAGAAGAAAGAGAAATTAAGGAGTCAATCCCATTTACAATTGCTCCCAAAACCATAAGATACCTTGGAAAAAATCTACCAAAGAGGTAAAGGATCTGTACTCAACTATAAAATACTCATGAAAGAAATTGAGGAAGACACAAAGAAATGGAAAAATGTTCCATGCTCCTGGATTGGAAGAACAAATATTGTGAAGATGTCAATGCTACCTAGAGCAATCTACACATTCAGTGCAATCTCCATCAAAATGCCATCCAATTTTTTCACAGAAATGGAACAAATAATCCTAAAATTTGTATGGAACCAGAAAAGACTCCGAATAGCCAGAGGAATGTTGAAAAAGAAAAGCAAAGCTGGTGGCATCACAATTCTGACTTCCAGCTCTATTACAAAGCTGTCATCATCAAGACAGTATGGTACTGGCACAAAAACGGACACATCGATCAATGGAACAGAATAGAGAGCCCAGAAATGGACCCTCAACTCTATGGTCAACTAATCTTTGACAAAGCAGGAAAGAATGTCCAATGGCAAAAAGACAGTCTCTTCAACAAATGGTGTTGGGAAAATTGGACAGCCATATGCAGAAGAATGAAACTGGACCATTTCCTTACACCACACACAAAAATAGACTCCAAATGGTTGAAAGACCTCAATGTGGGACTGGAGTCCATCAAACTCCTAAAGGAGAACACAGGCAGCAACCTCTTCGACCTCAGCCACAACAACTTCCTAGAAACATTGCCAAAGTCAAGGGAAGCAAGGGCAAAAATGAACTATTGGGACCTCATCAAGATATAAAGCTTTTACACAGCAAAGGAAACGGTCAACAAAACCAAAAGTCAACTGACACAATGGGAGAAGATATTTGCAAATGACATATCAGATAAAGGGCTAGTATCCAATATCTATAAAGAACTTATCAAACTCAACACCCAAAGAACAAATGATCTAATCAAGAAATGGGCAGAAGACATGACCAGACATTTTTCCAAAGAAGACATCCAAATGTCCAACAGACACATGAAAAAGTGCTCAACATCGCTCAGTATCAGGGAAATCCATATCAAAACCACAGTGAGATATCACCTCACACTGGTCAGAATGGCTAAAATTAATAAGTCAGGAAATGACAGATGTTGGTGGGGATGCGGAGAAAGGGGATCACTCCTCCACTGTTGGTGGGAATGCAAGCTGGTGCAGCCACTCTGGAAAACAGTATGGAGGTTCCTCAAAAAGTTGAAAATAGAGCTACCCTACGACCCAGCAATTGCACTACTGGGTATTTACCCCAAAGATACAAATGTAGGGATCCAAAGGGGTATGTGCACCCTGATGTTTATAGCAGCAATGTCCACAATAGCCAAACTGTGGAAAGAACCATGATGTCCATCAACAGATGAATGGATAAAGAAGATGTGGTATCTCTATACAATGGAATATTATGCAGCCATCAAAAGGAATGAAATCTTGCCATCTTCAACGACATGGATGGAATGGAGAGTGTTATGCCAAGCGAAATGTCAGTCAGAGAAAGACATGTATCATATGACCTCACTGATATGAGGAATTCTTTTTTTTTTTTAATATTTTATTTATTTATTCATGAGAGTCAGAGAGACAGAGAAGCAGAGGCAGAGGGAGAAGCAGCCTCCCTGCCTAGCAGGGAGCCCGATGCGGGACTCGATCCCAGGACCCTGGGATCATGACCTGAGCCGAAGGCAGATGCTTAACCATCTGAGCCACCCAGGCACCCGATATGAGGAATTCTTTTTTTTTTTTTTTTTAAAGATTTTATTTATTTATTTGACAGAGAGAGAGACAGCGAGAGAGGGAACACAAGCAGGGGGAGTGGGAGAGGGAGAAGCAGGCTTCCCGCCGAGCAGGGAGCCCGATGCGGGGCTCGATCCCAGCACCCTGGGATCATGACCTGAGCTGAAGGCAGACGCTTAACGACTGAGCCACCCAGGTGCCCCGATATGAGGAATTCTTAATCTTAGGAAACAAACTGAGGGTTGCCAGAGTGGTGGGGAGTGGGAGGGATGGGGTGGCGGGGTGATAGACTTTGGGGAGGGTATGTGCTATGGTGAGCGCTGTGAGTTGTGCAAGACTGTTGAATCACAGATCTGTACCTCTGAAACAAATAATACATTATATGTTAAAAAAAGAAAAAGAAAAAGAAGAAGATAGTAGGAGGGGAAGAATTAAGGGTGGGATATCAGAGGGGGAGATGAACCATAAGAGACGATGGACTCTGAAAAACAAGCTGAGGGTTCTAGAGAGGAGGGTGGTGGGAGGATGGGTTAGCCTGGTGATGGGTATTAAAGAGGGCACTCTCTTCATGGAGCACTGGGTGTTATACGCAAACAATGAATCATGGAACACTACATCAAAAACTAATGATGTCATGTATGGTGATTAACATAACATACTAATGATAAAAAATATGACACCTATTAAAAAAAAATCATGCTTCTCAGAAATGGAGATCTGAGACATGTTTTCATGACCATGACAAAGCCTAGAGCTGTGTCTAGAATTAGTAGAACTTCAGTAAAGGCTTATGACTGTTCTGCCTAATCTAGTCTTCTGAAAGAAAACCACAAGTCTCAAAAACCCTGCATATGTCTTCTATTCTTTGTTTTATTCATGCATGCATTCTGGGTCTTTCAATAGTCACATGTTCTAAATATTGCATACTAATAAAGCAAAACAAACTCTATTGGCTTAGCAGGGAGCAATGTGTTCAGCTAATCATATATTGCAAATGCCACTCAGGTGCTGCCTTTAATGCATAACTGCCAGGCACCCTGATTTTGTCAATACCACACTTGGACTAAAGTCAGCATAGGTTAGCTGAGAGCATAGGCTACTTCATCTCTCTCTTATTCTAATGGAGTGTAATTTCCATACACCCTAACCCCAATTTACCTTCTTATTATTCTGAAGTTAATAGTTGTGCATCAAATCAAATGACTTTTAGGGCTAGGAAACACAGTTACAAGTTCTTGGAAATCCACATATAGCAAGATCCATCCAGGCCATTTTCTATCATTATTTCTCTCCTTTGATTAAAGAGTTGAGGACGAGTCCCAGTCAGGTGAATTGCGAATATTTGAGTTTTTACAAATTACTCCATCAAATTCTGAGGTTACCCAAAGTGCCAAACATAAATGTATTATGTAGGGAAAGGCTTTCTTCAGTGCCCATCTCCCAATGGTGAGAGCCTTTCTCATAGCATATCTTCAGTTCTTAGTTCTTAGAGCCTTGGTTTTGAAACCCCACTTTAAAAATTCTCTATAGGGGCACCTGGGTGGCTCAGTTGGTTAAGCGACTGCCTTCGGCTCAGGTCATGATCCTGGAGTCCCGGGATCAAGTCCCACATTGGGCTCCCTGCTCAGCGGGGAGTCTGCTTCACCCTCTGACTGTCTCCCCTCTCATGCTCTCTCAAATAAATAAATAAAATCTTTAAAAAAATAAAAATAAAAAAAATAAAAATAAAAATTCTCTATAGTTGTATCAGTTTGGAAGTGAGGCAATCCAATCCAGTTACCTTTCCTTGGCTCTCTTTATAATCTTCTTACTCATTTTTTAGAGTTTCTAAAAGACTCATTCAGTCTCACTTTGTCATTACTCAGATGCTCCAATCATGTTATAAATGACTTGGCTCTGGCAGTGGTGTGCTAAGAATTCTTGCACAGTGAAGGGAAATAAACCAGAATTAAGGCTAAAATGATGTGAGTAACATCTGAATATAGCCCTCGAGAAGAGGGGCTTGGGCATCCTGGGCCAGGACATTGGCTAGTGCTGGTAATTGTATTCCAAAGAACAGGGACTAAAGCTGGATTCCAACATGAAAAATACTTGGCTGAGAAAGCCAGAGAGGCAAGCCAAATCTGAACCCATCAGGTTCTGGCAAGCCAAGAAGCAACACCAAGGCCCAAGGTCCTGGGGCAAGATGGAATAGTAGTTTCAGAGCCAAGAGTTCATAGCAGACTGGAGATAGAGAAGCAACAGGTGAGGTACAAGCAAGCAAGATCTAGGAGGATTGCCATGATTGATTTAGGGTATCTCTAGCTTATCACTAATCATTGATAAGTCTGACATTGGAATATTTTAGTTGCCTTAAAGGGCCAGAGTTAGTTTAGTGTATGACAGAGGTTCTGTCCCAACATTAGGTTAAACCTGTAAGTCCAAATGGTGTGGGAACAAATTCAAGTTCCATATCAACTTGTTAATTCCAAGGGATTCAATTTGAAGGAAATGAAACAAGATGCAGTTTTGAACTTCCTAGGCAGATATGGTTTTTGTTTTTATTTGCAATTCTTGTTGTCTTTCAAGGAGGATCATGCAAAAATTATTGGAAAGATTTCCACAAGCAAAACCTAGGATGAAGCTGCCAGGAAGTGCTTATTTTTTTACTTTTTCTAATTACTATAATGGAGTGGTTAAAAGCATTAGTTCTGGAACTAATGTATCTAACTTTAAATCCCAGTCTTGCCAATTACTAGCTATGTATGACTTTAAGTAAATTTTCTAACCTCTTTGGGCCCCAGTTTCTGCATCTGAAAAGTGAGACTAACAGTAATATCTATCTCATAGGGATGCTATGAAGATTAAATGAATGAATGAATGTAAAATTCTTATATCAGAGCCTAGCACATAGTAAGAGCTCATTAATGTTAATTACTACTATTATTTACTTGTAGACAGCTGGGTAGACATTTTGAGTAGAACATTCAAGGTCTAGATCTGCAGTTTTCAAACATCTTTAAAACAGTGAATTCTTTCTTCAAATTAAAAATTTTATGGAGAAATTCAATGCATATGATAGATAAACATGATACTTCTCCAGTTAGTACAGGAGATGGGGAACTCAGGGCCCTGCCCCCTTAGCCCTCCATATGACATCATGGAATGCAGGGGCCATGAAGAACACAATTTGAAAATTACTGAGCTGGAATTGCCCAGACCCTACTTTCTAGGAAGGCAGATACTATCATCTGTTTGTCTGGGTTTTCATTGGTTCAATGAATGGAACCTACAATGCCTGGAATAGTCCTGATGGACATTTGGGAGTGGACTGAGGACAGAATGGAACTTATTTGACAAATGGTTGTGCCTTCATTCATGCTGTAGTTATGTAGCAGAAATAACTACCTACAGCACAGAATTATTTCAAAACATGAAGTACTTTTGCTAGAAGTTGGTAAAGGGAAGAATAACTTAGGTTTTTAGGTGAGTGCAGGCACATGTGTGCGTGCACACACACACACACACAGAGGCATGTCTGGCATGTGGACAGTGTATCCATGTTTAGAACAAATTTCCAAGTGTCTTTGTGAGATATTTCCCCAATTCATTCAATCAACAAATATTTACTGAGAGCTTATTATGAGCCAATCACTATTCTGGATGCAGGTCTTACAGGAGTGAACCTAGCAGACAAAAATCTCTGCCCTCATGGAGCTCATTTTTTGGTATCATTGTAACACATTGGTGTCTTTAGTGCCTAGAGTTGAGCAGTTCTAAGCTTGGGGAAGTTTATTCCAGATGTGTTTTAGACATTCATAGGCTAAATAGAATCATAGACCAGTGGATTGGAGTGAATCTTTAAGAATATTTTATCAAAATCTTTTCTTTTACAATGGAGAAATAAAGGTCAACAAAATCGAAATGCTTTGCTTGAAGTCCACACCAAATTGGTGTAAAACAAAACCCAGGTCACCTGTCTAGCATTAGGGCCATAGAGAAAATCGTCACCCTTTGTGCAGCCTCATCTCTGTCTCTTCCAGCCAGTTTGCTACTCTATGTCTATTTCCTTTTGTCATAGTTGGGTCTCAGGTTTGGGTTCAAAATTCCTCTTCTACTTGATGACAGGATGCAGAATGCTTAGATTAATCAAAAACTTGCAGTACTACTCAGAATTTCACTCTCCCACAGGCTGTTTTTCACTCTCAAACTTTTACATAGGCACTTCTCTCATGGCCATTCATTCTGCCTTAAAGCTAAGCTTACCTCATGGTCTTTTTCACCCCTACTGCAATGCCATTTCAGCACATCTCTGGAATGGCCAGTACCTGGCATGTATTTCTTACAGCCCATCTGCTATATTTTGGTTAAAACATTTACTTGTTAATTTCTTTCTTCCATGAACACGTGTGTATCTAATGCACACTCTCTAAATACAGTTTATGTCTTACAAAATCTGTGCTTTGCCAATGAAATATCAAGGTGTCAATATTGGATTTATCCATTTATTTATAAAATATTAATAAAAACCAGGTGCTCTATTGGGCACTGAGAATGAGAAGATGAAGAGGATTATTCTTTTCTCTGAAAGAATTCACAGACTAATAGGGAGAGACATAAATGCATATTTACAGTCTGATGTAATAAATGCTAAAAGAGCTATGGGAAAACAGAGGAAGGAGAAACTAATGGTACAAGCCGGAAAATTTTCACAGATGAGGACCCTAACTGTGGGTCCTGGAGAGTAAGTAGGATTTTCCAGATGGAGGAGACAGGAGCAGGGAGACATTTCACTTAGAGAAAATAGCACGTGCAATCACATATGTGTGTAAAATGGCATGGCATACTTGGGAAGCTGTGAGTCATTTGGAATTTTTTGAGTACAGGTTCCTTGAGCCCCAGGGTATTAAGGATTAAGACTGTAGATGGACTTAGTGGAGTTAATAAAAGAATTTGACTTTATTCTGCACAGCAGGGAAGCTTTAAGGAATGTAAGCCAGCAAATGATGTGATTAGATCTGGATGTAGTGGAGAAAAATGACAGTTGTACTGCTGTGGAGCAGTAAGGGGCTTACAGATCTGTTGGGAAGCCGTTAAGTTGGAGTGAAGGGCATGTGTAAGACACGACAGAGCAGAGGTTCCTAGTTGATCACCCATGAGCCACATAGAATTCAAAGTTGTATTTCGTGTTGCTTGTACAATGGAAACTCATATAATATTTTTTAAAATTCAGATTAGCTGCCATGTGATCATATTTTACATAAAAATATGAATTTCCATATTTTTTGAAAAATTAGAAGAAGGTATACAAACAGTTGGCTGGAGTTAGCAATAGTTGTTCCCTATAGATGAGGCATGCATTCCTGGCCATCACAGTCTCCAGTTCTCACTATCGTGTGTAAGTCTAAAAAATATTGTCACTAGCTATATCCCTGAGGGCATCCTCACAAATGGAGCCTCTCCTGAACCCAGAGGTAGTTGCCATTATCACTGGAACTCACTTCTTAGTGAATTGGGGGCATGGGTCTTTGATATCCTGATTTTATAGGCATCTTTAAATTCAATTTTTTTAACCATGGCTTGACTCTAATACTAAAGTGGTTTGGTGTTGAATGTAAAAAACCCTCCTTAAAAATAAATTATTGGAGTTTCCATTGTGTAACAAATTAAGTACTAGAAGAATGCTTGTAATAAGCCAGTCACAGGTCTAGGCACCATGAAGGATACCAATGATTGATTATAAGCCCTCTCAGAAACTAACAATCTAATTAGAAGCCATTTCCAATCTGATAGCTAAAGCTACCACTTATTTGTAAGTCCTGCCACTCTGGACACTTGATGAATGCTTTCTAACCAGTAGAGTACCATTTAGTGCACTGAAGCAGCTACCTTCTCAAAGGTACCCTGAGGCCTGAACTAATTTCTACATCTTTCAAAGGAGTGAAAGCTGCAAGCAGAGAGTAGCATCTGAACTGATCAGTGCAATCTATTCACACTTGGACCCTGACTGTTCACTGCAGGTAAAAGGGCATTCATTGTAAATAGGGAAGTTCACTGAGTCCAGGGAGGTTTGAAGAGCAAGCAGTCAGCATGTCCCCCGGAGCAAGATCAGAACTGCAAAATTTAAAAAAATATATATACTTATTCTCCTTCTAAATTATGGCTTTAGAAGATAATACAATACAGTTGCTAGTGCTTTGTTTTTCTTAATGTTCTGCAAATTTACACATCTTCTGAGACTACAAATACTCTCACTTGCAATAAGGATAAATTATAGCAATAAACATATTACACAGGGACTTAATAGGAAAAATGATAATCTCTTTAAATGTCAAGTGGTAACATTTAATTTTATTTAAAAGGCAGTTAGTATGAGTAATTATAAGTTAATTAAATATTGATTATTCTAAGAGCTCTATTGTGATTTAAGACCTATGCAGTATAGAGTAAATCTAGCTGATTTGAAATAAACTTAAAATGACATTGGTAACTAATGTGTAATTACATTTTATGATTATTGAAAGTGACTTAACAAGCTTCATATTAATGATGAACAAGTCAAATATTATGTTAAAATATCAACATTGGTTTCTGAGTACCTAATCCTATCATATATCCATTGTCAAGCCACTACTAAATGCTTAAACTTTCTGAAGTCCTTTTTTTTTTTTTTTTTTTAACTATCAGTTTACACTCAATTTTCTCTATGGAACATTGAAGTGTTTTCAAGAGAAACTCCATGTATCCTTGTGTATCTTTTGCATTGTGCCTGTCGATATTCTCAAACGCAATCAATAGTAAGTTATTATGCAGCAAGGATCCTCCACTTACTTTGGCTAAAACATTCCTTTGAAACACTTACGTCTTACTTCAAAGTTTATGTCCATGAACTACACAGTCAACTTATCTTTCCTCTCTTTCCTCTTACTAGAAGAGTATCATTAAGTGAACACCAGCTAAATCCAAATAAAAATCATTCTTACTGTTCCTTTAGGTATCCATTAGAAGAGCAAATGCATTTTTGAGAAAGTTTCTAACTTTTGAGGGAAAATACAAAATGTGCTGCTTAGAGTAATGTTTCATAAATTTCTTTTAAAACTTCCTGACTTTGCCATTGTAACTTTCCATTCATATTCACCTTGCCATCTATCTATTTACCCATCCATTCACCCATCTATCCATCCGAATGGCTGTTTATTGAACAAACCAGTCATGACCAATTCTGCATAAGATTGTGAATAAATTTGGTCTTTTGGCCCCTTTCTTAGAAACCTAACTAGAAAGAAAGAAAGAAAGAAAGAAAGAAAGAAAGAAAGAAAGGAAGGAAGAAAGAAAGAAAGAAAGAAAGA
>NW_022589770.1:12628160-12643781 GCF_004348235.1 Phoca vitulina | reverse complement strand
AAGAAAGGAAGAAAGAAAGAAAGAAAGAAAGAAAGAAAGAAAGAAAGAAAGAAAGAAAGAGAAAGCAAGCTAACTCTGTTTGTGCTGGAGGCTAGGTAGGTGCATTGCTGGAACTCAGAAAACGGATGAGGTCTGCCTACCGCAACAAAATATAGTCCCCCAGATTGTCATTGGCTCCTTCCTCTGCTGCAGAAGCAGTAGTTCCAACCTAATGCAATAGGTATCATCAGGGCACTCCCTCTTCCACCCTGCTCCCTCAAGTAATTAAAATGGAAAATTAGAATGGAGAATGCTATAAATGTAGAAGCATTATAGACTTAATTATTGTGCATCTGACATCTAAATAATTTTTAACATCTAAAAAATTTCCAACAACAAAACAAAACATTAATTTTGAACACTCACACTCTTAGCCTGTTTCTTCTAGGATTCAGAAGATAAAATATAAATAAGGAGTGACTTGCTATTTAATCTTTTATTGAACCTATGTAGTATGTGTCTGGCACTGTGTCTACACTTAATATGCTTTATTTTATTTAAATGTGATTCCTTGCAATAGCCATATGTTGTAGGGCCTATTATTATTTCCATTTTACAGATGGGTTAGTTGAGGTTTAGAGTGGTTAACTTGCCTAAGATGACACAGTTGCAAGTTTCAAAGTCCACTTTCACATCTTGCACTACTGTCAAAAACCTTTTTTTCTGTTCTATTATCCTGCTTCCTGTTTTGAAATCCTATGCCCATAAACTTTAACATTCACTTCCCTTTATTTAAAAAGAAATGTTTTTGAAGTTTTACTTAAATCAAATATTAGTAGAACTTATAATATTTTAATGCACTTTGATTGAGGAGGGAGCGCTAAAAGAATCCTAAAATTATACCTGTTGTAAAGCAAGAATTCTTTGGTGACATGTACAAGCACCCTTTAATTTATGTTTTCTTTTACCCCAAATTTTACAGTCTCAATTTTCTAAAACTGTGATATACTTGTAAAGGTCTTAGCATGGCCTGTATTATATTAGCAGTCTCTAAATTAAAATTCATCTGATGTTTTCATATAATTCATGGGCATTATAGAATGTGAGAGGAATTAACCCATTAAACTAATAATTTTTGAGCACTATTTATGATGTGCCAGTATTATGCTAGGCATTTTACATGTTTTTTTTTAATCCTTTAATAGATTATGAAATACTAGTGATCAATTCCTGTTTTCTTTATGTAGAAACTGAAGCTCAGACAAATTAGCTAAACTTGTCCCAAAGTCACTGGTTTATTTAGGGATACACCTAGGACTTATTCTTACATCTGTCTCAGCTGAATCAAGCCTGTTCCCCTACACCAGACTGCTTTCATAATATAGTTTATAAGGGTTACTAAGAGAAACATATAGAAATATTTATTATGGCTTAATAAATACTAGGTACTTTAGTATCTCATTGATTCTAAAATGTTCACGTTTTTGTATTTTAATATTTTTAAAATTGAAGTGCATCTTTTTTTAAAAAATATTTTATTTTTTTCATTTGACAGAGACAGAGAAAGAGCACAAGCAAAGGAAGCAGCAGCAGAGGGAGAGGGAGAAGCAGGCTCCCCACTGAGCAGGGGCCCTGACATGGGGCTTGATTCCAGGACCCTGGAATCATGACCTGAGCCAACCAGGCGCCCCTGAAGTGCATCTTTTAATCAATAGCATCTTAGCACTGTATCATATTTTAATTAGGAGTACTTTTTCTTTCTTCATCATCACATTAAGTGATGATACTTCTTATAATAAGTGATATCTCAATAAATAAAATATAGAAATACATATTGAATATAATGCAATTGTTTATAGTAAGGATAGATTTCTTTTCCTATTTTAAATTCTTTACATTTTACCAGAACCCACACCAAGACTTGCTTTCCCAAGGCATTTATCCTTATGACTCTTCCTCACCTCCCCATGAATACTACCAGATTCTTCTTTTATATGATGGTACTATACCTTGTTGTGGTTGGATTTCTGAAAGAGACTTTGAACATTAAAATGGTAAATGGAACATTATGATATGTAAGTACTGTCAGGTCTCTTAAATTTGTCAACTGTTAATGTAAAATATATTATACAGGGGGAAAGCCTGGATATTTGCTGGCTGATCCATTACCATAATCTCATAATCTCTTTTTCTATAATTCATCTCCTTCTGCATTTCATCTTTCCAAAATAACTTCCCAAATTGGTAGCACCACTGAATACTCAGTTTCTCAATTGTGTCTGCTTTCTTACAACCTTGTCTAAGCTACTCTACCTGCTTTCAAAGCCCTCTATAGTCACCTCACCCCACAAACCCATTTTTATTTCCCATTACTCCCCAGCACAATCTCAGTAACTCTCCCTTCCTATCTTCCTATCAAAGTCTTTTAAGATTGGGAGTCCTATCTTGGCTCTGTGGGCTGAAACAATCCTGCTCATTTATCTAAACTCAGATCAGATATTACCTCCTCTGTAGGACTGTTCTTTGTTCATCTTTTCATTCCTGGCACCTAATACATAGCCAGTGTTCATTAAAAGTTGGTTGAAAGAAGGAAAGAATGAATAGCCTCTTCTTTGAGAGTTTTTATTAGCCACTAGTTTTATTGAAAATAGTTTCAGCTCCTATTCCATGCACCAACAGAACACCTTTGAAACCTGAGCTTTTTATCTGGGCGTGTAAATACTCCCCTTCAAAATACATTAATCTCCATAAGCTTTTATTATTATTATTAATATGCTATGAACTCCAATACTTTGTTTTCCCCCTTCTGCGCCAAGAAGGCACTTGCCCTCATCTAATCACATCTGCAAGTAAGCAAATATTGGCAAAAACTCATAAAATCTTATTATTCCCTTTAGGTAAACAATGTCAAACTCAGTGGCCACTGTTGCCGTTTATAAGTATGAATCACAAATTTACATTGCCTCTGGACATCATAAATGGCCTGTCTCATAAAGTGTTAGTAAAAACCAGCTTCCACTTCTGTAAGAAGGGCCGGCATGAATAATCAACTCCAAACAAGCCTTTAAAATCATTTTGATGTTAAAGGTTGCTTATTACAGTTCAAGTCTTAAGAGTAACATGCAATCTTTACTTTTTTAGTTCTATTCCATAGGTTTTGGTGGTTGCTTGTAAAAATCATACTGTGTAACAAGGAAACCTAAAATGGCTTCTTTGAAGGCAGGCATATCAGTTATGATTCTTGACTGTAAGCAGCAGAGACTATAAAAGGAAATTTATCGCCTAAGTATGGAGGATTCACAAGGACTTGAGAGGCTAGGGAATGGGGCTTGAGGATCAGTGAGAACCAAAGAAATTCCTGAGAACAGGAGAGAGAAGCCTTGCAGCTATGTCAATAACCTGAACTGTCTGATTAGAACACTACTGTCGTCATTATTAAAATGAATGAGTTTAAGAGAATTCCTCAATACTTGAGGCACCCACTTAAGAGTTCTCCTTTTCCAGTTTCCTTTCTGTAAGAGAGATGCCTAGAATTATACTGTACTGTCTACAAAATTGCATACAGTGGGGAAAAGGTAACATCCCATAGTAAATCAGGAGGCTATTAAAAAGGGGAATGCATATTGAGTGGCCCCAAAGTAACAAATATCCACCACAGAAAGTGCTCAAAAATACAGGCTTACATTTATTCAGTGTATCATTTATTCAGTTGGTCAACTAACATAATGCATGTCTACTCTGTCTAGCTACTAAGCAGAGAAGTTGGCCCCTGACCTTGAAAGGAACACAATCTAGTAGGTAAGAGAAGCCTATAAGGGAATAAGTACAATGCAATCTGATTAGGGTCACAATGAGTCATGAATAAAGTGAAAAGGAAATTCACTGAACAGGAGCCATGAAAGGCAATGAAGAAGAGGGAAAAGAGTATTGACTGTGGAATCATTGGAGGTGAATTTGATTCTCTGTTCTAGTACTAACAGCTCTGTAACTTTGGCAAAAGCCACAAATCATCTCCAAAAGTCTCTGTCTTCATCTATATAATGAAGAGAATAAATGGTCCTTGTAGGATTGGGAAAGGTAAATGAGATTGCATATATTTAAGCATTTAGTACTTAGCAGGTATTTGGTAAGTGGTGGTTGATTCATTCATTCATTTATTCATTTATAACACAGAAAGTGATTGACTTCTGGCTGCACAAAGAAGGGATTATTGGAAATAGATTTTAAGGAAATGAGTAGGTATCCATCCCTCAGGGCAGAGGGAAAGGACATTCTGAGCACATGCAAAGGTGAAGTGATAAAGGCATGGAGATGTATGGAAAGGTGGCAAAAAGATCAGCAAATACGGACTGTGAACATTTAGAGCAGTGTCAGGCAAACAAAGGAGAATGATAGGGGAAAGTTGATTAAGATGTAGTGCAATGTTAAAGAGTTTCAATTTTGCCCAGTAGTCAGTACTTTTCAAAATGTGATCCCTGTGCTTTTTGTATCAAAGTCACTGGGATTGTTTTTTAGAAATGCAATTCCCAAGGCTCTAACCCAGACTTCCTGAATCAGAATCTCTGAGATAAGGTGTGGTTAATACACAATTTTTATAATTTACCTGGGAGATTTTAAGGCTCCTTTCAGTGTGAGAGTCCCTGTTAAGGTAATAGAGAGCCAAGGGAAGTGTTTAAGTGAGGTATTCATGAAAAAAAAAGGAGATATTAAGACTCCATGCACTGGGTTTCTTTTCCTTTAGGACTTTGGAGTATATTCTATCCATCTGGGCAGGATTTTTTATATTGTTGAGCTAAACCTAACACATATAAGACAGAATCTCAGCTCAAATAATGGTATTGTCTTTTTATAGCTAAGAATCAGACTAGACTATGGAATAATTCTGTGGCAAATAAAATGGAGCAAGATGGCTGATAATAAAAATGAGTGATTTCTAAAAGCATTTAACACTCAAGGAGATAGAGCCAGGAGAAGTATACTTTTGGAAAGGGGATAGGGGTGGGAGAAGGGGGAAAAAAAAAGCAGCATAAATTTTCTGAGTTATGGTAAATGTCACAGAGAATTCAACAATTTTCTTTGCAGAATTTAGAAAATGAGTGTGCATAATTCCAACTGGGTGATATCACAGGGAATTTGAAAAGTACCCTGAGGCAATTCAGAGAGCTGCTTTTACATTCAAACTGAATGAAAGAAAACATCCATATTTCAACTAAGCGTGCACACACACACACCCAATGGCTGCATGCAAACACATACCACAAAAGCACTTAGTCACAAAAATATATTGTTAGGTTGAAGGTACAGCAGGTAAGATTGCTTTCTGGATGCCCTCTATCTATCCAGGCCCAAAGTCAGGACTTAGATTTTGAGCCAAAATGATAAACCAGCTACAATTCAACCTCGGACTTTTTGTTGGGAGCTGAAATTATAAAAAACAATGTTAGTTCCTTGTTGTTCTGATTTAAAGCCTTAAAATTACATAAGCATGGACTTCTGTAGTATTTAGATGCTTATTTGCAGAGGACTGCATTGAGGCACAGCCTGTAATTTCTGGCAGCCCTGTGAGCAATGCATTAGAGTCTGAACTCCTTTGAACTAGTTCCTTGCTTTCATTCGCTTACTAAATGTAAACCAGAAAACAAATGAGAGGAAAGGAAAGGAGGCTGGTAACATGTTTAAAAGATCACAGAGGGTCATGTGAGGTAAACTAGTAGGAAAAAGCAAACTATCCATCATCTAGGAAGCAATTTTAATATAATAGCATGAAGAAAAGTTGTAATATTTATGAAGCAGAAAGATAAACAAATGTATTTTCATGGCCATGGTGATCTGGGCAACAGAAGTGAAGAATGTCAGTGGAGAACTCAACATGGAGCTCAGAGTGGTCACTCTTGGTCAGGTTCATCCATCCAACCATCCATCTACCCAACCATCCTCCAGCCATTCAACTAATGTTCATTTAGCCATTACTAGTGTCATTCTATGTGCTAGGTGGTGGGGATACAAAGATAAACAGGACACAGTGTCTTATGTCAAGGTACACACATTCCTGTGAGAGAGGCAGATATGGAAATAAATATTTACAAAGCAATATATATAAATATAGACTGTAAGCACGCAAATAGTCATAAGAGCATAAGGAGGAAAACTGGAGAAACATAGTACTCCAAACTGTATGTGTACGTAACCAAAGAGAGACACCAAGGAAGGTCCATAAGACTCCTTAAGGGAAAATTAATATGATTTTCTGGATGATTTTAATGGAATATTGTAAACTTGCTTGATATGTTACCATTTAAATATCATTCAGATGATCATGCTACATTCAGCTGGAATTTGAATTCTGAAGATGACAGTAATGCAACTGGAATGACACATGTCCTGTTTGTAGCTCTCAGGATGAAGTGGGGAATGAAGGAAGGGAAGTATGTGGTCAGGATCTCCACTCCTGAGTCAGGAATTTTTAGAGATTCAGGTCATTTGCTTAATTGCAGTAAGTTGATGGTTGTATCTTCATTTCTCATAGCCCAAGAGTTAAAGAATGTTAAAGTAGAATCAACTCAAATTAAGTCTTAAACTCTGGATAATGACCTTTTTCTTTTTTTGTTGACTCAGAGAACAGTAGATAAGCAGAAGGACCTGGCATTTATTGAGCACCTACTCTGCATGTGGTTCTATGTCCAGAACTTAAATTTATCTTCCATATTAGTACTATGTGGGGGGGGGTATGGAAGTGACAATACTACATAGAAATTCTAAACATAGAGATTTCTGGATTCAAATCCCAATTCCTCCATTTACAAATTGTGATCCTGGGCAAGGTACTTAACCTATCTGGGCCTCAGGTTTTTAATCTGCAAGATGTTTATATTCATAAAACCTACCTCAGGGGTGCCTGGGTGGCTCAGATGGTTAAGCGTCTTCCTTCAGCTCAGGTCATGATCCCAGGGTCCTGGGATTGAGCCCCACATCGGACTCCCTGCTCAGCGGGGAGTCTGCTTCTCCCCCTCCCTCTGCTTCTCCCCTTACTCATGCTCTCTCTCTCTGTATCTCTGTGTCTCTAATGAATAAAAAAAAATCTTAAAAAAAATAAAATAAAATAAAACCTACCTCAGTGGTTTGTATGACTATTAAATGATTTAATATAAGTGAAACACTTGAAGTAATACCTGACTCCAAATGAATATCAATAAATGTTAGTTACTCTTACTGCTCTCAGTACTACATAATATTTTGCTTTTTATTTAATATTCTGGGGAGAACACCATTCATATTTTTTTTAAAAAAAACTTAGCAAACTAGAAATAGAAGGAATAGAATTTGATAAAGTGTAGTGACAAAGGGCATACAGTAAATATCTTACTTAATGGTAAAATGTGAAAAGCTTTCTTTATGAGACCAAGCAGCAGACAAGGATGCCTTTTATTACCACTATTATTCAAAATTGTACTGGACATTCTATGGAGAACATTTAGGCAAGAGGGAGAAAAGAAAGACATAAGGACCAGAAAGGAAGAAATGAGCTGTCATTATTCACAATAATGCACATAAAGAATAAAAAAGAATTATTGGAATTAAAAGATGAATTTGTCAAGATTGTGAGACACAAGGTCAACATACAAAAGTCAATTGAATTTCCATATTCTAGAAACAAACAGAAAATACAATTCTAGGGCACCTGGGTGGCTCAGTCAGTTGAGCATCTGCTTTTGGTTCAGGTCATGATCCCAGGGTCCTGGGATCAAGTCCCAAATCAGGCTCCCTGAGAAGTGGGAAGTCTGCTTCTCCCTCTGCCCCTCCCCCCAATTGTGCTTGTGCACACATGCGCACTCTCTCTCACAAAAATAAATAAAGGTAAAAAAAAAGGAAAGACAGTTCTAAAGAGACAACTTTTACAATAGCATAAAAATGTCAAACATCAGGATAAATATAATAATTTTTATGCAGAGAACTATAAAAACATTATTTACAGAAATTAGAATTTGGAAAACTCAATAGTTTAGAAGACTCAATATTTTAGGTGTGTTCATTTCCCACCAAATTAATCTAAATTTCAAGCTCTTTGGTAGATAAAGTCTTCCCAAATACTTCTTCTATAAGAATACCTTGGGGACGCCTGGGTGGCTCAGTCAGTTAAGTGGCTACCTTCAGCTCAGGTCATGATCCCAGGGTCCTGGGATGGAGCCCCGCATCAGGCTCCCTGCTCAGCGGGAAGCCTGCTTCTCCCTCTGCCTGCCACTTCCCCTGCTTGTGCTCTCTCTCTCTGTCTGTCAAATAAATACATAAAATATTTTTTAAAAAAAGAGTACCTTAACCATTCTCAATCTTTTGTATTTCCATATTAATTTTGAAACAGTACATCAAAAGAAAAAAATGTTGAGATAGCAAAGGATTTCAGACTGATTTGAGAGAGAAATGTGAACAATTTCCATACATGATCAGCTTTCATATAAAATTTACAAAGTACATAAACAAATTCATAATAATGAATGCCATTTGTCCCAACAAATAGGATACGTCACACATAAGAAAATAGTAATAATGGGGGTGCTTGGGTGACTCAGTTGGTTAAGTGTCTGCCTTCAGCTCAGGTCATGAACCCAGGGTCCTGAGATCAAGCCCCACATCAGGCTACCTCTGCAACTCCCCCTGCTGTGCATGCTCGCTCTCTCTCTCTCTCTCTGTCAAGTAAATAAATAAAATCTTTTAAAGAATTAAAGAGATAAATGGGAAATAGCATTCTTAAAAAGAATAATTTATTAAATTAGAAAAGGCATATATAAAAGTGAACTAAAAATATTAAAAATAAAAACAATAAATGACTTAGTAGATGAGTTAAATAACAGACTATATAAGGTAAATGAGAAAAAGTATATTGGAAGAGGCAACTAAGTAAATGTGGTAGAGGTTGACTAGATAGTCACTAGTGGCATTCCCTTTTCCTGGGCATAAGAAACCACATTTCCTGGATGTCGTTTGACTGAGACTGGGGCTATGTGATGGCAATGTAAGTGACATTAATGTATATGAATTGTAGGCTGTATGTGTCCTCCTTTAGGTTTGCTGGATGATTCTGGAGAAATTGAAGACCATACATTGATGATAGCAACATCACAAGATAAAAGGTTTTGTTTCTAGGTCTTAAGTTAGAGAAGACTTATTCAAAGAGCTCCCCATCATTGAACTGTAACATAGGCAAGAAATAAACCATTGTTCTGCTTTCTGAGTTTTTTTTTTTATTATTATTATTGTGCAGCATAGCATATCCTAAGTAAGCAGGAAATTGCCCAAAATGAAATAGACAATAGAAATGCACAGAAAAATGAAACAAAGTTACATAGTACAGACTGAGCAGCTCCAACATATGTATAGTTGGTGTGTCAGTGAGGAAATATCTAAATGAGGGAGAAATTATTACAGGGGATAATAGAAAATTTTTCACGATTAAAAGACAAATTGTAAGTTTAAAAAAAATATTCAGTGTACTAGTTTACTTGCAGTAGTGAGTTTCATAATAATTCTAAAAAAAAAAAGAAAGAAATTGGCCAAAGCTTAGAAATGCATTGTAAAATCTTTTTATAACTTTTCATTTGCTTACTCTTTCATTCATCCATACAAAAAATATTTTTAAGAACCCACCATCTGTCAGATTCCTTGCCTATAGTAATTGTTTACAATCATAAACAATACTTTTACATAAGAAAAGTAGCCAACTATTAGTATAGAGTGTATAGTATATAAAAAGAGGATTGATTGCATTCTGGATAGGAGGAACAGGGCCTGTAATGGCCAGGAAATGAGAGAGAGAAATTCTTTAAAGATAAAAAAGATTAGTTTGACTGGAATTCATGGGACATGACTGAAAGAACATGAGAATTAGAAGGCATATTTCTTGATTGAAATCTGATGATGGTGATTATTTTAAGGTTTTTCAAAATCACCCATTTATTTCTATTTTTTTAAATATGAAAGATAAGAAATATAAAGTATATTTTGAGAAAACATGTAGTTGAAGAGAATTCTGCCAGGTTCATGAGATCTATTTCTAAATGGGGACAACCATGCTGCATATTGTCAGTCCACGGAGAGGATAATAATGCATTCCAGAAGTTTAAGTTAGTGTGATCTTCTGGGAGTTAAATTAGGGAAAATAAAACATGTCAGTAAGAGAAATCATAGGAAAATGTGAGCAAACTCATTCCCAGATTGTGGGCCTAGCTTTGTTTTGATCATGAAGAATAGATCTATTAGGATTTGAAATAGAAACTTATGAAAGAAATTGAAGATGATGCAAAAAAAATGGAAAAAACATTCCATGCTCATGGATGGAAGGACAAATATTGCTGAAATGCCTATAATACCCAGAGCAATCTATGCATTTAAAACAATCCTTATCAAAATGCCACCAGCTCTGTTCACAAAACTAGAACAAACAATCCTAAAATTTGTATAGAACCACAAAATACCCTGAATAGCCAAAGCAATCTTGAAGAAGAAAAGCAAAGCCGGAGGCATCACAATTCTGGACTTCAAGATATATTACAAAGCTGTAATCATCAAGACAGTATGGTACTGGCACAAAACAGACACAGATCAATGGAACAGAATAGAAGCCTAGAAATGGACCCACAACTGCATGGTCAACTAATCTCTGACAAAGCAGGAAAGAATATCTTATGGGAAAAGGGCACTCTCTTCAACAAATGATATTGGGAAAACTGGACAGCAACATCCAGAAGAATGAAACTGGACCACTTTCTTAGACCATACCCAAAATAAATTCAAAATGGATGAAAGACCTAACTCTGAGATAGGAAGCCATCAAACCTAAAGGAGGACACAGGCAGAAACTTCTCTGACCTCAGCCTTAGCTACTTCTTACTAGACATGTCACCAGAGGCAAGGGAAATAAAAGCAAAAATGAACTATTGGGATCTCATCAAGATAAAAAGCTGCTGCACAGTGATGGAAACAATCAACACAACTAAAAGGCAGGCTATATAATGGGAGAAGATATTTGCAAATGACATATCTGATAAAGAGTTAGTATCCAAAATCTATAAGGAACTTATCAAACTCCACACCCCCAAAAATGAATAATACAGTTGAGAAATGGGCAGAAGACATGAACGGGCCTTTTCCCAAAGAAGACATCCAGATGGCTAAGAGACACATGAGAAGGTCCTCAACATCACTCATCATCAGGAAAATATAAATCGAAACCACAATGAGATACCACCTCACACCTGTCAGAATGGCTAAAATTAACAACATAGGAAACCACAGATGTTGATGAGGATGCAGAGAAAAGGGAACCTTCTTACATCATTGGTGGGAATGCAAACTGGTGCAGCCATTCTGGAAAATGGTATGGAGGCTCCTCAAAAAGTTAAAAATAGAACTACCCTATAATCCAGCAATTGCACTAATAGGTACCCAAAGGATACAAAAATACTGATTTGAAGGGGCCCATGCAGCCCAATGTTTAGAGCAGCATTATCAAATATAGCCAAATTATGGAAAGACCTCAAATATTTACCTACTGATGAATGAATAAAGAAGAGGTGGTATATATACATAATGGAATATTACTCAGCCATCGAAAAGAATGAAATCTTGCCATTTACAATGACATGGATAGAACTAGAGTATATTATGTTAAGTGAAATAATTCAGTCAGAGAAAGATAAATATCATATGATTTCACTCATATGCAGGATTTAAGAAACAAAACAGATGAACATCGGGGAAGGGAAGAATAAAGAGCAAAAGGGAAGCAAGCCATAAGAGACTCTTAACTATAGAGAACAAGGGATGGAACCAACATGGAGCAAAGCTGAGACTGCAAAATATGGCCACAAGTAAAAGAAGACACCAAGGAGAGAAAATTCTCCCTCCTTTTTCCAAATGCCAAGGATAATTCCCTGGATAGCATTGTGCTTTTGAAGAGGATGATGGATCTTCTGCAAATCATGATTCCATTCTTTGTCATTTTTCATAACTGTGGACCTTCTTCTGATAATGATCACTTCTTTGAGATCATTTGAATGGGGCTGGCCAATAACCAGCTTGTAGATGTAATATCTCAGATAGGATAAGATAATCTAGGGAAAGTTTATGAATATATGGAACTTCCTTAAAGTGATCAAGTCCTTTTTGGTCATTTTCAGCAAGAACATGTCTATGCTGGCCAGTCAGGTGGACCATGATTTTCCTTTCCCGACTGATGCAATGGATCTACCTCCTAAACAGGATGGAGCTCATGTAGTATCTTAGCTAGCTCAAAGTCTTGGATGAGCTCCTCTTGGAGTCTTGGTTGCTTGGTGGCTTTACCAAGCTATCTTCCCACCCCACTGCAAAGTCTTAACCTTATGGAAAATCCCTTAGCTTCCTTAATTGTTCAGAAAAATATTTCTAGTAACATTGCCTAGCCCCAAATCCTATGGAATTGGGAGTGGCTAGAGCAGTTTCCAAAGATACTAGGAACCTTGGCCTTATAGAGTGTCTCTCCTCTGATCCAGAGCCTGTGAAGAGGTATGAAAGTGTTTGCACTTGAAAAGAGAGGAGTAAGCAGACATCCCCAGGGGAAGTTAGCACCTGACTCAAAGGAGAGGCTTTTTCTGTCCAGCTGGATTAGGAAGCACTTTATCCATTGACTGGAAGAAATTGATAATGTATTATTTAAGTGCAAGTGGCAACCTATAAGTGGGTCAAAAAGTAACCTTAGTAGATTATAGCTAATATATATTATATATAAATACATATGTATATATAATATATGTTTAATTTCTTTTTTTGAAATTTTGAAAATATTTTACTTTAAAATAATAAGGCATTTTTCATTAGCTATATAACATTTTAACTTTGTGCAATTTTTAGAAATAATTTATCCAGATCTTGTGGGCTCTCTATCCAGACCCTGACAGAGTGAACATCTTCAACTTAGAAGTCCTACTAGCAGACAGAACCAGGCTTAGGGAGATGATGATCTCAGAAAAAAAATAGGGAGAGTAAATATGCTATGAATTAAATCAGCCAAACACAGGAATATTACCTCACAGAGCATCAATGAAAACTTAGAGAGATGTCCTTTTTAATGTCCTTGTTACCATGCTGTGCAGTTCCACACAAAACAAAGGATCACCTTCTCACTTTTGTAAAAGGAGCTTGTTCTCTCAGAGGGAATGTGGGACAGAACTGATTAACAGGGAACAGTTGGCCTCTCCAGTAAAAGTTTTTTTAATATTCCTTTTGATTTTGGGATCTGTGATGTTTCATCCATCTTAACATCATCAGACAAATATCAAAATGGGGAAATAAGCATGTTCTGAATGCCTTTTACAAACCAAAAACTTTTATGTCTTTGATCCTATTTAATCTATACAGTAGTTCTGTATAGTATACATTACTCTCCTTATTTACAAATGTGTAGCCAGTAGCTAGATATAGGTTGTGCCTGAGGTCACTTGGCTAATAGGTGATAAGGGCAGGAGTTACTCCTGGAGGAGCTCCACAACACAACCATAGCAGGTTTTCCTCTCTATATCACACTTTCTCTCTAACCACAAATAGAGCATCCAGTTTACTTTATTTTGATATTATTTATTTCTATGCTTTCTTTGATGTAGGGTCTGATTTGTTTTTTGTTTGTTTGGTTTTTTTTTTCCCCCATGCATTTGGTTGTGATCTTACCATGGGGTTATTGGTCCCTAAGTTTTTTACAGAACCACATACTGAGACTACCAGTGCTAAATGACACATGTCCATCTAGTAACTCTGTTTTGACCTCCTTCTTGAAGCCTTGATTCCACAAAAGATGGAGTTCTCTTCCAGGTATTTTACTGCTACAGTTTTGCACAAACCAAAACAAATCTTTTGGAATCTTAGTTTGAAGACTGACTACTTTAAAAACTGGCATCCTTTATCACCTCAACTAAATTACCTTTCTCCACAAGACATATGCTTTTCTCTAAAAAGAATAATGTAATGTGTAAGTCAGCCAATACTTCACTCCATTCAAACAATGTGTTTAAATTCCTCCTTCTTTCATTATTCAGAACTAGAATGTTCTCTTGGTAGATTTTCCAAACTTTCTTGTTTCCTTTTGGCTTTCTAATATTTGCCCATTTTACTACTTTTGCTGCATTTGGGATTGTTTGGATATTAGGTGAACTGAACAGGTAGGTGCCTTAGGCAGCAGTGAGTTCAGTTTGGATCTGTCTGATACTCAGTGTTCTTCATCCCAGTCATGGGGCACTCTTCAGTGCGTTGCAACTGTTCTCAATGCTCACCAGTCTGAGGAAAAAGCTTGACAGACTTTTGCCCCTTTCTAGAAGGGACCACCTAAGATGGGTGGTTAAGGAGGTTGGGAAACACCTTTGGCTGTATCATTATTGCTTCAGCAAACTCCGACCTTGCTTCCTGATCTAGCAAGTGCTCATTCTGGATAGAGAGCCCTTTCCAGAGCAGACTATTTCACAAGCATCTAGCAGGATATCCCAGAGGCCCTCACAGCCTCTTTTGAAAGAATACTAGTGTTTTGGAGATCTCAGCAGTAAAAGCTGAAATGTTTTGTCCATTAGGAAATGGAGCTGCTGGTCTGTAGCATGAAATGGGATCTCAAAGGCATTTTTGCTGGCCAATGCTTTCATGCTGTAGAGGTAATTGTTAAAGTATTGATTTCGCTGGGTCTCTTGCTGTAGCAAACTGCCATCCTAATCTGCAAGAGTTTGGGTTAATACTTGACACCTTGTTTCCTGGAGAATTGAGTGTCAATTTCCTTCCTCAGGAGCTTGCAGCATTGCCTCCCACAGTGCATGAGGTCCTTTTAAAGATTTCATTTCAGGGGCACCTGGGTGGCTCAGTTGTTAAGTGTCTGCCTTTGGCTCAGGTCATGATTCCACGGTCCTGGGATCAAGCCCTGCATCGGGCTCCCTGCTCAGCGGGAAGCCTGCTTCTCCCTCTCCCACTCCCTCTGCTTGTGTTTCCTCTCTTGCTGTGTCTCTCTCTGTCAAATAAATAAAATCTTAAAAAAAAAAAAAAAAGATTTCATTTCAAGGCTCAATATGCCTTGTCACAAATTAATGCATTTAAACATCAAGCCCTCCCATGTCATCACCAATATGACAGTCACCTTAGTCAACCAGTTTACCCCAGCACCTGCCTCCTTATCCCTGCCCCAGGGCAGTGGCCCTAGGCTCCCCTGACAATATTTTAAAAGGGATGTCCAACATATGACTTGTCTGAAAGCACAGAGGCTGGGGAAATGATAGGATAGCTGGGGAAATGATAGGGTAGAAGGCCTGAGAAAAGGAGAATATGTCTTTCTCCTTTCTTCTGACAAGAGACACTCACAGGTAATGCAACAAGGATGTGTGGGAGTTGACTTCCTCTATGACGGTCAGGGGATCTGTTTCTGTACCGCTTTGGTGTGGTTGTGGTTTGGCTGGCTAACACTCATTCTAGCCATTGGTGGGAATCTGATTAGTTCAGTTCAGCCTAGGAACAGGTTTCCATTGGGTCAGGATCTTCTTCTTCTTCTTCTTTCTTCTTCTTCTTCTTCTTTTCTTTCTTTCTTCTTCTTCTTCTCTTCTTTCTTTCTTTCTTTCTTTCTTTCTTTCTTTCTTTCTTTCTTTCTTTCTT
>NW_022589770.1:12511977-12628150 GCF_004348235.1 Phoca vitulina | reverse complement strand
TCTTCTTCTTCTTCTTCTTCTTCTTCTTCTTCTTCTTCTTTCTTCTTCTTCCTCATTTTAAGAGGAGGTCCCCTCTAAAGGGGGACAGAGGGAAAGGGAGAAACAGAGAGAGTCTTAAGCCAGCTCCGTGTGCAGCATAGTGCCTGATGAAGGGCTTGATCTCAGAAACTTGTATCATGACCTGAGCTGAAATCAAGAGTCAGAAGCTTAACTGACTGAGCCACCCAGGTACCCCTGGATCAGGAACTTCTTTAGTCTAATCACCTGTGGTTAGATTGCAAGGTTAGGGTCCCATGGACAGAAGGACCTTAGTCCTTAGGGGAAATTCAAACAGTGAGGAAAAGGGCTAGGAAGAAGCACCAAAATTGTCTACATTAATTAACTTTCTCTGATAGAAATTACCAAGATATAAAAAAGGGCAAAACCCACATCTCATTTATTAGTGAGTCTAGTGATCTATTAGTTATGGAAATATGCTGATTAGCCATATAGAACCCAGAGAAAATAGCTCTTTTATGTTTGCTTTGACTGACTTGCATCATGGTAAGGGGTGTGTAGGTTCTAGGAAACTTAATAAAGGCATGTTATTGAGAACATTGTGCACTTTGGCACACACGTCCCTTAATGCAAATCTAGGGACAAAATCTCTTTAATGGTCTCAGTTCCAGGAAAAGCTGTATTTCTTCTGAGTAACTATGTTGACTTTATAATACAGACGTTTTGAGTCTTATAAATGATTGTTTCTCCTTCCTTTGGCTACTAGCTCAGAACCAAATTTGTAGACCACTTCCAGCAAGTGTATGGTATTTTAAACTGTGTGTTCCTGTTTGTTCATCTTCCATATGGCTTTATTTTATACTCTTCCTATTGTCCTTATTTTCCTTGTCTTCCCTTGCTGACTCAGTTGGTCCCTGCCATGTCCCCAACAATGCCAATTCCAAAGGCACTCTAGAAGCCTTACTCTATCCCCAGGGAAATGGGGCTCTGAAATAGTTCAAAGTTAAAATGGAATTCCCAGCTTAACTAAATTAAGCTACCGTATCAGGGGAGGAGGTAGAGATCTTAGTGTGAGGACTAACTAGTCATAAACAAAACAAAATGAGAGATACCAGTTTTAGTTCCTCATTCTCTCTCTCTCTCTCTCTCTTTTTTTTCCTGCCTGGGAGATGTTCTGCCTTGGAAGGCCAAGTGGGTATCTGAAAAGGATTCAGAGAAAAGGAAGTTCAAATCAGCTGATCATGTAGGTTTCTAGATTCATCTTTACAAGGAATTGGGTGGAAATCTAAATTGGTACAGCCACCATGGAAAACAATGAGGTTTGAGAGGTTCCTCAAAAAATGAAAAATGAAAAAATAAAAAATAAAACCAACAAACCAAATATGATCCTATAATTCTACTTCTGGAAATATATTCAAAGGAAACAAAATTACTATCTCAAAAAGATATCTGCACCCCACAATGTTCATTGCCGTATTATTGACAATAACCAAGACATGAAACAACTTAAGTGTCCATCAAAAGATGAATAAAGATAATGTATATATATATATATATATATATATATATATATATATATACACACACACACACAATGGAATATTATTCAGCTATTTAAAAAAAAGAAGGAAATTCTGCTATTGGTGAAAACGCATGGATCTTGAGGGCATCATGCTAAATGAAATAAGATAGAGAAAGACAAATGTATATGATCTCATTTATATGAGGAATCTAAAAAAAACGAACTTATAGATTCAAAGAACAGATTGTTCATTGCTAGAAGTGGGGGTTAGGGTGGAAGAAAAGGGTGAAGGTAATTAAAAGGTGAAAATTTCTACTTATAAGATAAGTAACTGTGATTTAATGTACAGCAGGGTGACTATAGTTAACAATACTGTATTGAATATTTCAGATTTGCTGAAAGAGTAGATTTTAAAAGTTTTCATCACAAAAAAAAAATTTAAGTATGTGAGGTGATTAGTGTTACCTAGACTTACTATGGTGATTATTTCACTGTGTGTGTGTATACACTTGACATGCATATTAAATCATTATGTTGTATATCATGAGCTAATATGTAATATAGTATTATATATCAATTACATCTCACTAAAACTGGGAAAAAACTGAAAAACAAACAAATAAAAAGACTCAATTGGGTTACTGAGTACCCACCATAGCTGCTTCTGTTTACCACATCAACTGGGACAAAGCCCTAACTAGAGAGGGAGAGTATATCCACATATACTTGTCCCTCTATTTTTCAGGCCATCATGGCCAGGTTAGGCAACTGGAATAGAGATTTAGATTCTTGCCACAGAGAACATGAATAACAGCTACAAAGAACATGAATAACAGCTACAGTTTCCCTATTGATTTAACCTTATTAGATCATATTTATTTTTGAAAACTGCCTGAAATCCCTTTGTGAGCAAAACAGGATATGTATGCGTGACTGAAAGAATAAAGAACTATAATAAAAATGCAGGGAAAGGGGGTGCCTGGGTGGCTCAGCCATTAAGCGTCTGCCTTTGGCTCAGGTCATGATCTCAGGGTCCTGGGATCAAGCCCTGCATTGGGCTCCCAGCTCAGCGGGAAGCCTGCTTCTCCCTCTCCACTCCCCCTGCTTGTGTTCCCTCTCTCGCTGTGTCTCTCTCTGTCAAATAAATAAAATCTTTAAAAAAAAAATGCAGGAAAGTTAGCAATGTCCCCAGTGATGTCAGTGCTCTCCCACTCAGTGATTTGTCACAATGACTGAAATCCCACCATTAGAAATATTTCTTTGAAATGAGTTTGTTTCTTCAAAACATCAGGATCAAAATGAACATATTTTCTCCTCTAACACATTGGTAATTTAAAATTGTATCTTCAAGTACTTTATAAATGGAAAACCCTTTACAAATGTAAGAAGTTATATTATTTAGCATGATTAATGTCATAACTTAGATTAATCTGGATTAAATTATTCTTATCTTGGAAATCAGAAGGAAAGACCTGGCACAATGAGGCAGAAGACAGATGAATCATAAAAGCAAGGGAAAGGGAAAACCTGGGAATGATTGAGATATGCTGGTGTTCATTCTTGTCTGCGTAGAGCAAATTCAGGGTGATGAAACCATCAGGGAGGAAGACCACCTCTCCCGCAAGAGGCTAAACAAGTAATAGATTACTTGGTTCAAACCTTCGTTCTGCCATTTACCAGTTGCATGATCTTTGACAGTGACAACTTTTCTGTATTGCTTTCTCATCAGTGAAAGGGGGAGAATAGTAGAACATTTCTCATAGGGGAGCTATGAGGACCTAATGAGTTGATGTTGGGAAAGGGGTGAGAGCAGTGCTGAGCATATAGTAAACATCATATTGGTTAAATAAAATATGAAAAAAAATGGTGGTCTAGGCAGGGACTGGGTATCAGAGAGGTCATGAATTGCCTATGATCTTAAGTCTAATATGCTTTTATTTTTCCATTTAAGAGACATATTCATAAGACATAGGTATAAGACAAATAGAAGTGAGGAGTTCAGTAAGACAAAAAATATACAAACCTGGTAGAAGAGCAAGTGAAAAGAGATTGGAAAATAATTTAAAGAAAACCCAAGAGAATTTGACAACAGATGGAGTAGTAAGTATGTTTTGGTTTTGTTCTGTTTTTTTGTTTTAAGAACAGATAAAACAGTCCTTGAATTTGAGAATGGCAGTAACGTAAGTGCACATTCCTGATGGTTTGGAAAAGTGTCCTGGGCCTGTTGTGAACACAGGTGTTGATTAAATGATGATGGACACTTCTAATGAGTGAACAGTGGTTCACTCATTGCATTGCATACCGACACTGTCCAATAAAGACAATGAGAGTCACATATGTAATTTAAAATTGGCTGGAAGTCCTATTAAAAAGAAAGAAATAAAATCATCCTTAATATTATATTGCATTTAGGGGTGCCTGGGTGGCTCAGTCAGTTGAGCAGCCAGCTCTTGATTTCAGCGCAGGTCATGATCCCAGGGTCCTGGGTCAGGCTCTGTGCTCAGCAGGGAGTCTGCTTCAGGATTATTGCTGTCCTTTTGTCCCTTCCTCCATTCTCTCTCTCTCAAATAAATAAATAAATCTTTAAAAAAATACCATATTGTATTTAAATTGATATATCCAAAATATTATTAGACTATATAATCAATATAAAAATGCTTATTTTACTTTTTTTATTAAGTCTTTGAAATCTGATGTGTATTATGCATGTATAGCACAACTAAATTCAGATTAACCACAATTCAAGACACATGTAGCTAGTGGCTATAGTATTAGACAGAACAGTTTCTGTACCTTCGGTGAGAAGAATCCTTGTCATTAGCCCCTGTCATGGAGTACATAGTGCCTATGTCCACCAGATTAATGTTCAGTTGTTCCATTTTGGTCTTCTATGGTTGTAACTACATATATTAGGTTCCTACTCTGGATTGCGCTCTCAGATACTGAGAATTCAAAAATGTCTATAAAGAATATAATTTTATATACCAGGGAAAGTTTTGACTGGATTAAACTAGTTCTTTTCTACTCCACTTGAATTCAACTAAATCAAACTAGTTCAAACATGACCAGGAGAAAACTGGATCAAACTGTTTTAAGCCAGCAAGCCAGTGTGAACCTATCTTAACAAGAACAAAGATTTCTGGCTAGTTCCTTTGGGTTACAGTTTAATTATGCTATTGAAATGTAGTTCTGATTTCAAATGCTTCTTATGTGTTTTGATTATTTAGTTTCCCCTGGACTGTGTGTATTCTAGAAATTTCAAAATAGCTTATATTGTATCCAATAATCTTCTTTGCCAATTCAAAGTTGAGCAATCTATTCTAATAATATTAAATATTTTAAGTCACTTATGAACAGGTAGATTTTGTCAGATCCAGGACATCATGAGAAAGAAGGCAGGAACCAGAAAGAGATGCAAACACAAAACATAAAATTAAGGTCAAGTAGCCTTAATCATGAGTTGATGTCAGATTTGGAAATAATAGGGTGTTAAGAGTTTTCTGACCCTTAGGACATTGCAGAACAAGTGAGTGGTGAGAGTTCTGAGATTGGACCTCAGTTCACTCTTGATCAATATGAGGGCCATGGTAACTGTATCCAGAGAAGAGGCAGCAAGAAGAAGGAAGTAGAGAAAGGAGACAAGTTAGTGAATACCCGTCATTCACCTAACAAGACTACCAGCTTGGGTTTGGGTGGAGCAGGCCTGTGGAAGAGTCTCAACAATGCTTTGAGCTGCGAAAAAGGAGTTAAGAATGAATTGATGCAAGGACAATCTGCTGGGAGATAAGCTAGTTCTACCTCAGTCCAGATTTATTACCACTCAATCCATGCTGCCTAACACTGTCAGGCTAACTTGTTATGAACTGAATTCTCATTTCTTTTAGGTCTTTCTACTTAAAAACATTCAGTGACTCCCATTTGGTTACCAAGCCAAATTTAAAACTTTTTTTCTAAATCATCTGCCTCACCTTTCCTAGCCAGATTAATTTTCTTGCCACTTTCTGGTGCTTCTAACCTCCAGAGTCAAAGCTACTGTTTTCTTTCTTTCTTTCTTTCTTTTTTAAGATTTTATTTATTTATTTGTCAGAGAGAGGGAGTGCACAAGCAGGGGGAGCAACTGAGCAAGGAGTCTGATGCAGAACTTGATACCAGGAACCTGGGATCATGACCTGAGCCAAAGGCAAATGCTTAACCAACTGAGCCACCCAGGCATCCCAGAACTACTGTTTTCAGTCTCATATTAACTTATCCTTCATGTTTGACTCCCCGTCTTCATTCACTCTTTTCTATGCTCATCAAAGTTCTACCCATTCAACAAGGCCAACACAAGGTCTTGCTTTCTCTCTAATTTCTCTAGCCTGATAGATCTCATTTTCCTCTGAAGTCTCTAGCCCTGGCCGGCATCAAACAACTTATCACCTATATCACCTCACCTTAGTCCTTGAGAATTTCGTCAGTGCTAGCCTCAATACCACAAGTAGTTGGCAAGATATTCAATGGCAAAATTATGTTTTTATAGCTACTTCCTATCAGCATTATAGAGTTATAAGCACATAAATTCTTTGTGCATTCATTCAAAATGGGTCTTGATGCTTACTATGCCACTATCTACTTGGGATGCAAGAGAATAAGGGTCTTGGCTTCATGGAGTTTACAATCCAATGGGAGGGAAAAAAAGATGTAAATGAATAAATTCATTAATGAAAATTAATTGGGCCAAAAGGGAGTTATCAGTAAATTTTAGTTAGAAAAAGAAAGAGAGAGATATTTATTTTAAAGAATTGGCTCACAGGACGCCTGGGTGGCTCAGTTGGTTAAGCGACTGCCTTTGGCTCAGGTCATGATCCTGGAGTCCCGGGATCGAGTCCTGCATCGGGCTCCCTGCTCAACAGGGAGTCTGCTTCTCCCTCTGACCCTCCCCCCTCTCATGTGTACACTCTTTCTCTCATTCTCTCTCTCTCAAATAAATAAATAAATAAAATCTTAAAAAAAAAAAGAAAAAGAACTGGCTAACATAACTGTAGAGGTTTGCAAATCCAAAATCTACAGGGTAAGCCAGCATACTGGAGACTCAGGGAATAATTATAATTTGAGTCGAAAGGCTGTCTGCTGGCAGGAATTCCTTCTTCCTCCAGGGAGGTCAGTCTGTTTTCTATTAAGGTCTTCAACTAACTAGATGAGACCCACTCACATTAGGGAGGACAATTTATTTTACTGAAAATTCACTGATTTAAATTTTAATCTCATCTAAAAATATCTCCCAGAAACATCTAGAATGATGTTTGACTAAATATGTGAATACCATGGCCTAGCTGAGTTGACACATAAAATAAGCCATCACAAGACCTGAGTTTGAAAGATGTGTTTCAGTTAGTTAAAAGAGGAAAGGTGGGAAGGGTGATCCTGAAAGAAGGAACAGGTGAAGAGGTGTGAAACACAACATGTGTGTAGAAATCTATAAGCAGACCATTATTACAAGATCATAAATAAAAAATTGGAAACTGGTGGAAAAGAGTTCTGAGGAGATCTGTGGAAGCCTAGTCATGGCTTGTGTGGCATGTTCAGAAGTTTTGACTTTATTCTATAGATGTTTGGGAGCCAATGAAGGTTCCCTACTTAGATTTTCATATTACACAGATTACTTTTGCTGTAGTATGGAGAGGGGATTTGTGGAGGCAAAACTGGGGGCAGAGAAGCCAGTCATAGAGACATTATAGTAGTCCCCAAGAACCATGATTAATGTGGGAACTATGGAAATGGTTGTAGTGTTAGAGGGTTAAGGGGTTACATTCAAGAAATATTTGCAAGGTATAATAAGCAGAACTAAATGTTGGGATGTATAGAGAGGGAAGGGAAAATCTAAATTGACTTCCAGATACCTAAGTTGGATGCTCAAGTGTATTTAGGCTCATGATTTGTGATCAGAATGCAGAGGAGCAGCAAGTTTGTGGAAGATATAGAGGGAGGATAGAGTCTTGATGCACATAATGAATTCAGATTTGAATATACTAAGTTTGAAGAGTTAGTGAAACTTCAAAAGGAGATGTGCAAAAGACTCCATGAGTCTTAAGTTCAAAGAGGCTATGTGAACTTAAGACAAAATTGTGGGGCTCATCAGCATTTAGACAGTCATGTTCAACAAAAACTTTAATGAAACTGACCAAATAGAGCCTGAAGAGAAAAAGATCAGCAAATCAAGGCCAGAGGTAGGTAGGGTGGGGTAGGTAGGGTGGGGTAGGAAGGGTGTTATGTGGTTCACAAAGATGACTGTGAAGAATAGTCAGAGAGATAGAAGGGAACCAGAAACATCAAGAATCAGAGAAGCCAAGGCAAGGGAAGGAACTAAAGGGAATGAGGATTCAACAATGCCAATGCAGCAGAAAGTTTAAGATACCCACTTGTGTAGGTCTATGGTATTTAGCAACAAAGAGGCCAGCAGCAGCCTCAGCAATCACAACTGCAGTGACGTGATGGGAAGAAAAGCCAGATGGTTATGGGTTGAAGAGTTGAGCGGGAAGAGAGGGAATGGCAGTCTCCAAACAAATGCTTGGCTGAGAAAGGAAGGAGAAAGGAATACTTGGTTAAAGGGAAGATTGTAATTTTTAGTATGCAGGAGACATGAGCATGTTTATAGGCTGTGGGAAAAGAGCCAGATTGATGGATAGGTAAATGTTGTAGGATGGAGAGGAGATCATTGATGGAGCACAGTGGGTTCCAGAGGAGATGGGTATGAACTGGCCCTTAACTGCCATCTCTTTATCTGTGGTTTAAGGAAAGAGAGAGCTAGATTACAAAAAATAAACACATGTATAGATGGAGAAGCCCAAAACTGAAAAACAGTATATTGGTAGCCCTCATTCTTCAAAGTAAGAGGAGCTGAGATCATCATCAGAATATGAGTGGAATAGAAATTAGATAGTGTGGTTTGAGGCAACTGCTGAAGGTTTGGGATGACAAGTAAAGGGAATAGGAGAAGAAACTGTCAATGGGATTGACTTTAAAGGGTTAAAGACCATGAATTTATAGGGAATCCATAGTTAACTATTGTGTGATATTTGGGGCTCATAGAGCTGAAAGGGAAGGGTCAATAGAATAAGAGTGTTGGTAAAGAAGGGCTATCAATGACCAATCACTTTAATTCTTCAGTCCTCTTTTCTTTTACTTTAGGATGGTGTTATAGACAAATCTCTGAAAATAGCCTGTGTCATATTTTCTAAAATGTCCACTATCTGAATCTTTTAATTTTATAGTATCCTTAATTATTTCAGCTTAATGTGAAAAGGAAGAATAATTAAAGTTTTCTAATAATAGGGAATTGTCCCCTCCAAATCCATAGGTCCCAAAATACTGCATAAATAATAGAATCTTAGGGCATTTAAAGAGTGCATTTCCTTCCAGCAAACCTCCAAAAATCTGAATAGAGAATTTTGAAGATATGCATATGCATACGGGTGCATATATTTGACACAGTACAGACCTTTCATTGGAAAACTAAATAGTATTCATGCTGTGTAGTTTTCATAATTGTTTTCTTTTTGTATTATTGAAAGAGAAGCAAATCTACTTACTCTGTATTCACAGGAATGGAAATTAGTATTGGAAATAAGCAATTAAAATCCCCCCCCCCAAACTACATTAAAGATGAATTACAATATTTAAAAAATACCATATGGAGAGGACAAAATCTGATATTGAGCCAGGAAGAAAATGATCATAAAGGTCCAGGATTCAAGGACAAGCTCTTCCTGCTCCTTCACTCTCTGCAAGGTACAGGATTTCCACACATATGGTGTTAGAATCTTTCACTGTTCTACAACCCCTGGTGCAGGACCATATGTGCTGCAATCCACAAGCACAACAGGGTGAGATGGAAATTATCTGCCAGTTTTTCCTTGGAGTTCCATTGTGTTAAGGAGTTTTATAACTTGCCCCTATTATTATAATTCATCAAATTAATTACAGAAACTTTTAAATACTTGAAATCTTCCCACTGCCCTAGCCTCATATATGACTGATAGATGTTCAAGCCTGTGCCCAAGATCACCACTGTAATCCATTTGGGCTTCCGACCTAATCTCATGGAAAATTCAATCAGCTAGTTGATTAGGCACTAAATTATACTTTTCTCTGGCTGGCTTTGCTCTTGCTTCCAATTCAGAAGTGCTGTAATTACTGACTTCTCTCCCCAACCGTTCTCCATTTTGATTAGTTTTGAAACATCGAGAGTAGCAACTTGATATGTCAAATTTCCAGTTCTGAATTTTTCTTTTTTATTTAGCATAGTTTTTTTTTTTTTAATACGGCAAGAATAAATAAGAGGTTAGAGATAGCTCCCACAGCATTGCTTTAGTTTCACCAACTTTATGAGTTGTTGACATGTAGGGCAAGAATCCTCAACCCTAGTACTATTGACATTTGAGGTCAGATAATTCTTTGTTGTGGGAGATTGTCCTGTGCCTTGTAGAATGTCTTCCAGCATTCCTTGCTCTATTGCCTAGATGCCAGTGGTCACTCCCCTGTAGTTTGTGCAATCAAAACTGTCCCCAGATATTGCTAAATATTCCCCGGATGGCAAAATTGTCCTTGGTTTAAAACCACTGATCTAGGAATGGAGTATCCTTGGGAACCTCATAATATACACCCACACCAACAGACTCATTCCTCTTTGAAGAGTAAATAGCATTAGGGGGAGCAAAATATTAATCCTTATCACAGTATTTTATGAGTGAGTAGAAAAGACTTAGATTCTGAGAAAATGTGTGTGTGTGTGTGTGTGTGTGTGTGTGTGTGTGTGTCTGTCTGTCTGTCCAAAAAAACGGAAGAATTCCAGAAGTTAGAAACTAAGGGAAAAATTGCCACTGTGTAGGAACAAAGGATAGAAAGGATGACTGGGGGCATTGAAAACAAACTTCTCAGTCCAGATTTTTCTCAGTTCTGTCTCATTTGAACTAATCAGTAAAAATTGATCAACACTTATCTCTCTTTTCATCGCAACACTTAGTCCATTACCAAATCCTATTGACTTTATCTCTCAGATATCTCTTAACCTCACCGACTAGTTTCCATTTCCATTACTGCCTCCCTAGTCCAAATTAGCTAGACCTTGTCTAGACCACTCCAATATCACCTACTTGTCCTCTGGATTCCAATCTGGCCCTGCTCCAATTCCTTCTCTATGCTGCAGTCAACATGATATTTTCAAAAATCCCAATCAAACATGGTCCCACACTGTTTTATCCCTCAATGTGTCCCATTGTTGTTGTTTTTTTTTTATGTTATGTTAATCACCATATATCTTTTTCTTTTTTTTTTTCTTTTTTCTTTCTTTCCCTTTCTTTTCCCCCAGTTTCAGGTCTCTTCTGATTTGTTTAGTGTATATTTTTCTGGGGACGCTGTTACCCTGTTAGCATTTTGTTCTCTCATTCATCTATTCTCCTCTGGACAAAATGACAAGATGGAAAAAATCACCTCAGAAAAAAGAAAAAGAAGCAGTACCAACTGCCAGGGACCTAATCAATACAGACATTACTAAGATGTCAGAACTAGAGTTCAGAATGATGATTTTAAAGATACTAGCTGAGCTTGAAAAAAGCATGGAAGATATTAGAGAAACCCTTTCTGGAGAAATAAAAGAACTAAAATCTAACCAAGTCGAAATCAAAAAGGCTATTAATGAGGTGCAATAAAAAATGGAGGCTCTAACTGCTAGGATAAATGAGGCAGAAGACAGAATTAGTGATATAGAAGACCAAATGATGGAAAATAAAGAAGCTGAGAAAAAGAGAGATCAACAACTACTGCATCATGAGGACAGAATTCAAGAGATAAATTATACCATAAGATGAAACAATATTAGAATAATTGGGATCCCAGAAGAAGATGCAAGCTGTCCCATTGTTTATAAGATTAAAAGCAAACTCCTCAATGTGGCCAAGAAATTCCTAGATGCATTCCTCTTCAGCCTGATATCCTAACATATTCCCATGTCATTCATCAAGCTCCCTCTTTACCTGCATACTTGAGCATTCTATTTCCTCTCTTCTGAATGTACATCCCTATCCTTTTCTTACTCATTCTTCAAAGCTTAGCTGTAACTGAGTATGAATTTCATTACTAATGGTCTCCTCTTATTAGATGCTTGCTTCATGAGAGCAGGGAGAGATCTGTTCTGTTTGGGCCTACCTTGTACCTCCAAAGACCAGCAGCATAGTGCAACATACAGTATCCAATAAATATTTGTTTCATCATCAAATGAAGAAATAGATAAACAAAAACTCTTGCAGAGAAATCTATTAAGAGCTTTAATGGGGCTACGCCTACTTAATGTATCATCCTATTCCACTAAATACACAAATGTTACTCATTCAGTCTGATTGCATCATGATCAGTTCATATGGCAACTGAGCTGTGAGCTCTTGGTGGGTAAGCACTCTATCCTAAATATTTTTGTCTTTTTCTCTAAGGGCCTCACTAAGTGCCAAGAGCTGACTAAATTCATATGCAAAATGAACAAAAGAATGAATGAATGAATGAATGAATGAAAATTCTTTACAATTAAAAAAAGAAGAAAATTCTATATCATAAACTCCACAGATGCAGGAGAGTCAGGACTAAACTTTCACTTATATCGTAGCAACAGAGTCCTAAGGTCTTTCTTTCTTTCTTTTTTTTTTTATTATGTTATGTTAATCACCATACATTACATCATTAATTTTTGATATAGTGTTCCATGATTCATTGTTTGCGAATAACACCCAGTGCTCCATTCAGTATGTGCCCTCTTTAATACCCATCACCAGGCTTACCCATCCCCCCAGCTCCCTCCCCTCTAGAACTCTCAGATTGTTTTTCAGAGTTCATATTCTCTCATGGTTCATCTCCCCCTCCGATTTCCTCCCCTTCATTTTTCGCTTCCTACTATCTCTTCTTTTTTTTTAACATATAATGTATTATTTGTTTCAGAGGTACAGGTCTATGATCCATCAGTCTTATACAATTCACAGTGCTTACCATAGCACATACCGTCCCAATGTCTATCACCCAGCCACCCCATCCCTCCCACCCCCCACCAATCCAGCTACCCTCAGTTTGTTTCCTGAGATTAAGAATTCCTCATATCAGTGAGGTCATATTATACATGTCTTTCCCTGATTGACTTATTTCGCTCAGCATAATACACTCCAGTTCCATCCAGGTCATTGCAAAAGACAAGATTTCATTCCTTTTGATGGCTGCATAATATTCCATTGTACACATATACCACCTCTTCTTTATCCATTCATTTGTCAATGGACATCTTGGCTCTTTCCATAGTTTGGATACTGTGGACATTGCTGATAAAAAACATCGGGGTACACATACCCCTTCGGATCACTACATTTGTATCTTTGGGGTAAATACGCACTAGTGCAATTGCTGGGTCATAGCGTAGCTCTATTTTCAACTTTTTGAGGAACCTCCATACTGTTTTCCAGAGTGGCTGCACCAGCTTGCATTCCCACCAACGGTGTAGGAGAGTTCCTCTTTCACTGCATCCCCACCAACATCTGCTGTTTCCTGACTTGTTAATTTTAGCCATTCTGACTGGTGTGAGGTGGTATCTCATTGACGTTTTGATATGGATTTCCCTGATACCGAGCGATGTTGAGCACTTTTCATGTGTCTGTTGGCCATTTGGATGTCTTCTTTGGAAAAATGTCTGGTCATGTCTTCTGCCCATTTCTTGAATGGATTCTTTGTTCTTTGGGTGTTGAGTTTGATAAATTCTTTATAGATTTTGGATACTAGCCCTTTATCTGTTATGTCATTTGCAAATATCTTCTCCCATTCTGTCAGTTCTCTTTTGGTTTTGTTACTGTTTCTTTTGCTGTGCAAAAGCTTTGTATCTTGATGAAGTCCCAATAGTTCATTTTGCCCTTGCTTTCCTTGCCTTTGGCAATGTTTCCAGGAAGAAGTTGCTGCACGGCTGAGGTCGAAGAGGTTGCTGCCCGTGTTCTCCTTTAGGATTTTGATGGACTCCTGTCTCACATTGAGGTCTTTCAGCCATTTGGAGTCTATTTTTGTGTGTGGTATAAGGAAATGGTCCAGTTTCATTCTTCTGCATGTGGCTGTCCAGTTTTCCCAACACCATTTGTTGAAGAGACTGTCTTTTTGCCATTGGACATTCTTTCCGGCTTTGTCAAAGATTAGTTGACCATAGAGTTGAGGGTCCATTTCTGGGCTCTCTATTCTGTTCCACTGATCTATGTGTCTATTTTTGTGCCAGTACCATACTGCCTTGATGATGACAGCTTTGTAATAGAACTTGAAGTCCAGAATTGTGATGCCACCAGCTTTGCTTTACTTTTTCAACATCCCTCTGGCTATTCAGGGTCTCTTTTGGTTCCATACAAATTTTAGGATTATTTGTTCCATTTCTGTGAAAAAAGTGGATGGTATTTTGATAGGGATTACATTAAATGTTAGATTGCTCTAGGTAGCATTGACATCTTCACAATATTTGTTCTTCCAATCCATGAGCATGGAACGTTTTTCCATTTCTTTTTTGTCTTCCTCAATTACTTTCATGAGTATTTTATAGTTTTCTGAGTACAGATCCTTTGCCTCTTTGGTTAGATTTATTCCTAGGTATCTTATGGTTTTGGGTGCAATTGTAAATGGGATAAACTCCTTAATTTCCCTTTCTTCTGTCTTGTTGTTGGTGTATAGGAATGCCACTGATTTCTGTGCATTGATTTTATATCCTGCCACTTTACTGAATTCCTGTATGAGTTCTAGGAGTTTTGGGGTGGAGTCTTTTGGGTTTTCCGCATAAAGTATCATATCATCTGCAAAGAGTGAGTTTGATTTCTTCTTTGCCAATTTGGATGTCTTTTATTTCTTTTTGTTGTCTGATTGCTGTGGCTAGGACTTCTAGTACTTTGTTGAATAGCAGTGGTGATAGTGGACATCCCTGTCGTGTTCCTGACCTTAGGGGGAAAGCTCTCAGTTTTTCCCCATTGAGAATGATAGTCGCTGTGGGATTTTCATAGATGGCTTTTATGATATTAAAGTATCGACCCTCTATCCTTATACACTGAAGAGATTTGATCAAAAAAGGGTGCTGTACTTTGTCAAATGCTTTTTCTGCATCTATTGAGAGGATCATATGGTTCTTGTTCTTTCTGCTATGAATGTATTGTATCATATTGATTGATTTGTGAATGTTGAACCAACCTTGCAGCCCAAGGATAAATTCGACTTTGTCATGGTGAATAATCCTTTTAATGTACTGTTCCATCCTATTGGCTAGTGTTTTGGGGAGAATTTTTGCATCCATGTTCATCAGGGATATTGGTCTGTAATTCTCCTTTTTGATGGGGTCTTTGTTTAGTTTTGGGATCAAGGTAATGGTGGCCTCATAAAACGAGTTTGGAAGTTTTCCTTCCATTTCTATTTTTTGGAACAGTTTCAGAAGAATAGCTATTAATTCTTCTTTAAATGTTTGGTAGAATTCCCCTGGGAAGCCATCTGGCCCTGGGCTTTTCTTTGTTGGGAGATTTTTGATTTTTTATTATTCAATTTCCTTAGTGGTTATAGGTCTGTTCAGGTTTTCTATTTCTTCCTGGTTCAGTTTTGGTAGTTGATACATCTCTAGGAATGCATCCATTTCTTCCAGATTATTTAATTTGCTGGCATATAGTGTCTCATAATATGTTCTTATAATTGTTTGTATTTCTTTGGTGTTGGTTGTGATTTCTCCTCTTTCAATCATGATTTTGTTGATTTGGGTCATTGCTCTTTTCTTTTTGAGAAGTCTGGCCAGGGGTTTATCAATCTTGTTAATTCTTTCAAAGAACCAGCTCCTAGTTTCGTTGATCTGTTCTACTGTTCTTTTGGTTTCTATTTCCTTGATTTCTGCTCTGATCTTTATTATTTCTCTTCTCCTGCTGGGTTTAGGCTTTATTTGCTGTTCTTTCTCCAGCTCCTTTAGGTGTAGGTTTAGGTTGTGTATTTCTGACCATTCTTGTTTCTTGAGAAAGGCTTGTATTGCTATATACTTTCCTCTTAGGACTGCCTTTGCTGCATCCCAAAGATTTTGAACAGTTGTGTTTTAATTTTCGTTGGTTTCCATGAATTTTTAAAATTCTTCTTTAATTTCCTGGTTGACCCATTCATTCTTTAGTAGGATGCTCTTTAGCCTCCATGTATTTGAGTTCTTTCCGACGTTCCTCTTGTGATTGAGTTCTAGTCTCAAAGCATTGTGGTCTGAGAATATCCAGGGAATGATCCCAATATTTTGGTACTGGTTGAGACCTGATTTGTGGCCTAGGATATGATCTATTCTAGAGAATGTTCCATGTGCACTAGAGAAGAATGTGTATTCTATTGCTTTGGGATGGAATGTTCTGAATAGATCTGTGAAGTCCATTTGGTCCAGTGTGTCATTTAAAGTCTTTATTTGCTTGTTGATCTCTTGCTTAGATGATCTGTTCAATTCAGTGAGGGGGGTGTTAAAGTCCCCCACTATTAATGTATTATTGTCGATGTGTTTCTTTGCTTTTGTTATTAATTGCCTTATATAATTGCCTGCTCCCATGTTAGGGGCATAGATATTTACAATTGTTAGATCATCTTGTTGGATAGACACTTTAAGTAGGATATAGTGTCCTTTCACATCTCTTATTATAGTCTTTGGTTAAAAATCTAATTTGTCTGATATAAGAATTGCCACCCCAGCTTTCTTTTGTGTCCATTAGCATGGTAAATGGTTTTCCATGCCCTCAATTACAATCTGGGGGTGTTTTTGGGTCTAAAATGAGTCTCTTGTAGACAGCACATGGATGGATCTTTTTTTTTTTTTATACAATCTGATAGCCTGTGTCTTTTGATTGGGGCATTTAGTCCATTTACATTCAGGGTAACTATTGAAAGATATGAATTTAGTGCCATTGTATTGCCTATAAGGTGACTGTTACTGTATATTGTCTGTGTTCCTTTCCTGTCTATGTTAGTTTGAGGCTCTCTCTTTGCTTAGAGAACCCCTTTCAAGATTTCTTGTAGGGCTAGTTTTCTGTTTGCAAATTCTTTAGTTCTTTTTTTGTTTTGGAAGCTTTTTATGTCTCCTTCTATTTTCAATGACAGCCTAGCTGGATATAGTATACTTGGCTGCATATTTTTCTCATTTAGTGCTCTGAATATATCCTGCTAGTCCTTTCTGGCCTGCCAGGTCTCTGTGGATAGGTCTGTTGACAATCTAATGTTTCTACCATTGTAGGTTACAGATCTCTTGTCTCGAGCTGCTTTCAGGATTTTCTCTTTGTCTCTGAGACTTGTAAGTTTTACTATTAGATGTTGGGGTGTTGACCTATTTTACACATTTTGAGGTGGGTTCTCTGTGCCTCCTGGATTTTGATGCCTGTTTCTTTCCCCAAATTAGGGAAGTTCTCTGCTATAATTTGCTCCAATATACCTTCTGCCCCTCTGTCTCTTCTTCTTCTGGGATCCCAATTATTCTAATATTGTTTCATCTTATGGTATCACTTATCTCTTGAATTCTGCCCTCGTGATCCAGTAGTTGTTTCTCTCTCTTTTTCTCAGCTTCTTTATTTTCCATCATTTGGTCTTCTATATCACTAATTCTGTCTTCTGCCTCATTTATCTTGGCAGTTAGAGCCTCCATTTTTTATTGCACCTCATTAATAGCCTTTTTGATTTCGACTTGGTTAGATTTTAGTTCTTTTATTTCTTCAGAAAGGGTTTCTCTAATAACTTCCATGCTTCTCTCAAGCCCAGCTAGTATATTTAAAATCATCATTCTGAACTCTAGATCCAACATCTTAGTAATGTCCATATTGATTAGGTCCCTGGCAGTCGGTACTGCCTCTTGTTCCTTTTGTTGAGGTGATTTTTTCATCTTGTCATTTTGTCCAGAGGAGAATAGATGAATGAGAGAACAAAATGCTAACAGGGTAACAATGTCCCCAGAAAAATATACACTAAACAATTCAGAATAGACCTTCCAGAAAGTGGTCACTTTTCTGTTCAGAGAGTTGCTGCTATTCTTTTCTTCGATCTCTTGTTGATTTTGTAAGTGTTCAGAATGGTTTGATCCCTATGTAGTTGAATTCCTGGGACCAGACGAAATTTCGGTCTCCTGCTCCACCATTGTGCTCCTCCCTCCCGAGTCCTAAGGTCTTTCAACACTTATTTATTAAGCTTTTTTATTTCTTTGTGTTCTCCCTTATTGTGCATATCTCAAACACTCATTCCTGAGCAAAAGTTAGCTTAAAGGTAGGGAGAATCTACCTGAGACTTGAATGTGCTGATAAATTAGAGGGAATTTAGGCGCTTGGGTGGCTCAGTCATTGGACATCTGCCTTTGGCTCAGGTCATGATCTCAGGATCCTGGGATTGAGCCCCGCATGGGGCTTCCTGTTTGACAGGAAGCCTGCTTCTCCCTCTCCCACTCCCCCTGTGCCTGCTCTCACTGTGTCTCTCTCTGTCAAATAAATAAATAAAATCTTTAAAAAAAATTAGAGGGAATTTATTGAAGGCTGCTTCCCACAGGTAGAATTTTGAAGTGCTTGATAGACCTTAACTTCATGAGAACTATGCAAATTTCATCTCTGTTAGCTTAGTGTATAGGCTCAGATCCCTAGTAAAAAATAAACAAAGGAAATCCCAGGATGGCCTGAAGCTGAGAGTGGCCTATGGCAAAGATTTGCAAATACAATGGAATTTGGGCTCTAGTCCAGAGACCTTTTTCTTTTATCCTTGATTTTCATGATACTAATGATGATGAAGATAATAATGATGACAACTGACATTTTAGAACACACTGAACTAAGTTCTAAACTTGGCAGGTTGCCACTTTCTATACATTATCTTACTTAGTCTTCATGGCTACTCTAGAAGGTATAATTATTAAAGTTTAGGAAATGAGGCTCAGAAAGATTAATTCATGGTCCAAATACATATTCTGTTTCTGTCTCCCTACACTGGAGCATGAGAGAAAAGAGGGTGATCATAGGGGTATAGTTGCCAATTTTATGAACTGTGGTTTTAAGATTATACCAAAACTGTAGTTCATTTGGATTAGGTACAACCATTGCCAGTATCTGTTGGCAGTGTGTATGTGTGTGTGTGTGAGTTAATACTAATGCTGCACAAAGATGAAAAGTATTTCACTTTTACAAATCACTTTTATATGTATTATCTCATTTGATCCTTTATCTCTATCCTATATCTGTAAGTGTATCTTCATTTTCCAGTTGAGGATGCAAATACTCAATTCAAGGTCTATAGCCAACCCTTCAACAAAAGTCTCGGGACTGTGAGTTCAATGCTCTATTTATGATAGTGTTTGAGAAGTTTCTTTATCAAGATGAGGAGAGAAGAAAGCAAGTGCTACCCTTTCTCCATCTGTTATGGAGAAAGCCTTAGGAGTATGTGGAATTTTTAGAGTTTGGGGATAGGCTATGTTGAGTGAAGAGGACATTGGCGTCATGCAGAGCTGAAGACAAGCTAATGACTGAGATAGAGGAAGCAGCTTATTAGCATTAATTGTTTCCTGAGGAAGCTTTGGACCCAGGGAAGTTATTTCTAAATCAGTGGTGGCTTGGAGACTTGGATTAGAAGTTTAGGATTAAGGTGGAAAAGTCAGTTAAGATTGTATTATCATGTATGTGAAAAAGGAGTAAATGCTACATAATATAAAACTATTTTTTTTCTTTCCAAGTGTATCTATTCGACAGAATTTTAAGGTAGAATACTACCTATAAAAATAATAGCTAACATGTAAGTTTTTAGAATGTTCCAGTCACAATTCTAAACACAACATAAATATTAATTCATTTAATCCTTGCAACACTTCATAATGTTTGCTGTGATGTTTAGGGAGAAGTATTGCTTGGGTACAAGCTCTGACTCTGCCTATTATTATCTATGTGACCTTGGACAAGTTATTGAACATCTCAGTTACTTGATTTTCACATCAGATAATAATAGAAACTATTGGGGCACCTGGGTGGCTCAGTTGGATAAGTGACTGCCTTCAGCTGAGGTCATGATCCTGGAGTTCTGGGATCGAGTCCCACATCAGGCTCCCTGCTCAGCAGGGAGTCTGCTACTCCCTCTGACCCTCCCCCCTCTCATGTGCTCTCTCTCTCTCTCACTCTCTCAAATAAATATATAAAAACTTTAAAAAAATAATAGAAACTATCTTAGAATGTTGTTTTGAACAATAAAGACTAAATATATTTAAAAGGATTTGAGGGAGGAGCAAGATGGCAGAGGAGTAGGAGACCTAAATTTCGTCCAGTCCTAGGAATTCAGCTGGATAGGGATCAAACCGTTCTGAACACCTACGAACTCAACAGGAGATCGAAGAAAAGAATAGCAGCAACTCTCTGAACAGAAAAGCAACCACTTTCTGAAAGGTAGGACGTATGGAGAAGTGAATCGGAGGCAATATTCAGGAAGATAAACAGCAGGGGGAGGGAGCCTCCATCAGCTGCTACTGGCAAGTGATAGAGCAGTGGAGCACAAAATCAGAACTTTTAGAAGCCTGCTCCGCTGAGAGACATTGCTCCAGTGGCTAAGCAGGGGTGGAACCCTCACTGGGACAGTGTGGTCTCAGGACCCTCGGGGTCACAGAAAGACAGGGGGTGCCTGAGTGTGGCAGAGCTCCCAGGTATCGGAGTGGGGAAGCAGGCTGGAGAGATGGAGCTGAGGAGTGGGCTCTCAGCTCGGGGTTGCCATAAACTGTGATCTGATGCACAATCGGGCCACTGCTCTTCTAGCAGGGACCCAACAAGCCGTAAATCCAAGGAAACTCCCCTTCCCCCCCCCCCGGGTGAGGAGCGGCACAGGAGTGCACCACAGGGATCTGCTGGGTTTGGGGACTCCAAACGGGGTCCTGTGCCAGAGATAGAAATGATTGGTCACAGGCCGGGTGAGCACAGAGTGTGGCCTGAGACAGGGGATATGGGAGTGATTGACTGCTTTTTTCTGGGGGCACACTGAGGAGTGGGGTCCTGAGTTCTCACCTCCGCTGGGGCCAAGATTGGGAGGCCGCCATTTTCACTATCATTCTCCAAAACTGTACAGAAAGCTTGCAGGGAACAAAAGCTCCCGAGGGCAAACCCAAGCAGATTACTTAGCCTGGCCCCCAGCAATGGTGGGGCAATTCCACCTCAGGCAAAGACATCTGAGAACCACGGCAACCGGGCCCTCCCCCAGAAGATCAGCAATAACAGCCAGCCAAGAACAAGTTTATGGATCAATGAGAATGGAAGAACGTCAGCACTAGGGGAACACAGCACATAGAATTCATGGCTTTTTTACCCCTGATTCTTTAGTTGTTCAAAGTTAATTTTTTTAATTTTCTTTTTTTTTTTCCTTTTTTTTTTTTGAATTTTTCTTTTCCCCTTTTTCAACCAACATCTTATCAATCCCTTTCTTAAAAATCTTTTTTAATTTTCATTTTTACAGTCATTTTCTATCCCTTCATAGTAGTTAACCTTATTTTTGGTATATATTTAAGTTGTTTTCTCTTTAAAATTTTGGGATACAGTTTCTCCTAACAGACCAAAATATGCCCTAAATCTCTAGTGTATGGCTTTGTTCTAGTCTCCTGCCTGATCACATTCTCTCCCTTTCTTTCTTTAATTTCTCTTCCTTCTTTTTTCAACCAAATTCTTATCTTATCAATTCCTTTTATAAAGTCTTTTATAATTTTCATCTTTATAGTCATTTTACATCCCTTCATCATATTTACCCTTATTTTTGTACATATATAAGCATTTCTTTCTTTAAAATTTTGGGAGGCAATTTCTTCTAACTGACCAAAATACACCCATAATCTAGTGTGTGACACTGATCCATTCACCAGCCTGATCATATTTGATCATATTCTTTTTTTTTTATCTTTTTCTTTTCCATTTTTTTTTCTTTTTCCTTTCTTTCCCTTTCTTTTCCCCTGGTTTAAGGTCTCTTCTGATTTGTTTAGCTTACAGTTTTCTGGGGCCATTGTTATACTGTTAGCATTTTGTTCTCTCATTCGTCTATTTCCTCTGGACAAAATGACAAGATGGAAAAAATTACCTCATAAAAAAAGAACAAGAGGCAGTACCGACTACCAGGGACTTAATCAATATGGACATTAGTAAGATGTCTGAGCTAGAGTTTAGAATGATGATTTTAAAGATACTAGTTGGGCTTAAAAAAAGCATGGAAGTTATTAGAGAAACCCGTTCTGGAGAAATAAAAGATCTAAAATCTAACCAAGTCGAAATCAAAAAGGCTATTAATGAGGTGCAATCAAAAATGGAGGCTCTAACTGCTAGGCTAAATGAGGCAGAAGAGAGAATTAGTGATATAGAAGACCAAATGATGGAAAATAAAGAAGCTGAGAAAAAGAGAGAGAAACAACTACTGGATCACGGGGGCAGAATTCAAGAGATAAGTGATACCATAAGACGAAACAATATTAGAATAATTGGGATCTCCGAAGAAGAAGAAAGAGACAGAGGGGCAGAAGGTATATTGGAGCAAATTATAGCAGAGAACTTCCTTAATTTGGGAAAGAAACAGGCATCAAAATCCAGGAGGCACAGAGAACCCCTGTCAAAATCAATTAAAATAGGTCAACACCCCGACATAATAGTAAAACTTACAAGTCTCAGAGACAAAGAGAAAATCATGAAAGCAGCTTGGGACAAGAGTTCTGTAACCTCCAATGGTAGAAACATGAGATTGGCAACACACCTATCCAGAGACCTGGCAGGCCAGAAAGGACTGTCATGATATATTCAGAGCACTAAATGAGAAAAATATGCAGCCAAGAATACTATATCCAGCTAGGCTGTCATTGAAAATAGAAGGAGAGATAAAAATCTTCCAGGACAAACAAAACCTAAAGGAATTTGCAAACACAAAACCAGCCCTCCAAGAAATCTTGAAAGGGGTCCTCTAAGCAAAGAGAGAGCCTAAAAGTAGCATAGACCAGAAAGGAACAGAAACAATATACAGTAACAGTCACCTTACAAGCAATACAATGGCACTAAATTCCTATCTTTCAATAGTTACCCTGAATGTAAATGGGCTAAATGCCCTAATCAAAAGACACAGGCTATCAGATTGGATTAAAAAATAAGACCCATTGATATGCTATCTGTAAGAGACTCATTTTAGACCCAAAGACATCCCCAGATTGAAAGTGAGGGGGTGGAAAACAATTTACCATACTAATGTACACCAAAAGAAAGCTGGGGTGGCAATTCTTATATTAGACAAATTAGATTTTAAACCAAAGACTATAATAAGAGATGTGGAAGGACACTCTATCCTACTTAAAGTGTCTATCCAACAGGATGACCTAACAATTGTAAATATCTATGCTCCTAACATGGGAGCAGCCAATTATATAAGGCAATTAATAACAAAAGCAAAGAAACACAACGGCAGCAATACAATAATAGTAGGGGACATTAACATTCCCTTCACTGAAATGGACAGATCATCTAAGCAAATGATCAACAAGAATAAAGACTTTAAATGACACACTGGACCAAATGGACTTCACAGATCTATTCAGAACATTCCATCCCAAAGCAATAGAATACACATTCTTCTCTAATGCCAATGTAACATTCTCTAGAATAGATCACATCCTAGGTCACAAATCAGGTCTCAACCAGTACCAAAAGATTGAGATCATTCCCTGCATATTTTCAGACCACAGTGCTTTGAAACTAAAACTCAATCACATGAGGAAAGTCAGAAAGAACTCAAATACATGGAGGCTAAAGAGCATCCCACTAAAGAATAAATGGGTTAACCAGGAAATTAAAGAAGAATTTTAAAAATTCATGGAAACAAATGAAAATGAAAACACAACTGTTCAAAATCTTTGGGATGCAGCAAAGGCAGTCCTAAGAGGAAAGTATATAGCAATACAAGCTTTTCCCAAGAAACAAGAAAGGTCTCAAATACACCTAACCCTACACCTAAAGAAGCTGGAGAAAGAACAGCAAATCAAGCCTAAACCCAGCAGGAGAAGGAAATAATAAAGATCAGAGCAGAAATCAATGAAATAGAAACCAAAAGTACAGTAGAACAGATCAACAAACCTAGGAGCTGCTTCTTTGAAAGAATTAACAAGATTGATAAACCCCTGGCCAGACTTATCAAAAAGAAAGGAGAAATGACCCAAATAAATAAAATCATGAATGAAAGAGGAGAGTTCACAACCAACACCAGAGAAATACAAACAATGATAAGAATATATTATGAGACACTATATGCCAGCAAATTAGATAATCTGGAAGAAATGGATGCATTCCTAGAGATGTATCAACTACCAAAACTGAACCAGGATGAAATAGAAAACCTGAACAGACCTATAACCACTAAGGAAATTAAAGCAGTCATCAAAAATCTCCCAAAAAACAAGAACCCAGGGCCATATCGCTTCCCAGGGGAATTCTACCAAACATTTAAAGAAGAGTTAATACCTATTCTTCTGAAACTGTTCCAAAAAATTAAAATGGAAGGAAAACTTCCAAACTCGTTTTATGAGGCCACCATTACCATGATCCCAAAACTAAACAAAGACCCCATCAAAAAGGAGAACTACAGACCAATATCCCTGATGAACATGGATGCAAAAATTCTCCCCGAAATACTAGCCAATAGGATCCAACAGTACATTAAAAGGATTATTCACCACGACCAAGTTGAATTTATCCCTGGGCTGTAAGATTGGTTCAACATCCGCAAATCAATCAATGTGATACAATACATTCATAAAAGAAAGAACAAGAGCCATATGATCCTCTCAATAGATGCAGAAAAAGCATTTGACAAAGTAGAGCATCCTTTCTTGATCAAAACTCTTCAGAGTATAGGGATAGAGGGTACATACCTCAATATCATAAAAGCCATCTATGAAAAACCCACAGCGAATATCATTCTCAATGGGGAAACACTGAGAGCTTTCCCCCTAAGGTCAGGAACACGGCAGGGATGCCCACTATTACCACTGCTATTCAACATAGTACTAGAAGTCCTAGTCACAGCAAACAGACAACAAAAAGAAATAAAAGACATCCAAATTGGCAAAGAAGAAATCAAACTCACTCTTTGCAGATGATATGATACTTTATGTGGAAAACCCAAAAGAATCCACCCCAAAACTGCTAGAACTCATGCAGGAATTCAGTAAAGTGGCAGGATATAAAATCAATGCTCAGAAATCAGTAGCCTTCCTATACACCAACAAGACAGAAGAAAGTGAAATTAAGGAGTCGATCCCATTTACAACTTCACCCAAAACCATAAGATACCTAGGAATAAATCTAACCAAAGAGGCAAAGGATCTGTACTCAGAAAACTATAGAATAATCATGAAAGAAATTGAGGAAGACACAAAGAAATGGAAAAACTTTCCATGCTCATGGATTGGAAGAACAAATATTGTGAAGATGTCAGTGCTACCTAGAGCAATCTAACATTTAATGCAATCCCTATCAAAATACCATCCACTTTTTTCACAGAAATGGAACAAATAATCCTAAAATTTGTATGGAACCAGAAAAGACTTCGAGTAGCCAGAGGAATTTTGAAAAAGAAAAGCAAAGCTGAGGGCACCACAATTCCGGACTTCAAGCTCTATTACAAAGCTGTCATCATCAAGACAGTATGGTACTGGCACAAAAACAGACACATAGATCAATGGAACAGAATAGAGAGCCCAGAAATGGACCCTCAACTCTATGGTCAACTCATCTTTGACAAAGCAGGGAAGAATGTCCAATGGCAAAAAGATAGTCTCTTCAACAAATGGTGTTGGGAAAATTGGACTGCCACATGCAGAAGAATGAAATTGGACCATTTCCTTACACGACACACAAAAATAGACTCCAAATGGTTGAAAGACCTCAATGTGGGACAGGAGTCCATCAAAATCCTAAAGGAGAACACAGGCAGCAACCTCTTTGACCTCAGCCACAATAACTTCTTCCTAGAAACATCGCCAAAGGCAAGGGAAGCCAGGGCAAAAATGAACTATTGGGACTTCATCAAGATAAAAAGCTTTTGCACAGCAATAGAAACAGTCAACAAAACCAAAAGACAACGAACACAATGGGAGAAGATATTTGCAAATGACATATCAGACAAAGGGCTAGTATCCAAAATGTATAAAGAAGTTATCAAACTCAACACCCAAAGAACAAAGAATCCAATCAAGAAATGGACAGAAGACATGACCAGACATTTTTCCAAAGAAGACATCCAAATGGCCAACAGACACATGAAAAAGTGCTCAACATCGCTCAGCATCAGGGAAATCCAAATCAAAACCTCAGTGAGATACCACCTCACACCAGTCAGAATGGCTAAAATTAACAAGTCAGGAAACGACAGATGTTGGCGGGGATGCAGAGAAAGGGGAACCCTCCTACACTATTGGTGGGAATGCAAGCTGGTGCAGCCACTCTGGAAAACAGTATGGAGGTTCCTCAAGAAGTTGAACATAGATCTACCCTATGACCTAAAATTGCACTACTGGTTTTTACCCCAAAGATAAAAATGTAGGGATCCGAAGGGATACGTGCACCCTGATGTTTTTATCATCAATTTCCACAGTATCCAAACTATGGAAAGAGCCAAGATGTCCATCAACAAATGAATGGATAAAGAAGAGGTGGTATATGTATACAATGGAATACTATGCAACCATCAAAAGGAATGAAATCTTGCCATTTGCAATGACCTGGATGGAACTGGAGGGTATTATGCTGAGCGAAATAAGTCAATCAGGGACCATATCATATGTATCATATGACCTCACTGATATGAGGAATTCTTAATCTCAGGAAACAAACTGAGGGTTGCTGGATTGGTGGGGGGTGGGAGGGATGGGGTGGCTGGGTGATAGACATTGGGACGGTATGTGCTATGGTAAGCACTGTGAATTGTATAAGACTGATGGATCACAGACCTGTACCTCTGAAACAAATAATACATTATATGTTAAAAAAAAAGAAGAGATAGTAGGAAGGGAAAAATGAAGGGGGGGAAATCGGAGTGGGAGATGAACCATGAGAGACTATGGACTCTGAGAAACAAACTGAGGGTTCTAGAAGGGAGGGGAGTGCGGGGTTGGGTTAGCCTGGTGATGGGTATTAAAGAGGGCATGTATTGAATGGAGCCCTGGGTGTTATACACAAACAATAAATCATGGAACACTACATTAAAAACTAATGATATAATGTATGGTGATTAACATAATATAATAAAATGAAAAAATATAATCTTTAAAAAATAAATATATGTAAAAGGTTTTAAAACGGTGCCTCATACACAGAAAGTGCTGTATAATTATTTGCTCTTATTACTCCCATTTTCCTGATTTACAGATGAGGAAATAAAGGCATAGAGAAGTAATTGGCTCAATTTCACACTATTAGAAAGTACCTGAGTTGGGACTTGAATCCAGGCATGTCACTCCAGGGACTAAACTTTAACTGAAATGCTCTTTTGCAATGTTTTATGTTATTGCCATACCTAGTGATGTGGTTATATCTCTAGATTTTATCGAAGAAGTCTAAGGACCAGGCTTTTCCCTTGGAGAGCAGTGATAAGCAGAATAATAACCCCCCCAAAGAGGTTTGCTTCTTAATCCCTGAAATATATATGTTATATTGTAAGACAAAGGGATCACCTAAACTTTCTTAAAGGGATATTGTCGCCTTGTCATTCACAATGCAACCAAGTCCTGACAATGACCCCAATGGTCTGGCCTCCATTACTTTTCTGCCCCCAATTTTTACCACTCTCCTCCTACCTTCTCCTTACTCTACTCCAGCCACCTTGCTGCTCCCATTCCCTAATGCTCTTTGCCCCAGTTAAACATATGACTTACTTCTTCACTTCATTCACTGTGGCAATCACTATTCTATGAGTTTAAAAAAAACCCATTTCCTTTTTCATATGGGCACATGGCTAGACTACATTTCCCAGCCTCCCTTGCAGTTAGGAGTGAACATGTGACTGAGTTCTGACCAAGGGGTAAATAGATGCATATTTCTTCCAGACTGGCCCATAAAAACTTCCCCACAAGACCCTCCCTTTCTCTTTTTACTCATCCTCCAGCTGAATGGAAAGTAATCTGAAGGCCTTGAAGAGGGCAAAGCCAGAAGATAGAAGGAGTGTGGGCCCCTCAATAACCGCAAGGAAGGAGTAGCCACACTGGAATTCTTTTGTTCAAGAAATAAAATCTTCTTGGGTTGAAACAAAATAAAATGAGAATCCTATCCTGTTCTACCTGGATGACATGATTGTAATCATAAGGGTCCTTAAATGTGGAAGAAGGAGGCAAAAGAGTCAGTGTCAGAATGATAAGATGTGACCCAGGCTCAATCAGCCATTGCAAACTTTGAAGGTGAAGGAAGGGGCCATCAGCCAAGCAATGTAGACAGCCTCTAGAAGCTGGAAAGATTCTCCCTTAAGACCTCCAGAAAGGAGCATGGCCCTGCCAACACCTTGATTTTAGCCCAGTGAGACCTATTTTGGACTTCTGACCCCCAGAACTGTAAAGTAAAAAATCTGTGTTATCTTAAGCAACTAGGTTGTAGCAATTTGTTATAGCAGCAATAGAAAACTGATATATAGAAGGCTGTATTGGAAAGAAAAGGATGCAGGGACTCTACTGTATGAAGAAGACTAACCACTACCACCTCATGGTATGGAAGACAAAAATATGAATGAAAGATAAGTGAGCAAATCTAAGATTTGTATTTTAGGATTGTTTTGTTTTCTTTTATTTTGCTTTGGTATTTAGTATTTTTGGCCTAATAGGAATAAAACTGTAAGATCTCAGTTATAGTAACACTGCAGTCTATAAAGTATTTTCTCTTCCACTACCACATTTCATCTTTGTGGCTCTAGGTCTTCAAGGTAGATAGATACACTGTGGAAGAGTGAGAGATGATGATTTGGGGGTTAATAGACCCAAGTTAAAATCCTGTCTCCACCCCTTCATTGCTGCTGTCCAGCATGCAATGGGGCCTCTCTGAGCCACAGTTTCTTCATCAGTAACAGAATAGTGCCACTCCTTTGAAAGGGAAAATGGAGATCTCACCTCTGAGGGTACCTGTCATTCAGTAAGATATAAATAAAATTTTTTTTTCTATCTGCATTTTACAAATGGGGATATTGAAATCAAAGAGAGGAATAACCTGAATGAATTAGTCAACTAGTTGATGACAAAGACTTGGTTTATGTCTATATAACTCCTTCCGTTAAATCTAGTTGTTTCCCTTAAATGACTTTTTAAAGTATTCTGCTATAATCCATAACTTGCTAAACTAATCTATTTGCATTAATCAATTTATTTATAATTTATACCCTGCCTTCTTCCAACAAGAATTAGAAATGACTTGATCAAATGTAATGCCTGCAGAAGATATCTTGGTCACCCTCTTCAGCAGTGCTGCCAATAGGCTCACCATCCCGGCAAAGGCACAACAGTCCTGTTATCTGATGGGTCATTCCTAAATCCAATGAATGCTGCTGATTGGTGTGGCCACTCAATCTGGGGGCAAATTCATGAATCTTCTGACTTCACCATCCAGTGTTTGTGCTATTTGCTGATGGAATGTATTTTGGAGAATATGCTAGCAGAAATCCAATAGGGAGAGCTATCTATTCTTACAACCCAAGATAAGTTCAAACAGGGCCCTAAGTAGAGGCACAATTGAAATAATGGCAATAACTCATAAACAGTTAAGCTGCCTACCTCACTCAGAAGATGTATTTTGAAAAATATTTTACAGAACATTCTTAATATCCTGTTAAATTTAATAATACCAAAGTATTCATAAGTCTTGGAAAAATAAATATTCAAGTCAGTAGCTTAACAAGCTACTCCTCAGAGTGAGTTCAGATGGAGTAGGGCCTATTTTTGGCCAAATTAAGGAATTAGGAATTGGGGAACTCATTCAGTTCTAATATTATAACTATAAACCAGGTTAGTTCAGATTGTAACCTGAAGTGGTCTGAAATGTATATAGAAACACATTCATTTGTTTAGTTTTTTTTTAATAATTATATTTTGAGTGATAGCCACTGTATTAGACACAAATCAGTAGATAACCTCATAGGTCCATTATGGGATACATGCTATTTCCATGCATAATTGTATTGAAGGTGGGAAATCATAAGTATATTAAGAATGGCACAGAAAAAACACATGGAAGTTCAAGGATATAACACATTTAGTTAGAAAAATGAAGAAAGGAATGTTGGAAGAGTTGTTCTGAGTTAAACTTTGTGGAATAAATAAGAATTATCTTTGAGGTGATAGGCTAGTGGAAGAGCCAAGTGTGAATATATGTTGTGTATGTGTATGAGTGAAAGAATAGGGTGGCACTTTTCAAGTGAGAAAAGCATGGAAGAAATCCTAATTTGTTTATTCAATCAAAAATATTTATGATGTTGCTCCTGTGTGTTCTGCTCATTATGGGGACAGAGAGATGAGTAGGATAGATGGAATCTCTACCTTCACAGTAGGTAGTAAAAGTTGCCCATGGATATGGTCCATTAAAAGAAAAAAGCCATAAAATATATCAGTACCAGAAAAAAGCCTAAATGGACTCTTGAATGAAATAATCATTCTTTTAAGTTTACTTCACTATATGAACAGGCTGTATTTATCGTTGACTGTTCCAAGTAAACACATCACTTCCAGGCAGATTCCACTACTACAGGTGAGGTTTGTAGTTTGTTTTACATTCTTGGGAAGAAACCAAGGGAACATTTCTTTCCCCACTTTTATTAAATAGAATAAAAAAAGAGACAATAAAAAGTCCTTAGTAATGGGTAGGATAAATGCCTTCATTCCATAAAAAAACAAGCATATATATTAGTCATACTGAGCTTATTATGTGTTTTGAGTATATTAACTTACTTAATACATGCAAAATATACAGTGGCCACCATTGTTATTATGCTCATTTTGCAGATAAAAAAAATTAAGGCATCAAAGAATTAGGTGATTCATCCAAGGCCAAGTAGTTTTATATCTAGTTAGCAGCTGAGCCAAGAGATAGACAAATCTGGAGTGGACTAGCTCCAGAATCCATGTTCTCAACTAGTCTAAACTGTTTCTGGTATCATGTTACTCATTTCTAGAAATTTCCTGAATGAGCTGAAAATTGAGATGGTATTGAAGTTGCTTGTGCTTCTCTCTGCCTAACATTTCTCCTAAAATTCTCTTAAGTGGTAGCATTCATTTTTGGATGCATTTCGGGGGCCTGCACAGATGTGTCTGAGAATAGTACTCACATCTGAAGACAGAAGATGCGAGTCCTTACAATATTGCAAGGTTTCTGAATTTAGCACGCAGTACTTGGCCATCTAGGGCTTTGTGATTTCTTTAGTGGGAGTTCAGCGGGTCAAATCTCTACCACCAAGCAAGGCCCATACACTCCAAAAGTATATACTCAGCCCTTCCATGGCATGCAAATAGAAATCCCCTGCTGGGTTTAACATTCTTTCTTTGCTCTCTAATCAGCAAAAATTCTCTATTTCACAAGTCAGTATTTGTTCATGCATTTCCAGAGATCTAGGAGGAAGGATATTATGCAGAGAACACGCCCAAGGATATAACTGGATAGATTAAAAGATCCAAATGGACACCCAGTGCACTCACATAAATATATAAAAAGCCAAACTAGAGCACTAAGTGGTGGCACTTATTGTAAAATGGCACCGAATACTGCCATTTCTTCTATTTCTAAACCAATTTAGATTTCAGGGCTCATTTGCAGCACCGGTTCTATTGCAGTCCATAACCCAGGAGACTCTTGCATTCTCTTCTTCACGTATATTAGTCTTTTTCCTAGTCCTTTTACAGGCATAAAACTTTTTAACTAACTTATTCTCAAATCTTTCCTACACTGAGCCACTCCCTGAGTCTCTCATTGCAAAGCCAGAGGAAAGAGAAAAACAAACTAATTCTAATCTATCCTGAAATGTAACCTTGGGGAATGTGTTCGTGAACACCTGGAGATGTTTGGATGTTGTTAGCCTCACTCAAGGAAGCTGCCCCACAGGTCAAGACAAATACCAAAAGTAATGGAGGGAAGAAAAAAAAGATGGAGTGTTCACTGACCACCAGCTGGGAGCCAGATATCTTTACACAGGATGGTGACAATCTTGGGTGAGCCTTTGATGTGTGTTCTTTCCACAAAGTTAGAGCATTTGAAGAATGGCACAAATAATTATTTCAGCAATGAATAAAAGATTGTAACTAAATGCCAATTCTCATTATGAGCTAAGACAAAAGATTCTGAGATTCAATCCTGAAACTTCAGACCTCTGATCTCCATGCTTGCACAAAAGCCGGTGTGCAGCAGTTATTTGAATACATGGTCCAGAAGGGATAGGGAGATTTCATATAGAAATATATTTTAAAATATTTTTATGTTTTTTATACTTACAAATATTTTTGAATGAAAAAGACAAATGTGTTTTTACAAGAAATCACTAATTTCTGTGCTAAATTATTCCACATTATATTTTAAGATTGGATGGTGGGGAGGTCGAATGGAAGGGTGGAACACCATTGTTTCCATCATTGAATAGAAAAATGAAAATTTCCAACACCTGAAGATGAACTGGAATGTAATGCTGTAATTGGAATGTTATTCATAAGTTTTGACATGATTAAACTTGAAACTAACACAAAAGGAAAGTTTAATAGTCGTGTTTGTATTTACAGATGCCTTGATATCTGTAGAGTATCTTGCAAACAGTAGGCACTAAATAAATGCTTTCCAAATGCTTTTTGAGTTAAAGTCAAACAACAAAGCAAAGACTGACAAAAATTTACACATTTCCAAGCACACTAAGAACCATTTGGATGTGCAAGCAGGTCGCAAATATGGTATCAGTCATGATGTAGCAGAGAGGAAGTCACTGGACTTGAGCCAGGAAGCCTAGCGTTGAGTCTCTACCTACATTTGCTAGCTATGTCACCTTAGATGAGACAACTAGCTATGCCGATATCCTCATCTGTAATTGGGGTCACTTCTTTCAGACAACGACTGTTTAAAAAGTTGTTGAGGTTTTAAAACAATGTGTCCCATAATTCTTTATAAAGTTTTTTTTTGTCCTAAATGGATATAATAGATACATTACTGGTTAAACAAGTGTTTTTTGGAGCTTTTGTTTTTGTTTTAATTACTCCATGGAACCCCAGTCTTCTGAAGAATACTTTAAAGGAAACCAGATTGGCGAGAGGGAAAGATGGGGAAGAAGCTGGTAGAGAAGTCTGCCTTTCCAAGTCCCATCCTTTCATATAGAATAGGTTTACTTTTATGTATTTTATACGCTTTGGACTTCCACATAATATTTTAAAAGAAAAAATAGTTTTACTGATTAAAAACAAAATTGAAGACCACTAAGTTCATTCCATTTATTTGGTTTGGAACTGTGAAAACAGGAAACAACCCAAATGTCCACGAACAGGAGAAAGGTTAAAAAATTTGTAGTGGATGGCTCAGTCGGTTAAGCATTGACTCTTGATTTCAGCTCACATCATGATCTCAGGGTTGTGAGATTGAGCCTCATGTCAGGCCTTGCGTTGGGCATGGAGCCTGCTTAAGATTTTCTCTCTCCCTCTCCCTTCCCCCTCCCCACGTCCACACTCTTGCTCTTTTCTCTCTCTCTAAAAAAAAAAAAAAAAAAAAAAAAAAAAAAAAATTATAGTGTATTCTTACAATGGATTACTACTCATCCTTAAAAAGAAATGAGCAAAAAATACACACAACACATGGATAAATCTTAAAAACATTATGTTGAACTAAAAGAACAGACACAAAAGAGAACACTTTTTATAATTTAATTTATATAATGATAATTATATGTTTAGGCATCTTTCTACAAGATGCTGTGAACTGAAGGAAGCACAAGGGAACTTTCTGGAATGATAGAAATGTTATTTATCTTGATCTGGCAGCTGGTGACCCAGATATGTATACGTAAATTTTTTTTAAAGTGTAAGCTATACATTTAAGATTTGTGCAATTCACTCTATGCAAATAATGGCATGATTTTAAAAAGTAGGCACAACCAATTGTTGTTCTGGTCATTGTCAAAAAGAAGGGAAATGGAATCAGATGAGTTCCAGAGATATATAGAGGAAACAGTAAAAATGTATCCATTTCTCTATGATACAGTATGTCTTCTCACTCTCACCCCCTAAACTCATACACTCACACACACAATGTACATACCCATAAATACATTTCTCCATTAATCTTATTTGCTTTCTTATCCCTTTTCTCATTTTTGTCTTTCCAGAATCTACTAAGTTGCTCACTGTTATAAAAGTATTTCATTGAATAACGATCTTTATCTTTCAAGTATTTTGTGTTCCTGACCCATCCCATAACAATCTCTGTTCCTAGAAAGATTCATTAGCATACCAAAAAAAAAAAAGATTTCTAGTTCCAGAAAAGAATCCTTTCTTAGAAAATTATTTTGCTTATAACTCTGATACAGAAATCTATATCTAAGCTTAGATGCTTAGATACAAAATAATTGTTAACACTTTATTAAGCCCTAATTATGGACAAGGTACTATTTTAAGCAATCTATATGGACTATTTAATTTTTTCAACAAATCTATGAGGTAAATACAGATGAAAAAAACCTGAGACACAAAGAGGTTATGTAACTTGCCTAAGTTTACAACAGTTAAGTTAGTCGGGAAGCTGGAAAACGGACTCTGGAACCCTGATCCCACCTCTCAGTAGCCATGTGGGTCAAGACAAGCTCCAGAATGAAGCAGACAGAGTGTATTCACTTTAGCTATAAATTCCCTCTGAGATGCCCAGCGAACAGCTAGATACCCTACTGTTGTGTCCTTTCTGGTGATTTTTTTTCAAAGACTTATCAAACCTATTATCTCAACTGGACAGGAGTTCCCAGATAATGCTATCAGGCAAGAGACCAGTAAATTTTCCTGAAAAGCCATGTAGCGATCAACAAAGAAATAGAAAAAAATTCATGGGCCTGGGTAGGCTGATAGAAGTGATACCAGTGTGCTTTAACTTTTAGAGCAAAATGAAAGCATCATGATTCCTCAACCAGCTTTGCAGTATTGAACCTAATATCAGGCACAGACTGGCAAGTGCTTAATAAATGTGTGATATACAGGGATCTAAGTCACGGCAAATATCATTATGCCTTGATTAGTTTCCTAGGGCTGTCACACAAAGTACCATAAACTGGGTGACTTAAAACAACAGAAAGTTATTGTCTTGCTGTTCTAGAGGCTAGAAGTCTGAAGTTAAGGTATCTGTGGGGTCATGCTCTTTCAGAAGCCTCTAGGAGAAGATCTTTCTTGACTCTTCAAGTTCCCTTGGCTTGTAGCTGCAGCATGTCAATCACTGCTTCTGCTGTCATGTAGTGTTGGCCCTGTGTATCTATGTCTTCACATCACCCTCCCCACACCCCCCTTTAAGAACTCTAGGTGTATTAAAGTAAGGTCCTACCCTAATAATCTTACCTTAACTTGATTAGATCTACAGTTTCTGTTTCTAAATAAGGTCACATTCACTGGTACCAGGGATCAGGATTTCAACATTTCTTTCTGGAGGACACAATTCAGCCCTTAAGATGCCTGAGCCATCCTGGTTCCACTGTTCTCCCAGACTCCATTTCTTGGTTATAGCCGACTTTTCCACATCTGTCTTCCTCTTCCCATCCCCTTTGCTCCAATTTGCAAAGGCTTTTGAGCCTGTGTTATTGTGATTTATAGGAAACACATATTTGGTCATTCAAATGTATAGTTCTTTTTTTTTAAGATTTATTATTTTAGAGAGAGAGAGCATGCTCACTCGCATGAGCACTTGAATGGGGGGAGGGGCAGAGAGAGAGAATCTCTAGCAGACTCCCCAGTGAGCATGGAGCCTGATGTGGGGCTTGATCTCACAACCCCGAGATCATTACCTGAGCAGAAACCAAGCGTCGGAGGCTCAATTGACTGAGCCACCCAGGCATACTTCAAATGTATATTTCTCATATTTGGTCTTCATCCACAGTTCCTGGCTCAGAGCTCCTAAAACCCTTGGAATTACCAAAGTGAAGAGAGTGACAAATGTGTCTTTTGCTATGTTAACGACGTGACTTTTAGAGCCCTTAGAAGGATGAGAGTTGGTTGCCAGGGGAGCAAACCATGTGATTAGAGGGTTGGAATCCCACCCCCTCACCTCTGGGGAGGGGAGAGACGCTGGAGATTGAATCAATCACCAATGGCCACAGATTTAGACAATCATGCCTATGTAATGAAGCCTTCATAAAAATCCAAAGGACCGGATTCAGAGAGCTTCCCAGCTGGTGGACACCTGGAAATTTGGGGAGAGTGGCCTGCTTGGAGGGAGCACAGAAGCTCCTCGTCCTTTATCTACACCTGGCTCTATGCATTTCTTCTATCTGCATTCCTGAATTATAACCAGTGATCTAGTAAGTATAATGTTTGTCTGAATTCTATGAATCATGATAGCAAATTAATTGAACCCAAGGAAGGGGTCGTGGGAAACTCTGATTTATAGCCAGTAGGTCAGAAGCACAGTTAACAATCTGGGCTTGTGACTAGCATCTGAACTGTGTGTTGGGGGGGGCGGGGTGTCAGTCTGGTAGGACTGATCCCTTAACCTGTGGAATCTGACACTATTTCTGGGTAGATAGTGTCAGAATTGAGTTGAATTGTAGGGCAACCTGCTGATGTCAGAGAATTGCTTCTGGGTGTGGGGAACCCCCTCAAAAAATTGAAATTGATGTGGGATGCTCCAGTGGGTGGGGCTGGTGGCCCAGGTAGTGAAAGAACTCACCCAAGGCAGAACAAAAGAGATAGAAGTTTATTGAATACACCAGAAGGGAGAGGCAGACAGGACAGCAAAGGGGAGACTGTTTGCGACCAGGCGGTCGTAAGGGGCCACAATTAAGGAGCAGAGTGAGGAAGTATAGGAAATATGGAATTTTCCCTTTTTTGGTAATCTTAGGAACTGTGCCTAGTTGTAATTGGTTAGGGCCTATGGCTATTTCAAGATGGATTGTTTAATGATCCTGTTTGCATTCAGCTTGGTGGTTGCTGTGGGCCCTATTACCTTACTCAGGTTTCCATTGCTCAAGGTTGTTGCCTAAAAAGCAGCCTTGACAACTGGGTCCAGAACCTCTTTTTAGAGCCATACCCCACAAACCCTGTCTGCTCATTGACAATACTATCATTGCTTCATCTCTCTCTTGAGTAACCATCTCTGGGAGAGGACTTTTGAAACAGTCCTTTCTCTTCTCTCTGACACTACATTCACGTTGCTTTTAAAACTCCAGGCTATACAGAGTCTTTGATATCAATTTGGCATTAGTTTATCTTTATAAATGAATATTCCACAACACAATATTTAATGTCACTGGGCTGCCTTCTACCATGAAATTGCCAGCCAATCCCCACCAAGTCGGTGTCAGAATGTGGAATTAGTGACTAATAAAATGAAATAGACAAAAGGAGAATGCTAAGTTATAGGAGGGATGGGCATGATATATGAATATCATTAGCTGTTCCTTAAAGAGCATTTATGTGATTACATGAATACAGAAATGCAATGCAGTATTTTAGAATTTCACTCTTCACTGGGATGCTATGAAGCAGATGGACTGTGTGACTGATGATTCAATAATTGCTCTCATTAAAAATGTTCACACTTTTAATTTCTTCACAGCCCCCACCCCCCATCTCATTCTGTGAAGAGTTGAGGAATGAAATGGTTTTGTCTTTGTCAGCACATAGATAATAATTGAGTTTACTTTGATTTCCTGGGGTGCCCCTACCCCACCTCTGGGATCCTGATTGACAGCTCAGAAGCCTGGTAAAATGTTGAAGCCAGCCTCCACTGTCTCAAAGACTAGAGATATCACAGGATGATCTTCCTTTAGTCTTCCTCATCTTCCACAACAGCCTCCCTCACACACAGTATGTACTGTGTCTTCCCAGGTGCTCCAACACAAATATCAGGCATGGGGAGATTAGCTGACAACTTCGAATTCAAGTTTTGGAAGTCTGTCCACCCCTAGATATAGCCAAGAATAAATCAGAGTGCATGGGATGTAGGAGGCAAATAGTAGGAGCCAACGGCTGCAGCAGTGATGGCGAGATGGACACCGGAGCTCAAAGTCAATAACACAGTTATTGCTATGTATCTGTAGAAACCACAGCATCTGCAGATCAGTAGGATGGCTTCTAGCTGGAAAGGGTTTAGCACTGGAGGGACCAACTAAAAATGGATGAAACTTTTTTTCTCTTCATATTCATTTACTTATTACTCTTCATTCTTCAGGAAAAAAGAGCATTATCCACTAGGAAGAGATCTAGGTTCTAGTGTGAATCATGCCACTAAGTAGCTGTGTATCCTTGGGTGGTTACTTTACCTCTCTGGATCTCATTATCCTCAGGGCCCAGCTCTACAGCTTTATGATTATATGAACTATCTAATGACTGTCTAATTATATAGTCTAATGACTATATAATGACTGTCTAATAAGTGAAAGGTGTAATGGGAAAGGACTAGACCTTCTTAAGAAGTCCATGGTCTCTGTGGGAGAGATAAAGCATAGATGCATGTAGAGAAAAATAACATCAGGGAGAGAAGAGAAAGCCCTTGGGATTAACGAGGGCTCCCAATGTTGGGGGGATGCTAAGCCTCTTCCCCAATTTCCCCAAGATCTCTATCCAGGATTGAATAGAGTTGGGTTCACAAGAAGGAAAGTCTTAAATGTTACATTTAAAAAGAGCAGAATGTGTAAGCATCAGAGTGTTACTGAGAATTGGTGAAGGAAGAGTAACACATGTTTAACAAGGGAGTACAAGATCAGAGGAAGCCAGACTAAAGGCAAAGAGGCTGCCTGAGGAAGCCAGATACAATAAAAGCTGTAACCAGGGCAGGGCAGAGAGGGGGAAAGGAGGGAGGGATTTGATTCTCCAGCAACATATTCTTATTTGAAACTTTTGCTTCCCCTTTTATATTGAGCATTATATTTGTAATCACATGCTCAGTATCTATTTTTCCTACTAGAATATAAGTTCCCCACAGGGCATGATTGTGTCTGCCTTTTTAGAGCCATGTATCTCCCATACCCAGGATGGTAGCTGGCCCAGTGGAAATACTCAAAAAACACTTGGGAAACAAATGAATGCATGTAAGAAACACTGTGAAGGAAAGAACAACAAAATTTGGAGTCAAAACTTCTTTGTTTGGTAAAGGGAAGCATGATGACAGAAACTGGGAGAAGTAGAAACAGCAATGTTGGAAGAAAAATGATGCTGCAGATGAATTTGAAGTGATATTGGGATATCCATGTAGAAATGTTCAGAAGGTCATTGGAAATATTGGGTTATATGCTGAGAAAACTGCCAGTGTGTCTTCCTTTAATATAGAAAATTGAGCTGGTTGTCTGAAATCCTTTGATTTCTAAATTCCATTTGGCAGAGAATACATTGAGGTCATGAATCCAAATTTTAAAAAAATGTACAAAAACTAGGAAGAGCAGTTACGTTTTTCTTCCCCATCCTAGTCCTATGTCAGAAATTTAATATCTACTTTCATGCCATTTTTACTTTTAAGAGAGAATTTTTGGTAAATTAAAAACCTGTGTTTTTTTTTTCTTTTTAATATACTTAATTGAATTGGAAAAACCCATTGCATAAATTAAAAGAAAATGTATTATATTAGAGGATGCTTTTTATTTGTTAGAGATATTAATATCTCCTTTTAGTTGGGATGGTTTTGTGCCCATCTCTGGATGCCAAAGGAAGATCAATGGTGAAAGATTTTAAGCTTTGATATCTTACTAATCTAAACTTCATTTCTGTGTCCATCATTTTTTACTGAGTTGCTTAACTGTTCTGGACCTCACTTTTCTCATCTATAAATTGGAGTTTCTATTACCCACCTAACAGATTTTGTGAATGTGAAATACATACAGTTTTGGGTTGAGCAGTGACCTCCCAAAGCATTTTTCCACGTCTCAGAACCTGTGACTGTGACCTGATTTGGAAAAAAGTTCTTGCAGATGTAAGGATCTCAAGATGAGATCATCCTGAATTTTTTGGAGAGCCCTAAATCCAATAACAAATGTTATAATAATAGACACACAGACTCAGTGAGAGGAAGCCATGTAGAGAGGGAGACAGAGATCGGGGTGATGTTGTCAGCCACCAGAAGCCAGACAGGGCAAGGAAAGTTTCTTCCATAGAGCTTCCAGGGGGAGCAAGGCCCTGCCAACACCTTGATTTCAGACTTGGGCTCCAGAACTGTGAGAGAATAAAGACCAGTTGTTTTAAGCCACCAGCTTGTGGCAATTTGTTACAGCAGTCCTGGAAAACTAATATACACACACTAATATACACACTTACTCTGTCTACGTATATGCTCCATAACTGCTAGTTCTCGTCCCTCATTCTTATTGAAACCACCACACCCTGAGCCTTCTTGTATAAAAGTAAAATAAAATGACTGCTGGAAACATTTCAATGGAGGAATTAAGAGAATATCTGTGTGCCATACTGGTACATGAGTGTGAGGGGGTAATTATGAGACACATAAGGAGAACAAAGAAGAGAATGATAGCAGAAGAAGGAAGAAAATTAAGAAGAAGAAATGAGAGAAAAAAAAGAAGGAAAAACAAAACTCCCTTTCCTCCCTCCACCAGCTCTTAGAGTCCTTCATGGTGGGCATTCAGTGGAAACCAGAAGGAAATAAGAGGAGACATATTAAAGTGAGGAGAGCCACAGATATTTCAGTTGTGCCCTCGTGGCATTTCAGAGCTGCTATGCCATCAATCTTGCCAGGTTGGAGGGACTGAAATATGGGGCTATTGTCAAGTGCAACTTTCATTAAAACCAAGGCCTGTTGGCTCCTAATTTTCAATCCACTAAATGTACAGTTTCTGCTTGAGCTCCAACAAACATCACTCATTCTCCCCTGTTTTGCTCAGCTGTCAGATGGAAAGTTAAAAGAAATATTAGGTATAATATAAGAAACTACAATAATCACAGCAGTCATAATCCCTGCTGTAACACTATATTTTTCTGAGTATGTTAGTGACTTGTCATTTCTAAAGAGCATTTATTTAACAGTAAAGTCATTTTCTATGCATCAGTGGCCCACATTCAAAAATAAAAATAAAAAACTCAAGTTTCCAAGTATAATCCATTTAAAAAATATTATTATAAACAATCATGGCATGGAGGGCATATTAGGAATAGAAAGAATAACCTCTTCTTGCAGTCCAAACAAATATATAATGCAACTGGAATAATGAAATCTACCAAAAGCAGGTGATTGTAGGCACTCCTAAAATTTCTCCAGAAAAAAAAAAAAAAAATTCTTGTGCACTTGATAATCACAGACTCTCTCAGTCTCTCATCTCCTCGGTCCCAGCAGTGGTACAATAGCTCTAGGACAATTGTATTAAGTCCTGAAAGAAAGGCTATGGTCACTTGCCCCATTGTCAATAGTCATCCTGATAAGGTGACATAAAAAAACTGCTACATATATCTATGATTTATTGAAATAATTGAATCAGGGTCTTGTTTTGGTTTGTTTGTTACTGTAGGCTGGGAATCCAGAAAATATTTTCTTCCCTGTACACTCTGCCTCTACCTCTGGATAAAGAGACCAACATTGTGTTTCTAAAGATACTGGAAAGTGATTAAACACAAAGACCCAGGACCTCAGAAGGCCTGAGTACAGATCCAGTGACCATCTTGTATTTGAATGAAACATGTAAATTTCTGCAGTGGCCACAACAGCTGTAAGCCAGGACTAGCTCCAGGATCTTGGGACATAAAAGCTCCTGGGATTTTCTACAACCTGATTCAATGGGAGATGTCTTTGAACACAAGACTTTGATGATCTTGGCAAATGGGGAGTTGAAATGGAATTCTCTGGAATTAGAAAAATAGAGAACTGTGAAAGGTCTCACACTTGTAAAACAAAATTCGTAACTTTAATAGTGGCCTCAAGGATGGAATTAAGTGAAAATTTGCCCAGTGCTGTTCATTAGTTTGCTATTTAGTTATACCAGAATCTGTTTGTAAGAAATTTCCAATTACATTAACACACTGTTCTCCAGTGGAATAGATGGCCTGGACAATTGTCACCCCATCCCACAGTACCTCAGGGAAAAGTCCTGCCAGCTCCTCCCTCTTCCTGACATTCAGATGACTAGAATTAATCAGCTCCGGTGTGGGACACGTGGAATAACACAGGTTAAAAGGTTATCAAACCTTGCCATGCATCTGAGCAGATTGCCAGTGCTTTGGGGGAAGAGGACGGCCTTAGCCCTCTGATAAGGGAGCTGGGCAAGGAAGGCCAGACGACCCTGAGGTAGTCAGAGATCAAAGTGGCCCGGGTCCTCCACTGTCACTGAAGTGTTTTTCCTGAAGAGAAAACCTTAAAACATAAAAAAAAAAAAAATAGTATACATTTCCATCAGAGAGCAGAAGAGAGGAGTGACTTGTTTTTCACTAATGTCTTTCCCATGCAGGGGTCTGTAAGCTCCCTTTCAAGCCCTATGGAGGGTTTCTCAGAGTCCAGGGACACTAAATTGTGGGCAAAAGTTTGTGCATTTTTGTCAGGAAAGGATTTATAAACTTATGACTCAAAAGAGTTTAAGAACCATTGGGGTAGTGAGGGGAGATCAATTATTTCCCCTCACTGGGCAGTATTTATTAACACAAGCCCTAAAAGGAATAGCTTTCAGTAATATAATTCCAGTTCTGTGCCTCTATGTAAAAGGAGGTGAAAGCAGGGGTCCTAGACTACCTGTTAAAGTTGTCATGTCTTGTGTCTCTGTGCCTGCCAGGAGCTGTGTACTATGAAAACTTCCTCACTGCGAAAATGGCTTCACTCTGAAAACTCACTTCACTGTATCTTCATGACCACCCTGTGAGGGAACTGTTTTTATTCCCTGGAAAAAGAAACTCAGAAACAGAGAGGTTTGGTAACTTACCTCAGATCATGCAGTTAGGGGTAAGTCAGTCCAGCATTTGGATCCATGTTTGTGGGTTCTAAAACCTGTAATAGTTCTTAGAACTCTTATATGTTGGTTTCATAGGCTCTTGCATTCCTGCTCAAATGGATTTCAGATTCCTCCCATGGGGGTGTTCATAGGTATACATTGAATATTTCCATATTTTTAATATATCCTCTTGATTTCAAATCCAGAAAGGAAAAGGAAAGGTATTCTGGTTAGTGACAGTAAGAGTGACTGTGCCTATTCTAACATGTCATATTGCTCACTTTAGCTCAGCTTCAAAGAGGGGATAAATGTAGCTAGAGGGCACAGAGTGTGGGCTCCTGTAACATCTCAGGGTGGCTGAGTACCAGCTATGGCCCTGTCACCAACTCGTGCTAGGTGTTGGGCCTCTCATCTTTCTTGGAACTAACTATGTCATCATTTGTCAAATGGGGGTAATGACCCACCTCCAAGACAGTGGAAAGGGTCAGATGAGATCATTAATTTAAGAAATACTCTGAAGGTTAGAACTAGAACTATCCTACAACTTAGCAATTACACTACTAGGTATTCACTCAAAGAATACAAAAATACCAATTCAAAGGGATACATACACCCCAATGTATAACAGCATTATCTGCAATAGCCAAATTATGTAAATAGCCCAAGCATCCATCAATTGATGAATGAATAAATTAGGTGTGAGATATATATATATATAATGGACTATTACTCAGCCATAAAAAGAACAAAATCTTGCCATTTGCAATGACACGGATGGAGCTAGAGAGTATGATGTTAAGTGAAATAAGTCAGTCAGGGAAAGACAAATACCATATGATTTCACTCCTATGTGGAATTTAAGAAACAAAACAAATGAGCAAAAGGGGGAAACAGAGAGAGAGAGAGGCAAACCAAGAAACAGACTCTCAACTATAGAGAACAAACTAATAGTTACCAGAAAGGAAGTGGGTCAGGGGATGGGTTAAATAGGTGATTAAAGAGTGCACTTGTGATGAGCACTGGGTGTTGTAGGGAGGTGTTGAATCACTGCACTGTACACCTAAAACTAGTATTACACCGTATGTTAGCTAACTAGAATTTTAATAAATTTTATTTACTTAAATTTATATTAAATAAATTTAATACAATAAAAAAGCTTAAAAAAAGATATACTCTGGATATAGCACTGAAAGTAAGCTAAGATATATAAACATTTTACACAAGGCACATTATAGAATATTTCTGTTACTTGATTTCAAAACAGTAAGCTCTTTAAGGGCAAAATTCCTATCTGATTTGTGTTTGTCTCCACAGTGCCTTGAACCTCGTAAGAGTTCAGTAAGTATGAACCAAGGAAACAGTTAATTCATTCAAATCTCTCAGGAGGTCATAATGCCATCAGATATGCAACGTGTGTATGTGTGGGGGTCAAAATTTTATATCTGTGTTGTGGAAGAATAATTAGCAAATAGAATGAGTAAATGAATTATGTTTCTGTGTAACTATTTGCAGAACTCACAATTTAATTAAGGGCTATGCCTTGATTAGGAATATTAGCATGCAATGTCCACAATAGCCAAACTATGGAAAGAACCTAGATGTCCATTGACAGATGAATGGATAAAGAAGATGTGGTATAGATACACACTGGAATATTATGCAGCCATCAAAAAATGAAATTTTGCCATTTTCAACAACATGGATGGAACTAGAGGGTATTATGCTAAGTGAAATAAGTCAATCAGAGAAAGACAATTATCATATGATCTTACTGATATGCAGAATTTAAGAAACAAGGCAGAGGATCATAGGGGACGAGAGTAAAAAATGAAACAAGATGAAACCAGAGAGGGAGACAAACCATAAGAGACTCTTAATCTCAGGAAACAAACTGAGTGTTGCTGGAGTGGAGGGGGATGGGAGGGATGGGGTGCCTGGGTGATAGACATTGGGGAGGGTATGTGCTATGGTGAGCACTGTGAATTCTGTAAGACTGATGAATCACAGGGCGCCTGGGTGGCTCAGATGGTTAAGCGTCTGCCTTCGGCTCAGGTCATGATCCCAGGGTCCTGGGATCGAGTCCCGCATCGGGCTCTCTGCTCCTTGGGAGCCTACTTCTCCCTCTGCATCTCTCTCTCTCTGTCTCTCATGAATAAATAAATAAAATCTTTAAAAAAAAAAAAAAAAAAAGACTGATGAATCACAGACCTGTACCCCTGAAACAAATAATACATTATATGTTAATAAAAAATAAAAAATAATTGGAAACTATAAAAAAATAAAATAAAATAGTTTTAAAAAAGGAATATTGGCATGAAAAGTATTTGTTGCTACTTGTAAAATTTAAGGCTTGTTGGAAAGCAGACAACTTAGTAGTCATAATCAAGTTTTTACTTAAAAAGACTATCTTCTGAAATGTTCAGCAGAATACTAGTCTCAAGAGGTGTATAGGCAAATAATTTTGGAACACATATACAATGTTTCTTTCATAGAGATTTAGCATATTAAGACTTAGATGAGCTTTAAAGATGAATCCCATTTAATTTTGTTTAACCTAGGATTATTTGGTCCTAGAGTTCATCTTTTCCCCATCCCCTCCTCTTTTTAAGAAGCATATACACTTACATGCCACCGAATAAATTTGGGGAAATGCTGGTTTGGAAATAGAAGAATAAACAGAAATAGTTCATGCTTAAGCTAATAGCTATTACATTATTATGGACATTGATTCAAACTTACATTGTAGAGTTTCATTATAACCAAGTACTTTGTGAGGAAACAAGAATATTTAATCAACATATGGTGTTGCAGAGGTGAAGATACCATATATAAAAATATACTTGGAGTACACAAGACATTGTGCTCCTTTAATTAACATGTAAAGAGTAAATAAACAGAAAATGTCAAAAACCTCAGAGACTGAAAATTAACAATTCAGAAAGGAAACACAATTATGATTTAAACATGTCTCATAATAAAAGAAATGTAAATTAAGACTACAATGAGATAACATTTTTATTTACTAGATTGTCAAAATAAGAAACTACGATAATATATGTATTGGCAAGAATGGGAAAATGATAGTTCCATTCATGGTTTAGGGGAATATAAATTAGCATAATTCCTATAAAGGACAATGGGGTAATAATTATAAAAATTAAAAATGTACGCCTCCCTTTGACAGAGCAATTACCCTTCTGGGACTTCAATCTATATTAGTATAAGAACATGTGTATAAAGAAGTTTGTATAAAGAAATTCACTGCATTATTGTTCATAACAACAAAGGATTGGGAAAAAACAAACAAAACTAAATGTCCACAAACTAGTTAAATAAATTATGGTAAAGCCATCCAATTGAATCCCATGAAGGGATGGAACAAGGCAGCTTTCTGTACACAAATATGAAATGATATGCTAAGTGACAAAATGCAGAATGGTGGATATATATGTGCCATGTGCTTATTTAGGGACAGAACATCTTTGGAAGTTTGCATAGAACTCTGGTAGAAACAGTTGCTTCAGAAGACAAGGAAATGGACAGAGGTAGGAGGAAGGCTTACTTTTCACTGTATATCAATTTGAACTTTTAAAATGACTTTTGATCATATATATTATTAACTATTCAAATAAAATGCATTAATTCAGCTTAAAAAGAAAAGGAAAGCGAACACAAATATACAAATATGTGCCATTCATGGACATATGATTGACTTCAAAATCAACTAAAGGATAACTTCTTAATGAGGTTCCACTGTATACAATATGTATAGGAAAATACAGCATAGGAAAAACAGCACCATTCTCCTGAGTATTTGCAAAATGAAAGAATTGGCCAGAAAATTCTTGCACACTTGTCCTGTGGAATGATGACCTCAAATATGATAATCTTTGTCAGTTTGTCTTCATCAAATGTCAGACACATACAATTCATCAACATCACTATCATTCTCTAATTGTATGTTAGTAACGAATAATTTAGGAGGTCTAAGAATAATGGTAAATCATCTTCACTCTGAAGACTGAAATCTCTCAGAAGAGAAACTACCAAAATAACCAGGCCCCAAAACTGAAATCATGGAAAGCTCCATTTTTGTAGAGTTGAAAAGCATAAAGCGACCTTTTTCAAATGTGACACCTTTCACCTCTCCTTTCCACTTGTTCACTGGAAGTGAATTTACTATGAACTAGATATGGCAGTCATTGATATGAAAGAGATTATAATATTATTAGCTCTAGACACCTGAGAGGAAAATGTTCTCCCTTTTTCTTTTTCTTCCTTTCTTCCTTCCTCCCTTTCTTTCTTTCTTTCTTTCTTTCTTTTTCTTTCTTTCTTTTTTCTGTCTTTCTGTCTTTCTTCTTTCTTTCTTTTCTTTCTTTCTTTCTTTTCTTTCTTTCTTTCTTCTTTCTTTCTTTCTTTCTTTCTTTCTTTCTTTCTTTCTTTTTCTTTCTTTCATTCTTTCTTCTTTCTTTCTTTCTTTCTTCTTTCTCTTTCTTTCTCTTCCTTTTCTCTCTCTTTTTTTCCTATAGAATTGTTCATTATAGAAGGGAGTCTAATGTAAATTCCTAGCAGTCAAATTATATGACTCAAAGAAGCAATTTTTTCTTTAGTAAATTTTACTTTTGTTGCAAACAGAGACAAATAAATTCAATAAGGAAAAATACCCAGTAGCTTTGGGGTATGCAATCTTTTAAGGCTGGCAGATTTGCCTGTATTTGAAGACCAACCTAATGGGCATAAAGGTCAATTTGCTCAGATAGCTATAATTAATGGAGAGCAAACAGTGATTTTGTTAGACCTCATGGAAATGACTGGGCTCTGCAAGATTTCTTTTTATTCCATGTAATTTCATCTCTCAAGGCAAAGGACAACAATATGTATATAAACATATGTGTGCAGCAATACTTTTTTTTATAACATTGATCTCATTTAGAGACAACCTAAGCCTTACTGAAAATGAATCCATTTAGTCTAGTTCAGGTAAATTCCAACTATATCTTGACTGAAATAATACAACATTCAGTAGCTCTGCCTGTGAGGTTTTTCTCTCTCAGGGACAGTTACCTATATATTGCTATTTGAAGGAACTGACTAAAGCTTATATAGACAGAGAAAGAGTAAGAAAAGAAGATGAGTTTATAATTTAGCATTACAAACTCATTATTAGACTAAAGCAAATACTAATGTAATTCCTTTATAAGCCCAATGATATGACTTAATGAGTAATGAGTGAAAAAGTTGGATACTCTTTTTCTCTTTCATCTGAAATATGTAAAGTTTGGTAAAGGCCAGATAACGTGGTTCAGTGTAAATAGTGTTGGATTGGCACCCATGACACTGGATTATCATCTCAATTCTGCCATTTGGTAGCTAAATAACCTTGAGCAATAATTGGAATTTGTTGGCTTCCATTTGTTGATGACCTAAAAGAATTGGACTAGATGATCCTTAAAGTTTGTTCAGCTATAAAATTGTAAGATTCTTATTAAAATAGGCCAGTGAGGTTTGCATGCCAGCAAATCACAGCAAGAAGATGGATATGCTAGTAAAGGCTCATTTGAAGGTTGCAGCATCAGAGAAGTTGTGCAGTAGTATATCAATCCTTCGATTCTGTGTATAAAGTTTGGAGTTCTCAGCACTAAGTTAGAGCTAAACTGAAGGTTTAGCAAAGTGGTATTTATGACATTTGTAGATTAAAGTGAAAGAAAGCATCAAACTGTATATGTTGAATGATTTCATTTAAACCTGTTTTTTTAGAGAAAGTAATTCATCCCTTCTTTCATTCTACAGCATTCCCCTCTTATGCATTACCTCTGAGAAAGGCTCACCTGTCTCCAAGCCTGTGTTAGATCAGATGAAGGCATGGATTCTTGCCAAGTGATTTACAGAGGGAGTACTCTTCAGCAAAACCTACAATGGAGTGAAGAAAGCAGGGTAAGGAAAGCAGGAAAAGCAGATCTGTTTCCTGGAGGACCCGGATTAACACATATTCTAATCCAGATTTTTACAAAATAAAACTAAAGTGTCCTTATATTAAAGCCCATACTTTCCATCAGTTTCTGAACTATCCATTCCAGGATGAATACTCAACCCCTTGATTTTACACAATACCCCAGAATACTTCCTAGTAGCTACTGGGTTAGACACAGGCCTGGAAGAAACAGAGAAACCTCATGCTTTCTCTGCTGCTAATCAAACCCCACTAAGAAATGTGAATTCCCTCAGGCTGAGTTTAAGACCCCACTCTGTAGATATGAGGGAATAGATAATAACCAGGTGCTTTTAATTAAGCTAAGAATGATTTGAGGCTTAAAGTCAAAGCCTTTACATAATAATTCATAGAAAATGGGCTTTTGGGGAGAAGTATTGATACCAGAAACTCAATTTGTCCATCTGGAAAATGAAGGTTGTAAAAATTCAAAATAAAGAATATGACACACAACCACTGAAATGTTGTTACAGGGTTGTAGGGCTGTGAGAAGGAGGTCAACTACCTCTCAGGAGGACTCAGAGGGTACTATTCTATGTAACAGCATCTTGGCACCATCCGGAGGCCTGTCCCATAGTCTTACTGGCCAGAAACATAAATTGTCAGCATGCCAAAAGTGAGTACTTATCTCAGGAGTAGGTACTTTGACTAAGCTCCCACAGCTGGTAGGAAAGTCCAGAATGTCTGTTGATTTCTATGTACTGAAAGCCATAAATGACAGGGCTGGGAACCTCAGGGTTGCACCACTCTCTCCTCGTAACATTTTAGAAGCCATATAATTACGTTGCTTTGTGAGCATGGAAGCAAAATGAAGGAGCTACTAAAAAGAAACTCTGACTCTGTTGATGTCCTGTCCCATGTCCCCAAAGGTCACCTCTGAATGTCCCCTGTACGCGTGGTGGACAGTTTCAGCTATACCATGGACAGCTTCCCACTTTAAATGTCTGCTTCTCTGCACTTCTCTGCTTGAAGGGGTCCTTTATGCTTACAAGCTTGCTCAGCTACAAACTAGAACAACACAGAAGGGCCAAGGAGTTAATGCTGCCCTGGGTACAGTCTTCAGCTAAATGGGAGTCCAGGGATAATGCCCCAGGCTACTTCTCCTGCTGTGGTTCAGTTCTGAGGGAGTATTCTATAAGATTTCTCAGAAAGTCCCCAGCATGGAACCCCAGTTATCCACATTGCTAGCTTGCTCATTATTGCACTCTGTTGGCTTTTCTCCCCTCTAGGCTTGCTGGAAAAAAAAATGCAATCTGAATTTCAGATAAATAAATGAATGTGTATACATATATATGTGTGTGTATATATGTGTATTTTCACATATATATATGCATAGAGAGATCTATATATCCAGCTATATATCTCTGTATATTTCTGTCTATATATACATATAGGTAGATGTGTATATCTATCATCTACCTATCATTGGTCATCTATAATCTATCATCTATCATCTATCTCTCTATCGTCTATCTACCTATCTTTCATCCATCACCTACTTACTATTTATCATCTATCTCTCTGTCTCTCATCTATCATCTCTCTATCATCTCTCTATCATCTCTCTATCATCTATCTATCTATCATCTATCTATCTATCATCTATCATCTATCTATCTATCATCTATCTATCATCTATCTATCTATTTATCATCCATCTATCATCTACTTATCTAGAGAGAAAAAGAGAGAGGGCAGCAATGACAAATAAGATGGGACAAAATGTCAACCTAGTTGAATCTGGTGAGGAATAATGAGTGTCCTGGGGCACCTGGGTGGCTCAGTCATTTAAGTGTCTGCCTTCAGCTCAGGTCATGATCTCAGGATCCTGGGATCGAGCCCTAAGTTGGGCTCCCTGGTCAGACGGGAGTCTGCTTCTCTCTCTCCCTTTGCCTCTCCCCCGGCTCATGCTCTCTCGCTCTCAAATAAATAAATAAAATCTTTAAAAAATAAAAAAAAAAAGATGAACGTCCTTTATATTAATCTTGCAACTTTAAGTTGCAAAATCCAAGTTAAAGTAGTGAGGGCTTGTCTAACAATTTAGGAACCTCCTGCTCTAGTTCAGTCCTTCATTTACAGATGAGGAAACTGATGACCAAAGGACGTGCTTGAGGACCAATTGCCATGTATGAGTGGCTCTTAAAATATTCAACTTCAGCACAAAGGTATTGCATTTCAAAATAAAATAGTTTAAGTTTACATGATACATAAATCATAACATCAGTAATGCTGGTCCCCTCTATTTATGCAAATAACATAGTTAATTCTCTCTATATATTTTTAAAATATCAAATTTTATTTTGTTCAAAAACTTTAGACCCGTTTGGAGCTTATGTTTTTCACCTCACGAATAAACTTCCCTACTACTGTTGTGCCCAGTTATTTATTTTGGATACATTAGAATTGTAATAAAACCTTGCCTTAGGATATATTTGTGTTCCCTGGAGGGGATAGAGAGGGCGGGAGTTCTCTACCTCCGACAGCTGTTTGAAGGAGTAGGTTCACAGGTATGGAAGTAGGTAGGATGGAGCTACCCGTCCACTCTTCTTCAGGGCATCTCTCTATGCTAAAGAGATTTTCTTTCTTTCTTTCCTTTCTGATTTCTGTTTGCTTTCTTTTTTCTTTTTTAATAGCTTTGAAGGAATGGAAAATTTCTGTGGTAGCTGATAGCAAATACAGAAAGACTCATTTGCATATAGATGTTTCAGCTTGCAACTGCATAATCCCCTGAGAGAGGCCTTGTTTAAATGGGCAGGCAGGCTGGCACGAGGCTGCCGGGTTCCTAATGAAAACTAAATTGAAACTTGGGAAACATTTGCCTTGGAGGTGGCCAGGCTTTTTAGAGCATCAATTTAAATCTGAAAGATGCAAGCTGTCCTGTGCCAAATTGCCCCTCACTCTTTAAAAGTCCTAAGACAGAGGGTCGAGGAGAAATGGAGAGAAAACAATGAATGATTGGGTAAAACCTGAGTTAATCAATGTGCTTCTTTTACTTAGAAATTCTGCCTGAAGTTTCAAAACAGTGAGCAGGTGGGAAAGTGGGGAAGAACAGAGAGGCGAACCATTTATTCTTGAAGGGAGTATTCCCGGTAACGGGGTGAGCCAAGCCTTTTGAGACAACTGGTAATCCATTTATAGGCTAAAGACTTCAGATTGAATGTTCCCTCTGAACTTGACCGTAGGCTAAGCAGATAAGGACAAGTCTGAAAACAAGATAATGTGGAAAGAAAAGAGATTACAAAAAGGTCAAAAGATTAGCTGGGGGATAAGTGGAAATCAGAGGAAAATAAGGGAAAGGTTAGAAACTGATACCAGGCAAAGAAGATAAATCAAGTTAGCAAGTGGAGAAAGTGAATATAGGAGGAAAATAAGAAAAGAGATCAGGGCAGTTGGCCACAGGATAAGAGAAGAATACAAAGATTATTAAAACTGAAAATGCAAGAAAACAAAAGAGCTGACAATGTGGATGAAGGAAATAAAATAAAAATATCAAACTGCATATCTCTAAGGCTTCCATGTCTGAATCTAAAGAGAACTGGTATGTCAAAGATTTTCTGTATTTCTTTCCCAGAAAACAAAAACAAAAACAACCTAGTATCTCCTTGTTATTACCCAGAACATTGCTTTCCTTTGATCAACCTTTACTTCATAATCTTTCTGATTCACCATCTGGAACTGGGTATGATATCCTCACTTATTAGCTAAAGCATCACAGGACTGGATCAAGCTTTTGATAAATGAATATCTGAAAGAAGACTTTAGTGTAAGTATGAGAAAGATAATAAGACTTCTCCAACACATGTATGCCCACAAACACACCCAGGCACTCATACTTGCAAGCTTGCTAGATAGAGTATTTGTGACAGAGTATATACTACCCCCAGGAAGGACAATAGATGTATCCTACAGGGACATACATTATAAATAACATTTACTGACTGCCTACTATGATATTTGAGGTTGATGCTGATGTGGTGGACTTGATTGGCAGTTTTTGTCCTCGCATTGCTTACAGACTAGTGTGACAATAAATAATTATGTGATGAGATATAACTTTTATAGGAAAACAAAAAAAATAGAAGTGACAGGAAATAAAATTTGCTATCTATAGTATCTCGTCTAAGAAGGGTAAAACCTCAGACATGGAAGAACTTTTGTTTACTTAGCTTAAGGACTGTATTAAGTGATATGGATACCAGATTACAGGAGCTAAATTATTCTGTGTATGAAATGGGCAGAGATAGTGGTCCTGAGGGAAGATGCTGGAATGGTGTGAGATGGGGGAACCTTGCTGGAAACAGGAGTCTATAAGATTGAAAACCAAATGGGGTCTTAGAGGACTAAAAAGAAAATACATGCTATGTAATATAAATCCCCTTTTGCTGCCCTTCAGGAGAATCTCTAGGAGAACATCCACTATTTTGCCAAGGTCCTGTGAAGAAGATTTTCTTTCAGGAATGAAAAGAATTGCTGAATTCTGCCCAGGGTTGCCTATCCATAAGGCTGTATCTGTTATGCAAAAAGAAAAAAATAAAAATAAAGAAGATATGACAAGCTCGAGACTTATTTATTCAGTACCTACTCTGTCACAGGCCATAGAAGGGTCAGGGCACCCGGGTTAAAATAAAAACTGAGACTGCCCCTGTGCTCAAAAGGACCTATGGGACCATAAGACCTATGGGACTTGAGTAGAAAATACTTGATCTCTTTCCATCCATCATTCATGGATCCAAGACCTCTTAAAGCAATCTAAAACAAACGAGCACAACTCAGTGAAAACAAGTAGAGAATCTAAGTATCCACAGCTAAATACATTGTGTGCTAACCGCATGTCAGATGCTATGCTGAACACTTTACATACAACATCTCATTTGAGCCTCACAACCGGTTTTTGAGGTAGGTATTTCTGATATTTTAATTGTATAGATGAAGAAACTGAAACTTAAAAGTATTAAGTAAGTTTCCAAAATCATAACTATTAAGTGGCAAATCTGAGGCAAAGCCCATGTGCTTTAAAATGATCGTAGCCATTCTTTAGAATTCAAGATATTTTCTCACTTTTTTTAAAAAAAGATTTTATTTATTTGACAGAGAGAGAGATAGCCAGAGAGGGAACACAAGCAGGGGGAGTGGGAGAGGGAGAAACAGGCTTCCCGCCGAGCAGGGAGCCCTATGCGGGGCTTGATCCCAGGACCCTGAGATCATGACCTGAGCCGAAGGCAGATGCTTAACGACTGAGCCACCCAGGTGCCCCTGAAAAGCACTCATTTTAAACTGACAACTGCACTTGAAAATCATAAGGGCAATGTCTACATTGTAATTTTGAAGTATTTTTTTAAATATGTTTAATCATGCAAGTGTGTGACTGTTGGTTGGGATCCTACCAAGAGTGTCAATTCGATTTTTCACTTAGGGGTTTTTGTGCAGAGTTGACACAGAAAATCATTGTAATCAATAATGCAAATTCAGTCCTAAACATCAAGGATTGTGTGTTTGTATGGAACATGACCTCAGGATATGATTAAATTTGACTTTTTTGTTTGTAAAAATATCATTTGACTATTTGTGACAAAATATTCACATAATGCTTGTGCCAAAGAGGAAAAAGGAAGGAAGGAAGGAATGAAAGAAGGAAGGAAAGAAGGAAAGTAAATGGATCTATTTGTATTGGAGGCTCCTTGCCTTCTGTTTGACTAGTTTCCTTGGTGTACCCTCATCCTTGTCATTGACCCCAAGTGACTCTAAGCCCAGGCCAGATTTCTCATGTCAGAAATGTCAAGAATTTTCTAAAAAGTATTTATAGTTAAACTAGGCAATTAAAGGCAAGATGAAATTTATGTGTAAAATGATATCCTCCTATAAAAAATAGAAACCAGCAGAACAGAAGCCCTTTTTCTTAGGCATTTTAATGACTATTGGACTAAAATCACTCATTACTCTCAGGCACACTGCATTTTGGTTGACCTTGTGGAATGTCTATTTGATGGTTTTCAAAATCACTTATCCATGCAGTTTTGGCATCTCTGTGCTGTGTTAGCAATCCCAGTTTTGTATTAGGCTTTACTTTAATCTTGTCTAGGTTCTGAATTTCCTCTCTTCTTTCTCATCAAAATATGTAAGCAAGTACAAAGGAGTAATTGAGGGCTGTCAAGTAATCTTAATATTTTGAAATGTTTATCCTGAATCATGCATATACTTGTATAAGATGCAGAAGCTAGGTAGTGGTTATCTACCTGAAGTCCTGGCATCACTCAGAAATTCTTTAATGTAGTGATGAAAATCCTTATAAAAAGTTTGGGAAACAGTAAAACAATGGAATGTTTACCACCATTAGATGAGTATAATTTGGATTTTGCTTTATCTTACCAATGATTAAAAAAAGGCATCAGTGTCTGTTCAGGGATGAAATTCATTTGTCTCTAAATTTTCTATCCTTTCTAGTCATATTAGCTTCTTTAAATATTTATTAAGTGGTTGATTACTATTTGTGCCTGGTACTGTACTTTATGTTCATATATGATCTCATATAATACTCATAGAAAATCTATGAACTAGGAACGAATATTTCCATTTCATGGATACACCCAGAGAGATTAAGCAACTTGCCTGAAGTCCCACAGCTAGGAAGTGGCAGATCTGGGATTTGGATATATAGGTCTGTTTGACTCTAAAGCCTGACGCCTAATCTGCCCTGCCTGCTCAGAACAGCCCCCAAGGAACTAGCCAGAGAGACCTGATATCCTAACATCAATTCCCCCTACTTGTAATAAGAATGCTCTTATCTTTGCTTGAGGACAAGACCCTGCTCCAGGTCATGTGGTCTGGGTGGGACCAAACTCCACCCCACCCCCCACCCCCCCTGGTTCCTGGGGAAGGTACAAGATGCAGACAGGACCAATTAGAACATTCCATGCCCCTGGCCATAATGATTGGATGTGGTGCTACCTGGGGTTACTATATGGGCAGAGTCTACCAAAAAGAAGCTATGATGCTGAGAGGAAAGAAATAGAAAGAATGATAGACCTAGGAATAATATTTGAGCCTCTACAAGCAGTCATACCTTAGACACTTCAACTTCTCAGTTTAAGGGCCAATAGATTCCGTGCTTATTTTTGTTTTCCTTAAGCCAATTTGAATTGGGGTTCACTTACAACTGAAAAAAAAGCCTGATGAAGAGAACACATATTTCTCACTTGGTAATGAAACAACATTGGCAAGAGACATCATGGAACAATCTGGAATCTTTTCCTCCAGTCTTTTACACTTCCCTAACTTCAAGCTCTAGTGATGCACCTTTTTCAGCTTGGTGTTATAATCAAAGGTAGCAGTTTGAAGTTTGCACCCTGTTCCTTTATTCCCTGTTAAAGTCCTTCAGTACATGCTATTTTCCTGCCTTTGACTATTTTGTTTTATTCTCCTTACTGACAGTTGGATCAGCAACCAAGATGGGGTCCAGGTCAAGGATATTTGTAATAATCAGACCTAGAAGTTTGTCAATGAATAGCCAGGGAAGATTTTTTTAGAAGTATTTTGTTGCAATAATTTCATGAAGCAATTAATAAATTTGTGACAATAAAAATATCTTTGGATAATTAGCAAGTTATATTACATATACATATGACCTCTTAAAATAGTTTTATTCAAATGACCAGAAAATTCAGATTATATTTTTGAAAGGCAAAGATTTGCTTTAGAGATCCACGTATAGATGCCTCTGTCCTCTAATTTAGCTAAGTGCTCAATAAATGTTTATTGAATTGGATGGTAAAAACTAAGTCTCATCTCCTTGTCCATAACTAAGTTAAGGTATCAGAATCCCCAAACTAATGAGAATATGGCATTTGTCAAAGTACAGAATTTGTTCTGAACCTAGGTTCATTTTTTAATTGTGTTATTTACTTTTTTTTTTTTTCCTGGCTATTGAATTTTATGAGTTCCTTGTATATTTTGTATGTTAACCCTTTATCAAATATGTAGTTTACAAATATTTTTCACAGGTTGCCTCTTCATTTTGTTGATGGTTTCCTTTGCCGTGCAGAAGCTTTTTAGCTTGATGTGGCATCACTTGTTTATTTTCGCTCTGTTGCCTTTGATTTTGGTGTCATATTCAAAAAATCACTGACAGGATGAATGCCAATGACCTTACCCCTCCTATGTTTTCTTCTGGGAGCTTTACAATTTCTGTTGTTACATACAAGTCTTTTGAGTTGATTCTTGTGTATGGCATAAGATAGTGCTTCAGTTTCATTCATTTGCATGTGGATGTCATTTATGGAAGATGCTATTCCTTCCATTGTATCATTTTGGTATCCTTGTTGAAATTAATTGGCCATATATGCTTATATTTATTTCTGGGCTCTGTATTCTGTTTCATTGATCTATGTGTCTGTTTTTATGCCAATACCATACTGTTTTGATTATTATAGCTTTGTAATGTGGTTTTAAATCAGGAAGTATGATGCTCCCCTCTAGCTTTGTTCTTTCTAAAAATTGCATTGGCTATTTTGAGTCTTCTTTGGTTCCATATGAATTTTAGGATTGTTCATTATATTTTTATGAAAAATGCCACTGGGATTTTGTTAGAGATTGCATTGAATCTGTAGATCACTTTAGGTACTGTGGACATTTTAACAATTTTAATTCTTCTAAACCATGAACACAGGATATCTTTCCATTTATTTGTGACTACTTCAATTTTTTCATCAGCATTTTATAGTTTTCAGCATACAGATCTTTCACACCCTTTCCTTGATTAAATTTATTCCTAAAGATTTTATTCCTTTTGATGCTATTGCAAATGAATTTTCTTATTTTCTTTTCCTGATAATTTGTTGTTAGTGTATAAAAATGCAACTGATTTTTGCATATTGATTCTGTATCTTGTAACTTTACTGAATTCCTTAATCAGTTCTAATGTTCTAACAGTTTGTTTGTTGTTGGAATTTTTAGGGTTTTCTAGATATAACATGTCATCTGCAAACAGGGGATAATTTTACTTTTCCTTTCTGACTTGTATACGTTTTGTTCTTTGTATATTCTTTTTCTTTTTTTTTTAGACTACTTAAACATTTTTATTATAGCTAAATATACATGAAATTTGCCATTTTCCCCATTCAAGTGTACAGTTCAGTAGCATGTATATTCTTTTTCTTGCCTAATTGCTCTGGCTAGGACTTTCAGCACTAGGTTGAATAAAAGTGGTGAGAGTAGGTATCATTGTCTTGTTTCTGATCTTACAGGAAAAGCTTTCAGGTTTTCACTGTTGAGTATGATGTTAGCTGTGGGTTTGTCATATATGGTCTTTATTAGTTTGAGGTACATTCCATCAATACCTAATTGTTGAAAGTTTTTATCATGAAAAGATATTTAATTTTTTCAAATTCTTTTTCTGTATCTATTGGGACAGTCATATTATTTTTATCCTTCATTTTGTTAATGTGATTTAGCACTTTCTAGTTTCTGTAATGTAAATACTTCCACCATGGCTGATTTCAAGCTACTAGCAGCTTATTGACTGGCTTGCAAAATTCCTGAAAATTCAGCCTTTAGCTTTCATAAATCAGTATGAGATTACTGATCAACTCCCACATATCCTGGAATAGGGTTTCTCTTAAAAAAAAAAATCATAGGGAAGGCTCTGGCTTGATTTGAGGGATTTACTATCATTTTAGACCAATTAGCATGGCTAGGCATGTGGGTAACTACAATTACTCATCTTGGGTCTTGTGACTTCCCCTTACTGCCTAGGAAGGTATCTTGGTTTACTTGGGCTGTTATAACAAAAACAACAAAAAGCATAGACTGTTGGGTTAAACAACTTATTTCTACAATTCTGGAGCCTGGAAATTCTAGTTTAGGGTGCCAGCATGGTTGGATTCCACTAAGGGCCTACTCTCTAGTTTGCAGACACCTGTCTTTTCACTGTATCCTCACATAATGGAGAGAGAGAGAGAGAGAAAGAGATCATCCCTCTTGTGTCTTTTCTTATAAGGGCATTAATCCCATTCATGAGGGCTCCATCCTCATGACCTAATACTTCCCAAGGGCCCCACCTTTAAATACCATTACATTGAGGATTAGGCTTTAAATATGGATTTTGGTGGGACACAACCTTCAGTCCATAGAAGTAAACACTCAGACTGGCAACTGCACCAGGTTCACGTACCTGATATCAGTGAGAAACAAAAACATTTTGTCTGAATGTCCAAGCAAAAAGAAATTAGATTGGACAGACAAAATCCAATGATGTGCTATATAATCCCAGAGAGAAAGACAAAATATACAAACAGTTATAAAGAGTATATGAGTATGACCATAAAAATTGTGAAGAAGAATTGAGGGAAGGTATTTTAAGAATCCATTTCTTATTATAGAAAACAGAGGAGAAAATAGAAGGACATTACTTACCTGCATGAATTAAATTTTAAAAAAACCTTGAGCAGGGACTTATTCTTTACAATGAAGTGTGGATATAGACCTGGTGTTTTCTTCTCATGAAAATGATACTAGGGAAAACATGAATAGAAGTACACATTAAATATATTGCTTGTTTAAGGACTGCCTAGGTTGTGAATATGAGTTTTTCAATTTGCACAAATACAGGTGTATTTTATTTTAATTTAATTTTTTAAATTTAAATTCAATCAATTAACATATAATATATTATTAATTTCAGAGGTAGAGGTCAGTGATTCATCAGTCTTTTATTTATTTATTTATTTTAAAGATTTTATTTATTTATTTATTTGACAGAGAGAGAGAGAGCACAAGCAGGGAGAGTGGCAGGCAGATGGAGAAGCAGAACCCCCAGCTGAGCAGGGAGGCCGACTCAGAGCTCAATCCCGGGACTCCAGGATCATGATCTGAGCGGAAGGCAGACGCTTAACTGACTGAGCCATCCAAGCACCCCATCAGTCATTTTTTTAAAAAATGACTTTTATTTATTTGACAGAGAGAGAGAGAGAGCACAAACAGGCAGAGCAGTAGGCAGAGAAGGAGGGAGAAGCAGGCTCCCCACTGAGCAGGGAGCCCCACACAGAGCTCGAGCCCAGGACCCAGGGATCATGACCTGAGCCTAAGGCAGATGCTTAACTGACTGAGCCACACAGGTGCCCATTTTTTCTATTTTTTTTTCATCAGTCTTATATAAATCCCAGTCCTCAATACATCATGTGCTCTCCTTAATGTCCATCACCAAGTTACCCTATCCCCCCACCCCCTCCCCTCTGAAATCCTCAGTTTATTTCCTATGATTAAGAGTCTCTTATGGTTTGTCTCCCTCTCTAATTATGTCCTGTGTTATTTTTACCTCTCTTCCCCTATGATCCTCTGTTTTGTTTCTTAAATTCCACATATGAGTGAGATCATACGATAAGTGTCTTTCTCTGATTCACTTATTTCACTTAGCATCAAACCCTCTAGTTCCATCCACATCATTGAAAATGGCAAGATGTCATTTTTTTTGATGGCTGAGTAATATTGCATTGTATATATATACCACATCTTCTTTATCCATTCACCTGTTGATGGACATCTGGGCTCTTTCTATAGTTTGGCTGTTGTGGACATTGCTGCTATAAACATTGGGGTGCAGGTGCCCCTTCAGAACACTACATTTGAATCTTTGGGGTAAATAACCAGTAGTGCAATTGCTGGGTCATAGGGCAGCTCTATTTTCAACTTTTTGAGGAACCTCCATTCTGTTTTTCAGAGTGGCTGCACTAACTTGCATTCTCACCACTGGTGCAAGAGGGTTCGACTTTCTCTGCATTCTTGCCAACATCTGTCATTTCCCGCTTGTTAATTTTAGCCATTCCAAACTGGTGTGAGGTGGTACTTCATTATGGTTTTGATTTGTATTTCCCTGATGACAAGTGATGTGGAACATTTTTTCATGTGTCTGTTGGCCATTTGGATGTCTTCTTTGAAGAAATGTCTGTTCTGTCTTCTGCCCCATTCTTTTTTTAAAAAAATTTTTATTGTTATGTTAATCACCATACATTACATCATTAGTTTTTGATGTAGTGTTCCATGATTCATTGTTTGTGCAAAACACCCAGTGCTCCATGCAGAATGTGCCCTCTTTAATACCCATCACCAGGCTAACCCATCCTCCGATCCCCCTCCCCTCTAGAACCCTCAGTTTGTTTTTCAGAGTCCATTGTCTCTCATGGTTCGTCTCCCCCTCCGATTCCCCCCCCTTCATTCTTCCCCTCCTGTTATCTTCTTCTTCTTTTTTTTTCTTAACATATATTGCATTATTTGTTTCAGAGGTACAGATCTGAGATTCAACAGTCTTGCACAAATCACAGCTCTCACCATAGCACATACCCTCCCCAATGTCTATCACCCAGCCACACCATCCCTCCCACCCCACCCCCCACTCCAGCAACCCTCACTTTGTTTCCTGAGATTAAGAATTCCTCATATCAGTGAGGTCATATGATACATGTCTTTCTCTTTTTGACTTATTTCGCTCAGCATAACACACTCCAGTTCCATCCACGTCGTTGCAAATGGCAAGATCTCATTCCTTTTGATGGCTGCATAATATTCCATTGTATATATATACCACATCTTCTTTATCCATTCATCTGTCGATGGACATCTTGGCTCTTTCCACAGTTTGGCTGTTGTGGACATTGCTTTCTGCCCCATTCTTGATTGGATTATTAGGTCTTTGGGTGTTGAGTTTGATAAGTTCTTTATAGATTTTGGATACTAGCCCTTTCATCTGATAAGACATTTGCAAATATCTTCTCCCATTCTGTTAGTTGTCTTTTAGTTTTATCAACTATTTCCTTTTCTATGCAAAAGCTTTTTATCTTGATGAAGTCCCACAGTTCATATTTCCATTTGTTTCCCTTGCCTTTGGAGATGTGTCTAGCAAGAAGTTGCTGCAACCAAGGTCACAGAGGTTACTGCCTCTGTTCTCCTCTAGGATTTTGATGGATTCCTGTCTCACATTTCTGTCTTTCATCCATTTTGAGTATATTTTTGTATATGGTGTAAGGAAATGGTTCAGTTTCATTCTTCTGCATATGGCTGTTCAATTTTCCCAATGCCATTTGTTGAAGAGACTGTCTTTTTTCCATTGGATTTTCTTTCCTGCTTTGTTGAAGATTAGTTGACAATAGAGTTGAGGGCCCATTTCCAGGCTCTCTATTCCGCTCCATTGATCTATGTGTCTGTTTTGGGCCAGTATACTGTCTTGATGATTACAGCTTTGTAATAGAGCTTGAAGTATGGAATTGTGATGACACCAGTCTTGGTTTTCTTTTTCAACATTCCTTTGGTTATTTGGGGTCTTTTCTGGTTCCATACAAATTTTAAGATTATTTGTTCCATTTCTGTGAAAAAAGTTGATGGTATTTTGATAGGGATTGCATTGAATGTATAAATTGCTCTAGGTAGCTTAGACATTTTAACAATATTTGTTCTTCCAATCTATGAGCATGGAACGTTTTTCCATTCCTTTGTGTCTTCCTCGATTTCTTTCATGAGTATTCTATAGTTTTCCAAGTACAAATACTTTGCCTCTTTGGTTAGATTTATTCCTAGGTATTTTATAGTTTTGGGTGCAATTGTAAATGGGATCAAGTCATTAATTTCTCTTTCTTCTGTCTCATTGTTGGTGTATAGAAATGCCACTGATTTCTGTGCATTGATTTTATATCCTGCTACTTTGCTGAATTCCTGTATGAGTTCCAGCAATTTAGGGGTCGAGTCTTTTTGTTTTTCCACTTAGAGTATCATGTCATCTGCAAAGAGTGAGAGTTTGACTTCTTCATTGCTGATTTGGATGCCTCTTATTTCTTTTTGTTGTCTGATTGCTGAGGCTAGGACTTCTAGTAGTATGTTGAACAACAGTGGTGAGAGTAGACATCCCTATCATGTTCCTGACCTTAGGGGAAAAGCTCTCAGTTTTTCCTCATTGAGAATGATATTCACTGTGGGCTTTTCATTTATGGCTTTTATGATATTGAGGTATGTATCCTCTATCCCTACGCTGTGAAGAATTTTAATCAAGAAAAGATGCTGTACTTTGGTAAATGCTTTTTCTACATCTATTGAGGGGATCATATGATTCTTGTCCTTTTGTTTATTAATGTAATGTATCACATTGGTTGATTTGCAAATGTTGAACCACCCTTGCAGCCCACGAATAAATCCAACTTAGTTGTGGTGAATAATCCTTTTAATGTATTGTTAGATCTTATTGGCTAGTATTTTGGTGAGTATTTTGGCATCCATGTTCATCAGGGATATTGGTCTCTAATTCCCCTTTTTGGTGGGGTTTTTGTCTGGTTTGGGGATCGAGGTAATGCTGCCTTCATAGAAAGAGTTTGGAAGTTTTGCTTCCATTTCTATTTTTTGAAAAAGCTTCAGAAGAATAGGTGTTAATTCTTCTTTAAATGTTTGGTAGAATTACCCTGGGAAGCCATCTGGCCCTGGACTCTTACTGGGAGATTTTTGATTACTGCTTCAATTTCCTTGCTGGTTATGGGTCTGTTCAGGTTTTCTGTTTCTTCCTGGGTCAGTTTTGGTAGTTGATACATCTCTAGGAATGCATCCATTTCTTCCAGATTGCCTAATTTGTTGACATATAGTTGCTCATAATATGTTCTTATAATTGTTTGTACTTCTTCAGTGTTGGGTGTGAAATCTCCTCTTTCATTCATGATTTTATTTATTTGAGCCCTTTCTTTTTTTTTTTGGATAAGTCTGGGTTTATCAATCTTATTAATTCTTTCAAAGAACCAGCTCCTAGTTTCATTGATCTGTTCTACTCTTCTTTTGGTTTCTATTTCATTGATTTCTGCTCTGATCTTTATTATTTCTCTTCTCCTGCTGGGTTTAGGTTTTATTTGCTGTTTTTCTCCAGCTCCTTTAGATGTAAAGTTAGGTTGTATATTTGAGACCTTTCTTATTTCTTGAGAAAGTCTTGTATTGCTATAAACTCCCCTCTTAGGACTGACTTTGCTGCATCCCAAAGGTTTTAAACAGTTGTGTTTTCATTTTCATTTGTTTCTATGACCTTTTTAAATTCCTATTTAATTTCCAGGTTGACCCATTCATTCTTTAGTAGGATGCTCTTTAGTGGAATGCTCTGAATATATCTGTGAAGTCCATCTGGTCCAGTGTGTCATTCAACGCCCTTGTTTCCTTGTTGATCTTCTCCTTAGAAGGAATGAGTCCGTTGCAGTGAGTGGGGTGTTAAAGTCCCCTACTATTATTGTATTATTATCAATGTGTTTCTTCAATTTTGTTTTTAATTCGTTTATATAATTGGCTGCTCCCATGCTAGGGTCATGAATATTTACAATCGTTAGTTCTTGTGGATAGACCCTTTAATTATGATATAGTGTCCTTCCTCTTCTCTTATTACAGTCTTTGGTTTAAAATCTAATTTGTCTCATATAAGGATTGCCACCCCAGCTTTTTTTTTTTTTTTTTTTTTTGACGTCCGTTAGCATGATAAAATATTTTCAATCCCCTTGCTTTAAATTTGGACGTGTCTTTGGGTCTAAAATGAGTCTTGCAGACAGCATATCTATGCTATGTGTCTTGCTTTTTTCTCCAATCTGACACCCCATTTCTTTTGATTGGGGCATTTAGCCCATTTACATTCAGAGTAACTATTGAAAGGTATGAATTTAGTGCCATTGTATTACCTGTTAAGTCACTGTTTCTGTCTATTGTCCCTTTTCCTTTCTGGTCTATGTTACTTTTGGGCTCTCTCTTCACTTAAAAGATCCCTTTTAATATTTCTTACAGGATTGGTTTAGTGATCACAAAAAATCTTTTAGTTTCTGTTTTCCTAGAAGCTTTTTATCTCTCCTTCTATTTTGAATGACATCCTAGCTGGATAAAATATTCTTGGCTACATATTTTTCTCATTTAACACCCTGAATATATCATGCCAGTCTTTTCTGGCCTGCCAGGTCTCTATGGATAGGTCTGTTGCCCATCCCCCCACTCCCTCCCCTCTGAAACCCTCAGTTTGTTTCCTGGGGTCCCCCTAGTCTCTCATAGTTTGTCTCCCTCTCTGATTTCTCCCCCTTCAGTTTTCCCTCCTTTCCCTTATGGTCCTCTGGGCTATTGCTTATGTTCTACATATTAGTGAAACTATATGATAATTGTCTTTCTCTGCTTGACTTATTTCACTAACATAATCCCCTCCAGTTTCATCCATGTTGATGCAAATTGTGGGTATTCATCATTTATGATGGCTGAATAATATTCCATTTTATATATGTACCACATCCTCTTTATCCATTTATCTGTTGAAGGGTATCTTGGCTCCTTCCAGAGCTTGGCTATTGTGAACACTGCTGCTATGAACATTGGGGTGCATGTGCCCCTTTTTTTCACTACATCTGTATCTTTGGGGTAAATACCTAGAAGTGCAATTCCTGGGTCATAGGGTAGCTCTATTTTTAACATCTTGAGCAACCTCCACATTGTTTTCCAGAGTGGCTGTACCAGCTTGTATTCCCACCAACAGTGTAAGAGGGTTCCCTTTTCTCTACATCCTTGCCAACATTTGTTGTTTCCTATTTTGTTAATTTTTGCCATTCTAACTGGTGTAAGGTGGTATCTTATTGTGGTTTTGATTTGAATTTCCCTGATGGCTAGTGATGGCTAGCATTTTTTCATGTGTCTGTTAGCCACTTGTATGTCTTCTTTGGAGAAGTGTCTCTCCATTTTTTGACTGGGTTATTTGTTTTTTGAGTGTTGAGTTTGAGAAGTTCTTTATAGATCTTGGATATCCAACTAGTATCTTTGTAATTGTTACTCTGAACTCTAGTTCCAACATCTTACTTATATCCATACTGATTAGGTCCCTGGCAGTCGGTACTTCCTCTTATTCTCTTTTTTGAGATGATTTTTTCCAGAAAAGAATAGATGAATGAGAGAACAAAATACTAAAATGGCAACAAGAACCCCAGAGAAATATACACTAAACAAATCAGAAGAGACCTGAAACTGAAAAAAGAAAAAAGTTATATTAAAAAAGAGACAGAAAATAATCAGACAGGTGAACAGAATAGAGTAATATACTGGATTTGTGTGTATTTTGGTCTGTTTGTTAGAAAACTAAATCCCAAAATTGTAAAAAAAAGCAAAACTTATATATGCTCAAAAATAAAATTAAAAAAATGAAAGGATAGAATGTATCTGTAAAAATGAAAATTAAAAGGCAAAAAAAGAGAGAGAAAAAAAGGAAAGAAGGAATATAAACAGAGAGATGAACAGAACAGAGCAATACACTATATCCTGAGTGTATTTTGTTTGGTTTGTTAGAAGAAACTACATCTCAAAATTGTAAAGAAAAAAAAACATATATATACAAAAATAAAATTAAATACAATGAAAGGATAGAATGTAACTGTAAAAATTAAAATTTAAAAAGACTTTAACAAAACCAAAAAAAGAAGAAGAAGAAAAAGAGAATATGATCAGACAGGTGAACAGCACAGAGCCACACACTAGATTCTGGGTGTATTTTGATCTGTTTGTTAGAAATAACTGCATCCCAAAATAGTAAAGAAAGAAAAACTTATATACATACAAAAATAAAATTAAATAAATGAAAAGGTAGAATGTAACAGTAAAAATAAAAATTAAAAAAGATTTTTAAAAAAAGAGTTGATAAAATAAGAAATTGGTTGAAAAAAAAGAGAATATAAATTAAAATTGAAAGACTAAAGAATCGTGGGAAAACCAAAACAAAACAAAACATGAATTCTATATACTATTTTCCCCTAGCACTGGAGTTTTGCAGTTCTGTGTGATACATAAACTTGGTCTTGGCGAGATGTTCTTGTGGATCTTCTGGGGGAGGGGCCTGTTGTGTTGATTCTCAAGTGTATTTGCCCCAGGCAGAATTGCACTGCCCGGGACGCCTGGGTGGCTCAGTTGTTAAGCGTCTGCCTTCGGCTCAGGTCATGATCCCAGGGTCCTGGGATCGAGCCCCACATCGAGCTCCCTGCTCTGCAGGAAGCCTGCTTCTCCCTCTGCCACTCCCCCTGCTTGTGTTCCCTCTCTCGCTGTGTCTTTCTCTTCAAATAAATAAATAAAATCTTTAAAAAAAAAAAAAAAAAAAGAATTGCACCGCCCTTGCCAGGGTCCAGGCTAAGTAATCTCCTCTGGATTGCTCTATGTGGCTTTTGTTCCCTGAAGGCTTTCCGCTCCACTTTAGAGAATGAAAATGAAAATGGCGGCCTCTTAATCTCCAGTCACAGAGCTAAAAGCTCAGGGCCCCACTCCTCAGTGAGCCCTCAGAGAAAAGCAGTCAATCACTCTTGTAACCCTCCTCTCTGTCCTCACTTTGGGCTCACCCAGCCTATGACAGAGTGTTTCTATCTCAGGCACACAACCCCGTTTTAAATCTCCAAGCCCTGCAAACTCCTGCAGAGCATACCGCACCACTCCTGGGGGAGGGAGGGGGTCTCGTCAGGGTTCTGCCGCTGGCTGGGCCACATCTTGGAAAGCAGTACCCCAACTGTGCTGAGGTTCGCAGTATATGGGAATCCTGAGCTGAGAACCCACTCCTGGGCTCGCTAATTGCAGTTGGCTACCCTGCTCTGATGCCTGGGAATTCTGCCACACTCAGGCACCCCCAGTCTTCCTGTGACCCTGGGGATCCTGAGACCACACTGTCCCACCAGGGATTCTTTGCCACCTGAGCGCCTTTCAGGCAGGGACATCCCTCACCAGAGCAGACTTCTAAAAGTTCTGATTCTGTGCTCCACTACTATTACCACTCTCTAGTAGCTGGCTTATATAGGCTCCCACCCCCCGAGGTTTATCTTCCCATATATTGCCTTGGATTCACTTCTCCGCACCTCCTACCTTGATGAAAATGGTTGCTTTTCTATTTGTAGAGTTGCAGCTACTCCTTTCTTGGATCTCCAGTTGAGTTCTCAGGTATTCAGAATGATTTGATAGCTATCTTGCTGAATTCCTGGGACCAGACCAAACTAAGGTCTCCTACTCCTCCATCATCTTGGACTCCCACAGGTGTATTTTAAATGCTCTGTCCCCTGCAGTTCTGTCACTATCGGCTCTACCTTTGATGCTCTGTTTTATCATTTTTTGGCTCCAGAAAGGATTTTCTTTTTTGTTCTGTTATTTTATATTTTGCTTCTTTGATGTAGGGCTTGACTGTTATGTTGCAAAAGCACACTTCCCAAGTTTAAGGAAAAACAAACAATGCTCAACACCTACACATATGGCCTCATTTAACAATTTCTTTCCTTACAATTAATCCAAAGAGAGTTGAGGTGCCTTGCTTCCTCTACTCATCAAGGTGATTGTCAATTGAAAAGGAAGAAAGTAACAAAGAAGCTAACTCTTCAGACACTCTAAAAAAAAAAAAAAAAAAAAAAAAAAGCCAAGAAGAGAGGGAACTCTTTAGAAAGCATTTGCAATTTAAAGTGCATTTTAAATTATCCTGGTAGAATGTCCAGTGTTTATGTATTGCAGGTCAAAGAATACAAAGAACATTATTGAGCATTTCCTTTATTTTATTTTTGTGTGTGTATCAGCTTGAGTTTAGACTGCTCTGAAAACCTTTGCTGGCACCCAAAGTAGAGAAAAAACAAAGATGTTCATTGCATTGTTATGTATAAAAGAAAACAATTACAAACAATTTAAATATACAAATATATAGGATGTTTTAATAAATTATGGTGTATCTGCTGAATAGGCAGACACTTAAAGCAATATTTCTGAAAATTTTAAAAATAGTCAATAAATACTGTTTTATATTAAGTAAAACAAATCACTCAATGTATATGAATGTTCATAATAGTTTTATTATTAATACAAAAAAAACTGGAAATAATCCAAATGTTTCTTAGAATGTGAATGGATAAACAAGATTGTGGTAGATTCATGTAATGGGAATACTATGCAATAATAAAAAGAGCAAACTACTAATACATGAACAAATCTCAAAAATGTTATGTTGAGTGATTAAAAGCCAGACACAAAAAATTATATACTCTGTTTCCATATATTAATTTCTAGAATAGGCAAAACTAATCTAAGTGAACAAAGAACAGATCAGTGCTAATCTGAAGCATCGGTTACGAGGGACTCACTGCAAAGAGACACAAGGAACTACATTGGGTGGTATAAATGTTCTATATCTTGATACTGATGGTGGTTACACTGGAGTATTATTTGTCAAAAATCATCAAGTTGTATACTTAAATTTTATGCACTTTATTATATAATTATCCCCAATGGTGATTTAAAACTGATATGTAGTACAATTCAATGATGTGAAATAAATAAGAAACTATGCATAGAAAAATACTATGAAGATTATTAATTAGTGTTAAAACATTTACATTCATTATGTCTAGGTATGGAATTAACAGTAATTTTTTCTCCTAGTTGACTGTTTTAGTCAATCTTTATTAGATGCATATATTATATTTTCAATTTTATATATTTATATACTATATCTATCTATCCACCTGTTTTTTTGTCCCATTTTTTTTGTCCATCTGTTTCCCCATCCACCCATCCACCTACCTTCTTTTACCTTCTTAAATTATTACTGTCATGTAGAACTGCAGTAACATATATATATTTATATATATAATATATAAATATATATATAATTTTTTAAAGTGTGCTTTAAGGCCCCTAGTGTTATAACCATCTCGTTTTTGATGAATTAACTTGAGGATGCCTTCTCAATTAGTTTTGTTCTGATGCTTTCTTCTGCGCCTCCCTGATGTGGACAGTCAGTCCAGAGAAAATTAATAAAATTGTTGATGTCTTTAAAAAGAATCAGGCTCATTGACTGTTTAGAATGCTTTGATCATTCATTTTGTCAGGATCAAAGAATAGGTACTATTGATTACCTAGTGTTCTATGTGGACCTGTGTGTATGACACAAAGATTACTTGAATAGCATTGATTGTTGTCTCTGGAATCTTAAAGAAAATGGAGGTGATTCTCCTGGGAGGCTGTCTTTCTGAGCAAGAACAAAATAACATCAGCTACAATAACCAAAAAAAAAAAAGATCTAAAAGAATAATAATATTAATAATAAAATGTCTTGGTACTTAAACATTTACAAAACACTTTTACCCATAATAATTTCTGTGAAGTTATAATCCTGTGAGGTAGATAGGAGAAAATTATAGACCTGCTTTTCAGATGAAGACACTGAAGCTTGAGAGAATGGTCACACACTTAGATGACAGGGCCACCATGCAAGTCCAGGACTCCTCAAGTATTATTGCCTCTATTTGCTTCAGTGAATTTTTAAATATCCCCTTTCTTTTATCCCCAGATTGCCATTCATGGAAACTTTCCCTTCTTCTGGGTTGAATAAACAGGAAAAGGTCCTTTTTAGTAAATCTGATTGTTGCTATTATTGAGACTTTCTCTGTTTTCCTCTTCATTTGAAGTTGGGGAGAATGAAATGTCTCTTATAGCTTACAAATTTTTTGGGGTCACATCCATAAAATTCACTAAAATCTGAAGACGTGGGTACATAAAGACAACCAACTGGCTTGACCATGTTTTCTTTCTCTGGCCTAAGTGTCAATATTCTGGATCCAACAGAAATCTGACTGATTTGTGAGTGTGGGTTATTGGCAAATGAGTAGAAATAGTGGTAGTGCAGCTATACACACAATTTCAGTGAAGGTATTTAAACCAAAGCATTTCCTGACTTGGATAAACAAATAAATTTTCATTCTTGGCTTTACAACTTACCCTGTAATCAATCAGTTTTAGGATACAGAAAGTTTCTTCCACAAAACCTTTTGTTCCCCAGGAAAACGCTTTTGGTTGCCAGATAAATTAGTGCCAAAAGACATATTTTACCAAAACATTTGTTTTATAGATTTCATGTTTACATATCCAGAAACCTGATTACTTTTCTTATTGGCATGGACACTTCTTTCCTCATTTAAAACAAAAGCAAAAACTTTTATCTGAGTTCCCCGTTAAAAAGCAATTGAAAATATTTCAAAGAAGGTAGTTACTCTTTCACTATCATATAAGCTAAAATGCAATGAAATACCAATGCTATTTAGCAGAGTGGAATCCTAAACCAACTCATGTAGGTTTATGATTTTAATTAACTTCACTTTTTCCAAAAATAATGAAATCAAAGGTGCCAAAATCATCTGATGAGGAGAAGGAAATAGTATTTCTGAATCATTAAAGAAAGCCAAGAGAAACTGCCTATGGACAATTGGCTTAATCTAAGAGTTAATCTTTTTCTGCCTGAAGTTTCACTGAGCAGATGTTCCATTTTTCTCATTTTTCTTATCTTTTTGATACATGGTTTAAAAACATCCAGGGGAAAATTTAAAATTTCATGAAAGATGATGGTTTAGGACCCTTTTTATATCTTCCAGAATTTTCTTCTTCAGGCAGATTATTCAATAGGAATTCATGTTTGAAAATAATTGTAAACCCTGAGAATCCATGTGCTTAAAAATAAAGAACTTGTTTGAGCAATGTGTAGAACACAATAGACTCTAGGGAGAAAGGTTGTTTGCAATGTAGTTGCTCCGAGTTTTGAAATAATTTTTTTGTCCCCTGCTTTTTTTTGTACATAGGGGCAATTCCTATCAATCACATCAACTCCTTCTTTTATTTTTAATTCCAAATTTAATTAATAAATCAAATATATTTTACTTGCTTAGGGTAGTCAAAGGGAGGTTCATCCAACATGCACTTTCTTCTGCCTACCTACATTGTTACTATAATGTAAAACTGGAGTAAAATGTAGAAATGCAGAAAGAACGAGAAAAGAACCTGGTTAGCAGCATGGTGACTAAGGCCATAGCAGGACCAGTTGGAAGTATGATAATGCAGAATTTACTCATTCATTCATTCATTCAACTATACCTGGCACTTAAAATTATTAAAGTCAGAATACTGCTGTTTTGCAAATGACAAGATCTGGCTCTTGTTTCAGTTGTTAAAATTATTAGTCAGAAAACTGCTGATTGGATGTTGACAAGATCTTGGTCTCTCTATTGTTATTTTCAGGTCATTCTTTGGTATTTTTGAATGTATTGGACAAACATCCAATCAGTCAAGAAAAATAGATCCCTTCTACCAACTCAACATGACCATCATCACAATCATACTTAATTTTGTTATGTAGGATACTGTTTAAAAACAAGTAGAGAGCTCCCTGCCACCCAACACCCTCTCCCCCAAGCTAAAAAAGCACCAAATCAATGTAAGAATGGGCTACTTTCATACAAGTAGGCTGGGTAAGTTTCTCAAATCCAATTTGTGGGTGAGTAGACATTGGTGGAGGGTAGAGAATGAGAGGTCCTGTTCAAGATGTGCAAGTTCTGATTTCTGCCTGATATACCCTTATAGAACAGATCTGTCCCTCTCTTCCTGCCCACACCTCTGTCATTCCAAGAGAGAAAATGTAGCTCAATTATTAAGAACATGGGCTCTGGGGGGGAAAAAAAAAGAACCTGGGCTCTGGAGTCAGAAAGGCCTGGGTTTCATTAATTCCCAGGCTCTGCCACTTAATAATTGCATTAGCTTGGATATGTTACTTTAATTTTCTAAGTTAATGCCCTAATATGTAAACTGGGAAAAATAATAGTACCTGCCTTAGAGTGTTATTATAATCAAACAATTAACAAGACACCTAGCATAAACATGCTCAGAATGATTATTGTTATTAAAATCTTTTCATAGTCTAAGTTTAAAATAATACAAAAATGAATGGAAATATTTATCTTCTATATCCTAAAAAGTATATATTTAGCTATATTTCTATATCGATATAGATATTGATATAGGTATATCTCTCTATATCTCTACATAGAGATATATCTCTTTATATCGATATATCTATATCTATAGAGATATATCGATATCAATATATAGATATGCAAACTAAACATATATGTGTAATTTTTAAATGGAAGTATCTTTATTGCTTTTAGTAAGTGATCATTGCAGTGACATTCAAATAATACAGAGAAAGTAATTCAGATGATGTCTGCACAGAGAGCAGAGACGGATGAGAAAAAGCTCTAATCATCACCAGAGGAAACTGAATGAGGCCTCCGGACTCTGCTTCCAGTCACTTCACAAATAAGAGGGACCTCTGAGGACCTGTGGTGTGAGAACTGGACAAATACAACCAAAGAATACAGAAGCTAATTTATTATAATAAAGTGTAAGCACTGTTTGTACCGTACATGCTGCCAGACCCCATTTTCTGATGACTACATAATTGTTCACAGCATTGTCTGAGGATTATTTGTTTCAAGGATCCATGGAATACTACCGAGTCTGTGAAAAACTCTAGATTAAAGAACTGCCAGAGGGCCATTCCCTAGGATCCTAGACAATATCAGAGCTTTTGAAATATTGTCATCAAAGATATCACTAACTAAAACGCAAGGGATTTTACCTCTGAAATTTTTATAATGTATCATAATTTTCTCTCATGGACTTTTTCTGTCCCTTTCCCACTTAAGAGTTTGCCTCCATCCTTTGCCTATCGAAACATCCACAAACTGTAGAGTGTATACGCTGTTCAAAAGAAGGCTAGGGAAAGGACTCACTTCTCTAATCATGTACCAGAAGTTGTCCCCTGTACACTGCGAAAGAAAAGGTTGACCTTATTGTACCTCTGTCCCTGTCTACATGTAGAGCCCTGGTTTAATGGAGGGAGAGCTCCGTGCAAAGACTGTTTCTTTGTTTGATATACTAAGAATTGTTACATAAGAATGGTGGCACTTACACTGAGGTGGGAAAATTTCTCAAATGAGAGTGAAACTGTTGTGGAAAAATAAAAAATCAGACCGGTGAGAGACCAAGTGACACTAGGAGAAGTAGGAGAACTCAATTTATTTTACGCCGGTGGACCCAGATGAGCTCGTGCTTGAAGTTCTGGGCCCTGGGCAACGGGGTTATAGGGCTTTTATAGGGGACTGCGGGCAGTTAGGTTCCAAGGGCTGTGCTGACTGCTGGTAGGTGGGTTTAAACCGGGGGAGGGGTGCTGGAGTCCAGCTCCAGCCGGGGTGGGTCTCTCATAGGAAAGGACGGCGTCCGCGAACGAGGAGACACAGACACAGGATCAGGTTGCAAGCATCTCCTCCTGACAGCCTCGGAGGAACTTTATTTATATGTTAGGATATTTTTGTTTTTCCAAATCTTAGATCATTTTCTGGATTACAGCCATAGCCTTCTTTCATTTTTCCTTTGTAATGATTAACATGACCTTTATTGATTTCTGCTTATTGACTCTCACTAAAACTAAAAAACAGTATGCAAAGAGAAAGGTGCTAGACAGAGCGTGACCGTCTTGTTATTTTGTTCTATAGAGACTAATTCTTCGTGGAATTAGTTTCATTATGATTGCTTAGATAGGCGTAACTAAGATGAGTAGTCACTTTATCATGAAACCCCAGAAATATTCCCACAATTATAAAGATTACCATAAATAAAATGAAAGAGAATAGCAGGAGCCAGCTGTGGAGTCTCCTGTTTTCAGGATTGTCCCCCATATGTGGACCTTGTCAAACAGCATGAGTAGCTTGGCTCGCGCCAGAGGGGGGCTGCTTTAGGCGGGGACGTAGTGCAGGGAGCCTGTGGTGGGAAGCCTGTTTACAGAAGCAGAAAGGCCTGGTTATCTCTTGCTCCCAGTAGGGCTTATGGTGGTCTCTAGCTTATTAGTAACTTTCCATCTTCTGGGGCCTCCTGGCCTGGGCCTGCTCTGGGTAATTTTCCTCTTCAAAACCTCGGCAGTGCATATCGTATACATACTAGATACTCAATGAATATTTTTTGAATAGATAATGAGCAACTGATTATATATTATGGGGTTGAGGGGGAATAAGGAAAAAGGGAGGTTTCAAAGGATTTTCATTTGCTAAAGAGTACCTACAAGATACAGGAGGGCTTGCCATTGTTTAGTTAAGGTTGTTTTTCCCTGTAGTAAGGCATTATTAACATTAAGATAGTTGGCTCTACTCAATCTTCATAATACATAGATAGATACATAGTATCAATGTTCAGACAGTGCCTGCCCAGTTGTTGGGAAGGCAGTGATTATTAGCAATGAGGAAGGAAGAAGAAAAAAAGAGCGCATGTTTTTCTCCCCAGGGGAAATGTCTTTGAGAAACCAGGCAATGTGTAGGGCCTTAGTCCAGAGTGTTGTGACTCGGCAAAGGGCTATCGTCCCAGCAGGAAGTTGAGGCAGAAGGCCAGGCAGTGTGGACCAGGCCCAGAATACAGAGGGAAAGAAAGGACTACCATTTGGTCAGGCCCCAGGTACCCAGCACTCACACCAGGCATACCAGATTCTGAATTTATGGCTAAACAGCTATTTTCATGCCCCTCCTGCTAGCAAAGCCAGGACTCCGCACACACTGCCTGTTTGGTTCAGGAAGTAGGTAGGGTTTTCTGCAGGTGTAAAGGCACAGTCAAAAAGGGAGAGGGTCAATGGCTTTGACAGACACAAACCAACATCCTTACTATGGTACTGATTTGAAGTATTCTTTTATAAAGTCCATTTGAGGGCAGTTGCATGGCCAGAAATGGAAGTGAAATGGAATGATTATTATTGCTTCAGTCTAGATAACAACATAGGCTACCCTGAGACTTGCAAAATCACCTGCTGGGGATTTATGTCAATGTGTTCTCCTCCCCTGTTAAAAAACAAAGGAAAAAAAAAAGAATATAGAGGGTTTTTAAAAAATATTATTTTATTTCTGACCTGAGACATGCCCACAGTATCTAGAAGGATGACCAAGTGACAGGCAGTTACAACAGATCATGTATTAGTTTAATAGTCTTAAATATAGCTGGATCTAGCTGGACAAGGTACAACAAATTAATAAACATGTAGAGATACAATGAGATTTTAAACCTGAACAATGACTTCTACCATTGTATCTTAGTATGACTTTAAATCTCAAAGTAAAGAGCCCACAATGGAGATGCACCTGGGGAAATTTTCCCATTGTGTAAGGGCAACTGAGATACAAGCTTAGGTCCAATCTTAGGAATCCGAATCCCAGAGCCTTTGGTTGCATGTGGCAGATCAGGATGTCCCTAGGAAGGCCCCTGAAACTGCTGTAGAGGAGCCAATGAACACAGATGCAAGGGTGTCTTTGAGGTTTATATTTTATTTGATTCCCATACTCCCTGGTATGCCTAATGGTGGCAACTTCAGATACTGAGACTGCCTTTGGGAGGGACGGGGTAAGGAGAGAGGGAGATGTGAGCCTGTATAAACCTGCCCAGGGCCCATTAGAGGCATCAGGGCAGAGGGGGTCTGAGGCTAGGTGTGTGGCATGCTGAGTTCAGAGCAGTGCTAAAACGTTACTCCTATTTTTTTTCTCTTTTTATTAGTCAACTCAGGCTGTCATAATAATATACCACCAGCTGTGTGGCTTAAATAACATACATTCATTTTCTCACAGTCCTGGATGTTGGGAGTCAAAGATTAAGACGCGGGAAGACTCCGTCCCTGTTGCGAGCTCGGTCAGTCTTTATGTTGCCTTTCCTCTCTGTGCATGTGGAGGCAGAGCTCTGGTGTCTCTTCCTCTTCTTGTAAGGACACTAGTCCTATAGGATCAGGGCCCTATTTTTATGACTCTTTTAACCTTAATTACCTCCTTAAAGGCCCTATCTTTAAATACAATCACATTGGGGGTTAGGGCCTCAACATATGAATTTGGGGAGAGGGAGACACAATTCAGTCCATAACGCTCTTTAAATGATTTTGTTTTTGCAAAAGTAGTTGGGAGATGACAGCTGTGGAAAACTATAACTTAATTCTAAGAGGGTAAATCCCAAATGGAACTTGAAGCAATAATAATAATAATAATAATAATAATAATAATAATAAATAATAATAGTAATGGCTTATGTGTACACTTTTCTCAAAACATCATCATATAGATTTTTTATTTTATTTTTATGACAACTATGAGAGGTAAGTTGGAAAAAATATTATCCTGCTTGCCAGGCAAGAAACCTTAGCGGGTGATAGGGAGGGTGCAAAGTGACTTGCCTAAGTAAGTCTGAGAATTCAGAGGAGCTGGGATCTCCATATAGACCCTGCCGTGTATGTTCCAGGCCTTTCTCCATCACTTGTCTTTCCTTTGCAAGCTGCCAGTAAAACACTTTTCAGATGCCCTACAATGACTCAACAGGACAAATATCTATAGCAATCCCAGGCACCAGCAGTTACTTAAAATAAGTGATATGAAGTCATGCCCCAAAAGGTTGAGGCTCTGTAAGTTATTTCATTCTTGGTATAATTTCATTCTCAAAATATTTTCTGGGCATGGTTCCTCAAGTAAATGGAGGAAAAATACCCTGGAGGAAGATAAAACCTTTAGTTTGAAATCTATTGTATTTTTTTAAAGTAAAAATGAGCAAAGTTCAGACAGAAACAGGAAAATTGAGCACCTGGGGTGTGGGTGAGAGCTTTCTTATAAGGAATCTTTAGATGATTGGTATCCCAACAGGCCCATGCCAATAAGATATGGTTTGGAATATTCCCAAGAACAAGTTGCAGCCTTTCTGGGATTTTATGGGAGATATATCTGTGAAAACAGCTGCTTTCAGTTTTTTCCTAATCTCTAATCAGCATGATTGGTCCATCCTTCTTCCTCCCCTCCCCTCTACTTCCTTGATCACTGAGCAGCACTAGTGGATAGACACACGTGGACTCTGGAAAAAAGAAAATGAGGGAGATAAACCAGTGGTTCTCTGGATGCTTGTGGCAGGGGCAACAGGAGGTTTCTTCTGGTTGCCAGACCGTATTCCTGTGATCTTATATCACAGATCTATAGATTCTGCTCTGTTACAATGGGCTAGACTTATATTCTATTGTAGTAGGTTTCTCTTTCCTTTCCTTAAATTTTTGTTTTATTTTGTTTTGCATTGCTTTCATTCATTTGCTGTTAATAAGAACATTTGGCAAACTGCCAGTTTAAGAATGATCTACCAACCCAACCATTTGGGGCACTGAAATATTATCACTTGCAAGATTGCATTGGATCTGCATGCTGAGAACTGCATGTTGTTCAGCTCTTTGTTATGTGGATACATATCTATGGATTTGTCTTGGGTAGAGAAATCTGTGGAAAGGGGAGTTGGACTGTATTTTAAATCCATAGTTGTGGTTACTTTTCAAATAATAGCATTCACCAGACCTACAATATCCCTGGCAATTACATTTCACATTAAATTGCTACTCTATGTATAGGCTTGCTCAGAAACGGTCCACTATATTACTTAGTTAAGTGCCATCTAGAAATAGAGCTGAGGAAAAAGGAGCTGAGTGAAAAATAAAAGCTGCTATTTATTGAGCATCAGCCATGGGCCAGGTCCTTAGCTAGTCATTTTATATCCACTACCTCAAATCATGCTCCCATCCATTCTGCTGGTGAACATTATCATCCTTGTTACACCAAAGAGAAAACTGAAGCTTAGATGGACCAAACATCATGCTCAAGATTACCCAGTGTCTGGAAACAGGACTTGGGACCACCAAAGACAGTCATTTGGACCAGACATCACACTTCTGCCCCCAGAAGTGCTTCTTAACTTTCCAGTGAAGCATTTGCTGGTCTATGGTCATTCCATCAAGTGGGATCTTAACATTCCAGTAGCTTTGGGCAAGCAGTTTGTTCACACCAACTTCACTAACTGCCTCTGAAATACTTGTAAACTTTGTTCACCATTTTTACAATACAAATGAAATAATCTGTAAAAGTCTTTGAAAAGCAAGCTGTAATTAAAATTTCAGACAGCTGTCTTTTACAGCGATGCTCTGTCATTCTTATCCCAGAGCATGTGACCAGTGGGGAATGGCTGTCCTGGAATTGCAGATAAACTGTGGTTCTGAGAATGGAATTGAAGTCCATTATCAACTCTGAGAATACTCTTTTCATTACGAGAAAGATTACAGATTGATTCTATCTGCCCTATAACCTACTTTTTTAACATTTTAAAATAACTAGTTACACAAACATGTAACAATATCGATGGAATGCAAAAAAAGAGTGGGGGGGGGGAGAAAATTACCCACAATCCTGACACATTTTTAAAAGATCTATTTTCATTTCTCTCTATTCCCTTCCAGCCCTGGTCCATATCTATAATTTTTACAGTGTAAAACTCTAGTAGTGGTATAATTTTGTATTCTACTTATGTTTTTCAATAAACATTAAAGCAGAAGCTTTTTCCATGTTTCAAACTCTTCAACTCCATAGCGATGGAATGGCAGTGCCCACTTCTAGCCGAGGCTAGGCACTGGGCAGTGTCCAGGCCCCAGGAGGGCAATACGAATAGCTCTTCGGAAGGGCACTTGGTTCTTTTCTTCCCATTATGTTTTGATCTATTCATGTTGAGAAATATGACAATAGTTCATTCATTTTAACCTCTATGAAGTAGTTCATAGTAGGACTATACCACAGTTTACCCATATCCAGGGAAGAATCTGGGCAGGCAAGGAGGGCTGGGTCTGCCAAGGGAAATGATTCAGTACTCAGTGCTTGGATGAAGAATCAGCTGCTGGAGTCTGAAAGCTTTGTAAAAGGGTGTCGCTATAGAGTTAAAGAGGGAAACAAAGGAAGCATCCCATAAGCAAGACAGCTTGGAAGCCCAAGATGGTGCTGTGCCAATTAAAGGAGGTGTTTTAAGAAGAGGGTCCAGGTAGAGCTGGGATAAAGTTGATGTAGTGATTCCTTAGCCTTGAAGTCCATGCAAATCATTACAAGCTAGGACAGTCATACATTATTGATTTATTTTATGGTATTGATTTATTTTTGTAATATCTGTGCTCCCAGGGTTAATGTATCTTTGTTTCTTACTAAAACATTTTGATTATAAAATATTAAAAAACAGGGGCACCTGGGTGGCTCAGTGAGTTGGGCATCCAACTCTTGATTCCACTTGGGTGATCTCTGATCTTGGGTTCATGGGATCAACCTGTGTTGGGCTCTGCGCTCACTGGAGAGTCTGCTCCTCTCCTTCTGCCCCTCCCCCTGCTCACCCGCACTCTCTCTCTAAAGTAAATAAATAAGTCTTTAAAAAAAGTTTAAAAATATTCAAAGAATTAAAAGAATAGCATAGCAAATGCCCATGTATTCAATCACTTAGCCTGATCAAATTTTAAAATGTATTTACTTGAGATACTTTTAAGCATTAAAACATCATAGAGGGGGGCAGAGCAAGATGGCAGAGGAGTAGGAGACCTGGATTTCGTCTGGTCTCAGGAATTCAGCTGGATAGGGATCAAACCATTCTGAACACCTACAAACTCAACAGGAGATCGAAGAAAATAGCAACAACTCTCTGAACAGAAAAGCGACCACTTTCTGGAAGGTAGGATGTGCAGAGAAGTGAATCCGAGGCAATATTCGGGAGGCTAGACGGCGGGGGAGGGGGCCTCTATCGGCCACTTCTGGGAAGTGATAGAGCCGCAGAGCACAAAATCGGAACTTTTAGAAGTCTGCTCCACTGAGGGACGTCGCTCCAGTGGCTAAGTGGGGGATGGAACCCTCGCAGGACAGTGTGGTCTCAGGACCCTCGGGGTCACAGAAAGACTGGGGGTGCCTGAGTGTGGCAGAGCTCCCAGGTATCGGAGCCGGGAAGCCGGCTGCAGAGACGGAGCCAAGGTGCGGGCTCTCAGCTCGGGGTTGCCATAAACCGTGATCCGTGGCACAGTCGGGCCACTGCTCCTCCAGCAGGGACCCAGCAAGTGGCAGATCCGGGGAGACTCCCCTTCCTACCCTGGGAGGAGCAGCGCGGGAGCGCACCGCAGGGATCTGCTGGGTTTGGAGACTCCACACCGGGTCAGGTGCCAGAGATAGAAACACTCGGTCACAGGTCGGATGAGCACGGAGTGTGGCCAGAGACCTGGGAGATGGGAGTGACTTACTGCTTTTCTCTGGGGGCACACTGAGGAGCGGGGCCCCAAGTTCTCGGCTCCTCCAGGGCGGAGATTGGGAGGCCGCCATCTTCACTCTCGGCCTCCAAAGCTGTACGGAAAGCTTGCAGGGAACAAAAGCTGCAGAGAGCAAACCTGAGCAGATTACTTAGCGGGACCGGCAGGGGCGGGGCAATTCCGCCTCCAGCAAAGACATTTGGGAACCACGGCAACAGGCACCTCCCCCAGAAGATCAGCGAGAACAGCCAGCCAAGACCAAGTTTACCGATCAGTGAGAACGGCAGAACTCCAGCGCTAGGGGAATACTGGACATAGAATCCATGGCTTTTTTACCATGATTCTTTATTCTTTCAAAGTTAATTTTGTTTTTTAACTGTCTTTTTTTTTTTGAATTTTTCTTTTTCCCTTTTTCAACCAACATCTTATCAATCCCTTTTTTAAAAAACATTTTTATTTTTCATTTTTAGAGTCATATTCTATCCCTTCATAGTAGTTACCTTTATTTTTGGCATATATATATAACTTGTTCTCGCTTTAAAATTTTGAGATAGTTTCATCTAACAGATCAAAATATACCCTAAATCTCTAGTGTATGGTTTTGTTCTACTCTCCTGCCTGATCACATTCTCTCCCTTTTTTTTCTTTTATTTTTACATCCTCTTCTTTCTTTCTTCAAACAACTTCTTTCAATTCCTTTTATAAAATTGTTTATAATTTTCATCTTTACAATCATATTCCATCCCTTCATCATATCAACCCTTATTTTTGTACATATATAAGTTTTTCTCTTTAAAATTTTGGGAGGCACTTTCTTCTAACAGACCAAAATACACCCAAAATCTAGTGTGTGGCACTGATCTATGTACCAGCCTGATCGTATTTGATCATATTCTGTTTTTTTTTGTTTTGTTCTGTTTTTGTTTGTTTTTATCTTTTTCTTTTTCTTTTTCTTTTTTTTCTTTTTCTTTTTTCTCTCTTTCCCTTTATTTTCCCCCAGCCTCAGGGCTTTTCTGATTTGTTTAGAGTATATTTTCTGGGGACGTTGTTACCCTGTTAGCATTTTGTTCTCTCACTCATCTATTCTCCTCTGGACAAAATGACAAGATGGAAAAAATCACCTCAACAAAAAGAACAAGAGGTAGTACCGACTGCCAGGGACCTGCTCAATACAGACATTAGTACGATGTCGGATTTAGAGTTCAGAACGATCACTCTAAAGATACTAGCTGGGCTTGAAAAAAGCATGGAAGTTATTAGAGAAACCCTTTCTGGAGAAATAAAAGAACTAAAATCTAACCAAGTAGAAATCAAAAAGGCTATTAATGAGGTGCAATCAAATATGGGGGCACTAACTGTGAGGATAAATGAGACAGAAGAGAGAATCAGTGATATAGAAGACCAAATGATGGAAAATAAAGAACCTGAGAAAAAGAGGGATAAACACCTACTGGATTCTGAGGGCAGAATTCAAGAGATAAGTGATACCATAAGACGAAGCAACATTAGAATAACTGGGATCCCAGAAGAAGAAGAAAGAGACAGAGGGGCAGAAGGTATATTGGAGCAAATTATAGCAGAGAACTTCCCTAATTTGGGGAAGGACACAGGCATCAAAATCCAGGAAGCACAGAGAACCCCTCTCAAAATCAATAAAAATAGGTCAACACCCCGATATCTAATAATAAAACTTATGAGTCTCAGAGACAAAGAGAAAATCCTGAAAGCAGCTTGGGACAAGAGATCTGTAACCTACGTGGTAGAAACATTAGATTGACAACAGACCTATCCACAGAGACCTGGCAGGCCAGAAAGGACTGGCAGGACATATTCAGAGCACTAAATGAGAAAAATATGCAGCCAAGAATACTATATCCAGCTAGGCTGTCATTCAAAATTGAAGGAGAGATAAAAAGCTTCCAGGACAAACAAAAACAAAAGGAATTTGCAAAGACGAAACCAGCCCTACCAGAAATCTTGAAAGGGGTCCTCTAAGCAAAGAGATAGCCTAAAACATAGACCAGAAGGGAACACAGACAATATACAGTAACAGTCACCTTACAGGCAATACAATGGCACTAAATTTCTATCTTTCAATAGTTACCCTGAATGTAAATGGGCTAAATGCCCCAATCAAAAGACACAGGCTATCAGATTGAATAAAAAACAAGACCCATCCGTATGCTGTCTGCAAGAGATTCATTTTAGACCCAAAGACACCGCGAGATTGAAAGTGAGGGGGTGGAAAACCATTTACCATGCTAATGGACACCAAAGAAAGCTGGGGTGGCAATCCTTATATCAGACAAATTAGATTTTAAAACAAAGACTATAATAAGAGATGAGGAAGGACACTATATCATACTTAAAGGGTCTATCCAACAAGAAGACCTAACAATTGTAAATATCTATGCCCCTAACATGGGAGCAGCCAATTATATAAGCCAATTAATAACAAAAGCAAAGAAACATACCAACAACAATACAATAATAGTGGGGGATTTAACACCCCCTTCACTGAAACGGACAGATCATCTAAGCAAAAGATCAACAAGGAAATAAAGACTTTAAATGACACACTGGACCAAATGGACTTCACAGACATATTCAGAACATTCCATCCCAAAGCAACGGAATACACATTCTTCTCTAGTGCCCATGGAACATTCTCCAGAATCGATCACATCCTATGTCAGAAATCAGGTCTCAACCAGTACCAAAAGATTGGGATCATTCCCTGCCTATTTTCAGATCACAATGCTTTGAAACTAGAAATCAATCACAAGAGGAAAGTCGGAAAGAACTCAAATACATGGAAGCGAAAGAGCATCCTACTAAAGAATGAATGGGTCAACCAGGAAATTAAAGAAGAATTTAAAAAATTCATGGAAACCAATGAAAATGAAAACACAACTGTTCAAAATCTTTAGGATGCAGCAAAGGCAGTCCTAAGAGGAAAGTATATAGCAATACAAGCCTTTCTCAACAAACAAGAAAGGTCTCAAGTACACAACCTAACCCTACACCTAAAGGAGCTGGAGAAAGAACAGCAAATAAAGCCTAAACCCAGCAGGAGAAGAGAAATAATAAAGATCAGAGCAGAAATCAAGGAAATAGAAACTAAAAGAACAGTAGAACAGATCAACGAAACTAGTAGCTGGTTCTTTGAAAGAATTAACAAGATTGATAAACCCCTGGTCAGACTTATCAAAAAGAAAAGAGAAATGACCCAAATCAACAAAATCATGAATGAAAGAGGAGAGATCACAACCAACACCAAAGAAATACAAACAATGATAAGAACATATTATGAGCAACTCTATGCCAGCAAATTAGATAACCTGGAAGAAATGGATGCATTCCTAGAGATGTATCAACTACCAAAACTGAACCAGAAAGACATAGAAAACGTGAACAGACCTATAACCACTAAGAGAATTGAAGCAGTCATCAAAAATATCCCCAAAAAACAAAAGCCCAGGGCCAGATGGCTTCCCAGGGGAATTCTACCAAACATTTAAAGAAGAATGAATACCCATTCTTCTGAAACTGTTCCAAAAAATAGAAATGGAAGGAAAACTTCCAAACTCATTTTGTGAGGCCAGCATTACCTTGATCCCAAAACCAGACAAAGACCCCATCAAAAAGGAGAATTACAGACGAATATCCCTGATGAACATGGATGCACAAAACTCACCAAAATACTAGCCAATAGGATCCAACAGTATATTAAAAGGATTATCCGCCACGACCAAGTGGGATTTATCCCTGCACTGCAAGGTTGGTTCAACATCCGCAAATCAATCAACGTGATACAATACATTAACAAAAGAAAGAACAAGAATCATATGATCCTCTCAATAGATGCAGAAAAAGCATTTGACAAAGTACAGCATCCTTTCTTGATCAAAACTCTTCAGAGTCTAGGGATAGAGGGTACATACCTCAATATCATAAAAGCCATCTATGAAAAACCTACATCATTCTCAATGGGGAAAAACTGAGAGCTTTCCCCCTAAGGTCAGGAACATGGCAGGGATGTCCATTATCACCACTGCTATTCAATATAGTATTGGAAGTCCTAGCCACAGCAATCAGACACCAAAAAGAAATCAAAGGCATCCAAATCAGCAAAAAAGAAGTCAAACTCTCACTCTTTGCAGATGATATGATACTTTATGTGGAAAACCCAAAAGACTCCACCCCGAAACTGCTAGAACTCATACAGGAATTCAGTAAAGTGGCAGGATATTAAATCAATGCACAGAAATCAGTGGCATTCCTATACACCAACAACAAGACAGAAGAAAGAGAAATTCAGGAATCGATCCCATTTGCAATTGCACTCAAAACCATAAGATATCTAGGAATAAATCTAACCAAAGAGGCAAAGGATCTGTACACAGAAAATGATAAAATACTCATGAAAGAAATTGAGGAAGACACAAAGAAATGGAAAAACGTTCCATGCTCATGGATTGGAAGAACAAATATTGTGAAGACGTCAATGCTACCTAGAGCAATCTACACATTCAATGCAATCCCCATCAAAATACCATCCATTTTTTTCCAAAGAAATGGAACAAATAATCCTAAAATTTGTATGGAACCAGAAAAGACCCCGAATAGCCAGAGGAATGTTGAAAAAGAAAAGCAAAGCTGGTGGCATCACAATTCCGGACTTCAAGCTCTATTACAAAGCTGTCATCATCAAGACAGTATGGTACTGGCACAAAAACAAACACATAGATCAATGGAACAGAATAGAGAGCCCAGAAATGGACCCTCAACTCTATGGTCAACTAATCTTTGACAAAGCAGGGAAGAATGTCCAATGGATAAAAGACAGTCTCTTCAACAAGTGGTGTTGGGAAAATTAGACAGCTACACGCAGAAGAATGAAACTGGACCATTTCTTTACAGCACACACAAAAATAGACTCCAAATGGTTGAAAGACCTAAATGTGGGACAGGAGTCCATTAAACTCCTAAAGGAGAACACAGGCAGCAACCTCTTTGACCTCAGCTGCAGCAACTTCTTCCTGGACACATCGCTAAAGGCAAGGGGAACAAGGGCAAAAATGAAGTATTTAGACTGCATCAAGATAAAAAGCTTTTGCACAGGAATAGAAACAGTCAAGAAGACCAAAAGACAACTGACGGAATGGGAGAAGATATTTGCAAATGACATATCAGATAAAGGGCTAGTATTCAAAATGTATAAAGAACTTATCAAACTCAACACCCAAAGAACAAAGAATCCAATCAGGAAATGGGTAGAAGACATGAACAGATATTTTTCCAAAGAAGACATCCAAATGGCCAACAGACACATGAAAAAGTGCTCAACATCGCTCGGCATCAGGGAAATCCAAATCAAAACCTCAATGAGATACCACCTCACACCAGTCAGAATGGCTAAAATTAACAAGTCAGGAAATGACAGATGTTGGCGGGGATGCGGAGAAAGGTGAACCCTCCTCCACTGTTGGTGGGAATGCAAGCTGGTGCAGCCACTCTGGAAAACAATATGGACGTTCCTCAAAAAGTTGAAAATAGGGGTGCCTGGGTGGCTCAGTCATTAAGTGTCTGCCTTTGGCTCAGGTCACGATCCCAGGGTCCTGGGATCGAGCCCAGCATCCGGCTCCCTGCTCTGCGGGAAACCTGTTTCTGCCTCTCACACTCCCCTTGCTTGTGTTCCCTCTCTCGCTGTATCTCTCTCTGTCAAATAAATAAATAAAATCTTTAAAAAAAAAAAAGTTGAAAATAGAGCTACCATATGATCCAGCAATTGCACTACTGCGTATTTACCCCAAAGATACAAAGGTAGGGATCCGAAGGGGTATGTGCACCCTGATGTTTATAGCAGCAATGTCCACAGTAGCCAAACTGTGGAAAGAGCCAAGATGTCCATTGACAGATGAATGGATAAAGAAGAAGTGGTATATATATACAATGGAATATTATGCAGCCATCAAAAGGAATGAGATCTTGCCATTTGCAAGGACGTGCATGGAACTGGAGGGTATTATGCTGAGCAAAATAAGTCAAAAAGAGAAAGACATGTATCGTATGACCTCACTGATATGAGGAATTCTTAATCTCAGGAAACAAACTGAGGGTTGCTGGAGTGGGTTTGGGTTGGCAGGGATGGGGTGACTGGGTGATAGACATTGGGGAGGATATGTGCCCTGGTAAGTCCTATGAATTGTGCAAGACTGTTGAATCTCAGATCAGTACCTCTGAAACAAATAATGCAATATATGTTAAGAAAAAAAAAAAGAAGATAGCAGGAGGGGAAGAATGAAAGGGGGGAAATCAGAGGGGGAGACGAACCATGAGAGACGATGGACTCTGAAAAACAAACTGAGTCTTCAGGTTTTCTATTTCTTCCTGGTTCAGTTTTCGTAGTTGATACATCTCTAGGAATGCATCCATTTCTTCCAGGTTATCTAATTTGCTGGCATAGAGTTGCTCATAATATGTTCTTATCATTGTTTGTATTTCTCTGGTGTTGGTTGTGAACTCTCCTCTTTCATTCATGATTTTATTTATTTGGGTCATTTCTCCTTTCTTTTTGATAAGTCTGGCCAGGGGTTTATCAATCTTGTTAATTCTTTCAAAGAACCAGCTCCTAGTTTCGCTGATCTGTTCTCCTGTTCTTATAGTTTCTATTTCATTGATTTCTGCTCTGATCTTTATTATTTCTCTTCTCCTGCTGGGTTTAGGCTGTATTTGCTGTTCTTTCTCCAGCTCCTTTAGGTGTAGGGTTAGGTTGTGTACTTGAGACCTTTCTTGTTTCTTGAGAAAGGCTTGTATTGCTATCTACTTTCCTCTTAGGACTATCTTTGCTGCTTCCCAAAGATTTTGAATAGTTGTGTTTTCATTTTCATTGCTTTCCATGGATTTTTTTAATTCTTCTTTAATTTCCTGGTTGACCCATTCATTCTTTAGTAGGATGCTCTTTAGCTTCCATGTATTTGAGTTCTTTCCGACTTTCCTCTTGAGATTGAGTTCTAGTTTCAAAGCATTGTGGTCTGAAAGTAGGCAGGGAATGATCCCAATCTTCTGGTACCGGTTGAGACCTGATTTATGACCTAGGATGTGATTGATTCTGGAGAATGTTCCATGGGCACTAGAGAAGAATGTGTATTCCGTTGCTTTGGGATGGAATGTTCTGAATATGTCTGTGAAGTCCATTTGGTCCAGTGTGTCTTTTAAAGTGTTTATTTCCTTGTTCATCTTTTGCTTAGACGATCTGTCCATTTCAGTGAGGGGGGTGTTAAAATCTCCTACTATTATTGTATTGTTGTCGATGTGTTTCTTTGCTTTTGTTATCAATTGCCTTATATAACTGGCTGCTCCCATGTTAGGGGCATAGATATTTACAATTGTTAGGTGTTCTTGTGGGATAGACCCTTTAAGTATGATATAGTGTCCTTCCTCATCTCTTATTACAGTCTTTGGTTTAAAATCTAATTTGTCTGATATAAGGATTGCCACCCCAGCTTTCTTTTGGTGTCCATTAGCATGGTAAACGGTTTTCCACCCCCTCACTTTCAATCTGGAGGTGTCTTTGGGTCTAAAATGAGTCTCTTGCAGACAGCATATCGATGGGTCTTATTTTTTAATCCAATCTGATAGCCTGTGTCTTTTGATTGGGGCATTTAGCCCATTTACATTCAGGGTAACTATTGAAAGATAGGAATTTAGTGCCATTGTATTGCCTGTAAGGTGACTGTTACTGTATATTGTCTGCGTTCCTTTCTGGTCTATGTTGCTTTTAGGCTCTCTCTTTGCTTAGAGGACCCCTTTCAAGATTTCTTGTAGGGCTGGTTTCGTCTTTGCAAATTCCTTTTGTTTTTGTTTGTCCTGGAAGCTTTTTATCTCTCCTTCAATTTTGAATGACAGCCTAGCTGGATATAGTATTCTTGGCTGCATATTTTTCTCATTTAGTGCTCTGAATATGTCCTGCCAGTCCTTTCTGGCCTGCCAGGTCTCTGTGGATAGGTCTGTTGCCAATCTAATGTTTCTACCATTGTAGGTTACATATCTCTTCTCCCGAGCTGCTTTCAGGATTTTCTCTTTGTCTCTGAGACTCGTAAGTTTTACTATTAGATGTCGGGGTGTTGACCTATTTTTACTGATTTTGAGAGGGGCTCTCTGTGCTTCCTGGATTTTGATGCCTGTTTCCTTCCCCAAATTGGTGAAGTTCTCTGCTATAATTTGCTCCATTATACCTTCTGCCCCTCTCTCTCTTTCTTCTTCTTCTGGGATCCCAATTATTCTAATGTTGTTTCGTCTTATGGTATCGTTTATCTCTCGAATTCTGCCCTCGTGATCCAGTAGTTGTTTCTCTCTCTTTTTCTCAGCTTCTTTATTTTCCATCATTTGGTCTTCTATCTCACTGATTCTTTCTTCTGCCTCATTTATCCTAGCAGTTAGCACCCCCATATTTGATTGCACCTCATTAATAGCCTTTTTGATTTCTACTTGGTTAGATTTTAGTTCTTTTACTTCTCCAGAAAGGGTTTCTCTAATAACTTCCATTCTTTTTTCAAGCCCAGCTAGTATCTTTAAAGTGATGATTCTGAACTCTAGATCTGACATTGTACTAATGTCTGTATTGAGTAGGTCCCTGGCAGTCGGTACTACCTCTTGTTCTTTTTGTTGAGGTGATATTTTCCGTCTTGTCATTTTGTGCAGAGGAGAATAGATGAATAAGAGAACAAAATGCTAACAGGGTAACAATGTCACCAGAAAATATACTCTAAACAAATCAGAAAAGACCTGAATTAGTGAGAAAAGAAAGGGAAAGAGAGAAAAAAGAAAAAGAAAAAAAAAAAAGAAAAAGAAAAAGATACAGATAAAAGCCAACAAAAACAGAACAGAACAAAACAAAACAAAAACAGAATGTGATCAAATATGATCAGGCTGGTTTATAGATTAGTGCCACACACTAGATTTTGGGTGTATTTTGGTCTGTTAAAAGAACGTGCCTCCCAAAATTTTAAAGAAAGAAAAACTTATATATGTACAAAAGTAATGGTTGATGTGATGAAGGGATGGAATATGACTGTAAAGATGGAAATTATAAAAAATTTTATAAAAGGAATTGTTAAGTTGTTTGAAAAAAGAAAGAAGAGGATTAAAAAAAAAAAGAAAAAAAAAAAAGGAGAGAATGTGATCAGGCAGGGGAGTAGAAAAAACCATACACTAGAGATTTAGAGTATAGTTTGATCTGTTAGAAGAAACTATCTCAAAATTTTAAAGAGAGAACAACTTAGATATATATGCCAAAAATACGGGTGACTACTATGAAGGGATAAAATATGACTTGAAAAATGAAAAATAAAAATGTTTTTTAAAAAAGGGATTGATAAGATGTTGGTTGAAAAAGGGAAAAAGAAAAATTCAAAAAAAAAAAAAGACTTTTAAAAAAATAAATTAACTTTGAAAGACTAAAGTATCATGGTAAAAAAACCATGAATTCTATGTGTGTTATTGCCTTAGCGCTGGAGTTCTGCCGTTCTCATTGATCGGTAAACTTGGTCTTGGCAGGCTGTTCTCGCTGATCTTCTGGGGGAGGGGCCTGTTGCCGTGGTTTTCAAATGTCTTTGCCGGAGGCGGAATTGCCCCGCCCTTGCCAGTCCGCGCTAAGCAATCTGCTCTAGTTTGCTCTCGGGAGCTTTTGTTCCCTGCAAGCTTTCCGTACAGCTTTGGAGATGGAGAGTGAAAATGGCGGCCTCCCAATCTCCTCCTTGGAGGAGCCGAGAATTCGGGGCCCCGGTCCTCAGTTAGCCGCCAGTGAAAAGCCGCCAGTCACTCCCGTCTCCCCGGTCTCTGGCCACACTCCGTTCTCACCCGGCCTGTGACCGCGCGTTTCTATCTCTGGCACCTGACCCGGTGTGGAGTCTCCAAACCCCGCAGATCCCTGTGGTGCGCTCCCGCGCCGCTCATCCCAGGGGAAGAAGGTGAGTCTCCCCGGATCTGCCGCTTGTTGCGTCCCTGCTGGAGGAGCAGTGGCCCGACTGTGCCGCAGATCACGGTTTATGACAACCCCAAGCTGAGAGCCCGTGCCTGGGCTCCGTCTCTGCAGCCGGCTTCCCCACTCCGATACCTGGGAGCTCTGCCGCACTCAGGCACCCCTGGTCTTTCTGTGACCCCAAGGGTCCTGAGACCACACTGTCCCGCGAGGCTTCCACCCCCAGCTTAGCCACTGGAGCGACGTCCCTCAGCGGAGCAGACTTCTAAAAGTTCCGATTTTGTGCTCCGTGGCTCTATCACTTGCCAGAAGCGGCCGACGGAGGCCCCTCCCCCGCCATCTATCCTCCCGAATATCGCCTTGGATTCACTTCTCCGCATGTCCTACCTTCCAGAAAGTGGTCGCTTTTCTGTTCAGGGGGTTGTTGCTATTCTTTTCTTCGATCTCCTGTTGAGTTTGTAGGTGTTCAGAATGGTTTGATCCCTATCCAGCTGAATTCCTGAGAGGAGACGAAATCCAGGTCTCCTACTCCTCCGCCATCTTCAAGACCTCATCCCTCCTACTTCTTTACTCTGTTTTACTGAATTGCCCAGGATCTCCTATACAATATTGAATAAAATCATCAGTAGTGAACATCCTCATATTGGGACTGTGCCTACAGTTTTGGTATTAAGTATATGGTATTTGATGTAAGTTTTCAGTAAATATTTTTTATCTAGTTAAATATATTCTCTTCTAGTTTTAGTTTCCTTAGAGTTTCTTTTAATTAAGTATGGATATTGAATTGTATTGAATGTCATTTATTAATTTATTCTAATTATATGAAAAATTTCTTTTAATTTCTATTAACTTATTTTTTGAAGTGGTATTATATTTTTATAATTAGGAAAAATGTATATCTGGAAATATAGTATTTAATATACTGCTATATTCTCTTTGCTAATTTTTTTTTAAGATTTTATTTATTTATTTGTCAGAGAGAGCACAAGCAGGGGGAACACAGACAGAGGGAGAAGCAGGCTCCCTGCTAAGAGCAGGGAGCCTGATGCAGGGCCAATCCCAGTGTCCTGGGATCATGACCTGAGCTGAAGGCAGATGCTTAAGTGACTGAGCTGCCCAGACGTCCCTCTTTGCTAATTTTTTCATTCCTTTTTTTTATTTATAGTTGAGATTGCTCTCTAGTTTTTTGTTTAATATTCTTTTAATTTAATTTTATTTTTCTTTGACCATATTTGTCTGGTTTTGTTATCAAAGTTATGCAAGTCATATAGCTTTCCCTGTTTTTCTATATCTAATACAATTTTATAGAGTTGAGATTTTTCTGTTGAAGGAAGATTTAGTAAAGTATTACCAAAGATTTTCAGAAGAAATTTTTAGGAGAAGAATGTGTAATCCACTGGTCCAAGAACAGTTTGGAGTAGAATTTTCAGTTACTGATTTCAATCTTAATAATGGTAATTGATTTGTAGAATTTTTTCTTGAGTAATTTTTTATAGTATTTCTAGAAAGTAATTTCAGAAGGGTTTAGAAAGTTCTTATTGGCTTTCATGTTTGTTTTTAATAAATTTGTTTATAATGTTCTCTTTTTATCATCTTTGTTGTAACTATAGCTCTTTTTTTTCAGTCCTAGGATTATTTATTTGTTACTATTCTTTATTTCTTGATGATTTACTAAAACTTTCTTCTACTTTATCATAAATGTTACAATGCTATGTATCACACTAAATCGGTTTGCTTTTTTTTACTATGTGTCATTACTAGACAATACATTTTTAAAAAGGAACTATGGGGTCAAACTAATGACTTTTTAATATGTCAGTGTTTTATATGAATAACTGGAGGCAGAGTTTCATGTATATATTTCTTAAATATATTTGACTATGGAAAACATTCCTTGTAGATCCATTTCATGTGGTTAGCATTCCATGGAAACTTTAGGAAAATCTTATATTGGCTAAATCCTTTTATAAATGAGGAAACTCACCATAGACCCAAAGAAGTTACATGGCTTGACTAGAGCCATTTGATTTATGCCTTCATTGAAGCAATCAGCTCATAAAAGCAGAGATGAATCAGTGCAACATTCATAGTTTAAGAAACTGATCACCAACTAGTATAGTTCTTATTTCTCATAAATCTTTTTATAAAATGTTGGGAACAATCATTGTAAAAGCTTTGGTTTTTCAAAATATTAAATTGCAATAATTTAGGACAAGAAGAAACTTTATTATTTAAAATGGCCTAGCAATGATGATAGTAACTCCTCTCATTACTTATAAGAAGAGATTCTTAATAATTGGAGTGGGGAAGGGCAGCCCCCCAATTACATTTATCCGATCACTTAACATATGGCCCCCAATCATCACCACAGTGAGTCACTATTTTTAATAGTAAGGTATTTTATCACTCAGGTGTGTTGAAGCCAAAAAATATTGCAGATTACAGTTTTTTAATGAAATAAGGATAATGGAGAAGGTAATAGCCAAAATAGAATGTGCAATAATAATAAAGATTTCCAATACTGAGCGCAAAAACACAGTTATACATACATAAATGCATGTATTAAATTAATATTTAAAAAACTCAAAATCAGGATGCCTGGGTGGCTCAGTCGTTTAAGTGTCTGCCTTTGGCTCAGGTCATGATCCCAGGGTCCTGGGATCGAGTCCCACATTGGGGTCCTTGTTCAGCAGGGAGTTTGCTTCTCCCTCTGTCTGCACTTCCCCTGCTTGTGTTCTCTCTCTCTGACAAGTAAATAAATAAAATTGTAAAACAAACAAACAAACAATAAACAACTCAAAATCTTCATGTTGTTAATAAAATCTATATGAGGATACCCCAAAATAAATGACTTGCTAAAAGACTACCATATCATCTGTTTGGAGACATAGTATAGAAAATTTTCCAATGAAAAAGTTTATCAGAGGGGCGCCTGGGTGGCTCAGTCAGTTAAGAGTCTGCCTTTGGCTCAGGATGTGATCCCAGGGTCCTGGGATTGAACCCTGAGTAGGGTTCGCTGCTCAGCTGGTGGCTGGGGGAGGGGGTGTCTGGTTCTCCCTTGCCCTCTCCCCCTCCTCCCTACTTGTGTTCTCTCTCTCTCAAATAAATAAATAAAATCTTTTAAAAAATCTTTTTAAAAAAAGTTTATCATGAGGAGCAAGAACATCGGAATATTTTATGTAAAATATAATATTCCCCTGCTATTTCTGTAAAGAATCTGTGCAGGAATAATGGTGGTCTTACAGTGTTGTTTTGTTTTGTTTTGATTCTGTGTCAGTATCTACCAGTCTTGCTATTTATTTCCAAGATTTTTATAAGAGTATCATTACCAGTGAACACCCGTGAGAGCTTTTCTACATTTTTATGTGAGAACTTTAAAAGAAGGTTAAAATGATTCTTCCATTTGAAACACAATTCTAGTGCTTCCAGTGTGGCCTTCATAGTATAGGTGACATAGCAAATGCCAGCAAAGCAGGAGACAGGCAGAAAAAGTTATTACCACCAGTAACATGTTTCAGCTTAGGCTTTGAGATGTTCTTGGAAAAGAGCCTTTACTCTTCTTACCTTTGGAACGAGTCCAACATCCAGAAGGCTACAGCCATGAGAACAAAACCACTCAGAAAAGAGTAGACATGCTCTATTTGATATTTAGGTATCAAAGACCATTATTTCCAAACCAAAATTGGCATGCATAATCTGATAAATGTAAATGAACCGAGGGACCCATATAGAGAATATTTGAAGCTGAAACCCACTTGAGAAAACAAATGACTTTAAATACTCAGGTTTGAGTAGAGCTTTCTTACAGAGTTCTGGTTCTTTTGTTCTTAGTTGTGAACTTTTAACCTATTCACTACCCTTGATTTAAATGGTGAGCACTTTAGTGAAATGTCTTACTTTTAACAGCCTATAAAGTACTATGCAAACTTACATAAGGAAATGTACACATGTATTGCTGAGGGTTAAACTGAGGGCAGTTTTGCAATATGGTCTAAGTGCCCCCTCCCATCCTGTGGCTATTTAATGGAAAAAGTCCTGTTCAGGGACATTTCCAAATAAATATTAAATGAACTAGTAAAAATGCTGAACATAAATAGTTAGTGGACAACATTAACTTAACAACATGGATACTATAAAAATCCATCTGTTCCAGAATAATAGTTGAAAGTACCAACATAAAAAAGTGGAGCAGTATACTGTTTGGAATTATTGTCTTTTTTCATCATTGCTTTTCCTTTTATTTTAAAACTGTTTTTTAAAAAATTAAATTATGTAAAGTAAGAAGAATAAGACCAAATTTTACCCGTTACATAGAAGTTAGATTTTTATTTATATTTACTTGATTCTTTTTTTTTTTTTTTTTTAAAAACAAAACTTTACAAACACAATGAAACTCATTCTAATTCTCTCTTCAACCCCCCGCCTCCCAGTCAACATTGCTTTTCTCTTGTCTTTCTTTTTGGTTTCTTCTAATAAAATCTGGGGGTTGGGTGATGTTGGAGAGGGCTTTCTGGTAAGTGAATAATGAAAGACATTCTGTAAGAGTTGAGTAGAGAAGGGATTTGTTAAGCGAAGAGGTGCAGGTGTAGAATTTGGAGGTATTGAAAGAGGAGGAAGCCTTTTTTACAAATGAAGCAGGTTTTCTTTTACTTCCTTTTATGCTTTCCTATTTTTATATGTTATCATTCCCTAAGGCTGTAAGCCATGCTTATGCTTCCTTAAATAAATCTCACAAGAGAAAAGCCAAGTGCATCAAAATCACCAGGCATTGATGCCTGTCTGTAAAATATAATCACACACTAATCATGGAGTATAGATTTTCTTTCTTTCCCAAGGCAAGATGCTCCCTGGCACCTGTGGAGGTGAGTGAGCCCCAGAATGAATGATCTGTTTTTGACAGTCTTTTCATACATAAAAGCTCATTGACAAGTCACCTAGGCACACAGTTTAACAATAAATTGGCATTTATGTTGGCTGTCAAATTGTACATCCAGAAAGCCAAGAAGTGCTTCTTCTACCACACCCAAGTTTGTTCCTGCCCTGAAAAATCTAACTCTGTTGTCCAATATAGTATCATTGGCCATATATGGGTATTTAAGTTAAAATGAATTAAAATAAAAAATCCAGTTCCTAGTCATGAGTGTGATTAGTAACTAGTCATACCAGTTACAGTTCAAGCATTCAGTAACATGTATGCACCAGTGGCTACCATATTGGACAACACAGATATAGAACATTTCCACCATTGCAGAAAATTCTACTGGACAGCACTGGTCCAGGGTGCAGTAGCTGGTAACATTATTCTCTATATGATTAAGAGTCCTCTACAGGTGTAGTTCTTTTTGGAAATGTGTGTATTAGGGTAATGATTAACCTTCTAGTCTTGAGGGCCTTCTGTGGATGAGAATAAGGAAAAGGCTAATTCTTTGTTGCTAAACATATCTGAAACACAAAATCTCTCACAATAATTAACACATGGTAGGTACTCAATAAAAGTTAGTGCCTGTCTCTACAGGGCCCAGGTAGGAGACAAAATCCACAGTAGCCATAAGAACATGGAGAACTTAATATAAAGAATCATTAGCAAGGTATAAATTTGTTGACCAAAAAGTAGGGTAGCATGGAGACAGCAACTCCAGGAACTAGTTTTTATTGCTTGGATTGAAAACGATGATAGAGGTTATAATTACCAAATCTTAGAAACTTAGAGGGAGGGAATGTGATGGGAGATGGGTAGAAAGCAGATTGCAGAGGACCAGAAGGTGAAGAGAGCAAGCACTGAGAAACATGGAAGAAGGCTAAAAGCTAACATGATGAAAAGACTAGAAATATGGGTGTGTGATGTTTAATTTTAAATATTCACAGTTCTTTTGTTTGTTTGTTTTTATTCTTTTTTTAATTCATTCACAGTTCTTGATGTAAATCTTCACATCATTGGTAAGTTCACTTGCTGGTGTTTTGTGGATGGGAGTTGTATGTTTTGGTGAAAATTACAGAAAAAGGGTTGTTTGCATATGTGGGTTAATAGCAAGGATTTTTTTCTCCCCTCAATCTGTGACTTGTATTTTATTTTATATTTTGGTATTAGATGGGACATGAGGAAAGAAATATGGAAAACACTGGTAGAGTGCTGGGAAACCCTATGTGGTTTATTTATAGGATAGAAGTGAGAGTCCTCTAAAAGGAAGTCAACCCAAGGACAGGAGTCAAGCTAACCCAAATAACAGTCTCTCATTGTCAGGGTTATGTGGTGTGTGTGCGTGTGTGTGTGTGTGTGTGTGTAGAGTGCCATTTTGGATAAAAGGAATAATAGCTTTCATTTACTAAGTACCTGATACTGCATTTAATCTTCACCACAACTCACTCATACATATGCATGTATAAAATAAAACAGGATATATATCTCCAAGGCTACCCAGTTAGGAAAAAGATTGGGACCAAACTGGGTAAGTGTGATTCTAAACAGACACTTGTATACAACACCTGCAGGATGGTGTCTGCCTCTTGGATTTGCACTTGCAGGTGAAAGCCAGAACTAGCAAACTTCATAGGTTTTGGTTTTTTTTTTTTTTTTTTTTTTGAGATTTTATTTACTTATTTGAGAGAGAGAGAGGGAGAGAGCAAGAAAGAGCAAGAGAGAACATGAGTATAGGGAGGAGAAGCAAGGGGAGGGGGAGAGCAGACTCCCCACTGAGCAAGAAGCCCGACGCAGGTCTTGATCCCGGGACTCTGGGATCATGACCTGAGCTGAAGGCAGATGCTTAACCAACTGACCCACCCAGGCGCCCCCCAAACTATGTATTATAGATGATAACATGGTTCCACTTTAAACCCCAGCTAGTGTGGCCTCTGATATTTCATTAACTTTACAAACCCTTTCCATTGCAGAGCAAGATCTTGTTTAAAAATAATAACAATATCAACTATTTTGCTTAAAAAATAGCAACAGTAACCAAAAAATGAATACATAAGTCTTTCCTCATGGTCTATTGACTGCTGTAGTAGAGGCTTGGCCCTCATCATCTCCCTGCCCTAAGTATCCCAGGTCATTTTATGCCATGAACTTGGAAATTCTACTTCGTTATGTCCTTGGAACAGTTCTGCCCTCCTACCTGGAGGTTTTCTCCTCCTTCAGCTGACCATATGGTGGCAGTTTGGTGAGCCTGCTGCTGTCCGTCCTCTGCACATGGCTATTAAAACAGTGCTCTTGCAAAGGGACAGTGAGGAGGTATTTTTATACTTTTCTTTCTATCTGGTGAGCATTTGGTTATACTATATGCTATATTATATATGTGCATATATATAGTATGCATAGTTTTGGCCATACTATATGTTGTATGGCCACACTAGCTGGGGTTTAAAGCAAGGCCATGTTATCATTGATACATAGGGAGAAGATATTAGCTCACTCACTTAAGAGGATTTTTAAATAAGGTTTTCTTTGTACCTCAAATGAACAAAACCCATCTTCTCCCAGTATTCTATAATTCTGTATGGGGAAAAAATAATTCTGAAATGAAGAGAAAGAAATGATGCATGTTTTTTTAATAAGTATGGAGTTCTGAGGCTCATAATAAGCATTATCATAATAATTCATAATCTCTTATTCAACAAACATTGATTAGGCACCTGCTATAATAATAAAAACTATTTATTAGATTTCTACTACATGATTGGCATTTTGCATTTGCCACTTCTAATCTGCAAAACAACTCTATAAGGAAGATAGTGTTATTCTTATTTCACAAATTAAGAGACTGGGGTTCAAATGATTGACATAATTGATTTAACATAGTTCAATTTGCAAGGAACCAGGCCCAGATTTGAACTGCTATCTGGATGACTCCAAATAAAATATTCTTTTTTCTGTACTCGGCCATCTTTCTTTGTGCCACGCACAATGCAAGGTGGGTCATAAAGATGGAACACATCCATGAAGGGCATGCAGACTGGTGGGGAAACTAAGCCATGGGAACTTTCATTGTTATATATTCTTCTTCGTTGTTAGTTTCTTTCTCCACAGTACTTCAGAAGGTCAGCTGGAAAAGACACACCATACACCTTCTCCATCTTTCCCTCTCCAAAGTGACCACCTAAACAAAGTAACAGAGTGCTATTGGAAATACTAAATGAAATAAATTTCTTTTCCACTCTCAACCCTTAAATTTTTGTTTTTAAGTATAATCATACCCCCTGCAGATTTGCCAACTGTAATCTATAACATGGAAGATAAGCTAATGAGGATCTCAAAGAACATAATTCCCAGACCCATTCAGGAGGGCATTTTAGAGCAAAGGCTACTTCCTTTTGTCCAGTGCTGGAAGTGAAGACTGAGATCAGACCTAAGGTTGGAAGTAGAAAAGCAAAAGCAAGCCCTCCCATGCACACAGTGTTTGATTCTAATTCAGGGTCAGAACTTTGCAAACCAGATCCCATCCTTTGGTGGTTTGGAAGTAAACACATGGATTAAAACTATGAAACATGTCCTTTGTTTCATCAGAGTGGTCATGAGTCATCCCTACCCTGAGGATTTCAGTTGTTAAAAGCCATTATTCTGAGTTAAGGAAAACTGATGCTGGACCGCAGAATGACTGATGCTGGCCATCTTTGGACATGGGTTCTTTTGAGAATATTTCTGATATTGACTTGCCAATGACTTGTTGTGTGACCCTGGATAAGTTATTTCCTTTTAAAATATCTCTATAATAGGAAATAATCATTCCTGCTCTTTGAATTATATATATTATATTATTATAATAATATTTTATGTTTAATTATATATGTATATAAAATATGTGTATTTTACATATAATTACATATACACACGCTCAAGTTTTAAAATGTTTTAAAGATAACTTTTAAAATTAAGTATTCATTTACAATGTTCTGGACATTGAACTAGGCATAATGCTCACATAATTTCAGTGATTCTCCACAAGGTCTCTATGAGGGTATTATCACCACTGTCCTCATTTTATAGATGTAGAAATTAGGTAACTTACCACAACCCACCCTGGTTATAAGTGGTCATGTCAGGACCACTTTATCTACATTCATAGCTCATGTTCACATTTTAAATTCACAGAATTCTGTGATTAATAAAATAAACCTCTTACTAGATTGCAAACTATTCATGTTTGTATCTCCTAGAGCATCTTGCAGAATATTAGCACCTAGTAGGAACTCAGCAAGTTTCATTTTATAATTCATAAATATGAATGAAAGAATAGATAAGAAAGTAAATTATTGTTATTATTATCATTAATATGTTTTTTTTAATAATATAATAGAAAAAGCTAGATTCCCTAGCAGCTATGGTGAATTATATATCATTATATATATAGACCTAGAGAATATTGATTAACTACATTATGTATTTTTTCCAAAAATGAAGAGAAAAAGCACAGTGAAAGTCTACATGGAAAATAATAGCAGTGTCATACACCAAGAAGATGTTTTTGGATTTGCAACTGAGCAGTCCCAATATATCTTATTTCATTTTTTATTGAGTTTTTAATTTTAATTCCAGTATAATTAATATACAGTGTTATAAAAGTTTCAGGTGTACAATACAGTGATTAAACAATTCTTATTTTTTTTTTTTTAAGATTTGTTTATTTGTTTGAGAGAGAGAGCATGAGCAGGGGGAGGGGCAGAGGAAGAGGGAAGTGGAAAAGAATCTCAACCAGACTCCTTCCAAGTATAGAACATGACATGGGGCTGGATTCCAAGATCCTGAGATCGTGACCTGAGCGAAACCAATATTTGGACACTCAACCTACTGAGTCACCAGTGTGACCCAGTGATTCAACAATTCTATGTATTACTCAGTGCTCATCATGATAAGTTTACTCTTTAATCCCATTTACCTATTTCACCCATCCTCCTACCCACCTCCCTTCTGGTAACCATCAGTTTGTTCTCTAGAGTTAAGAGTCTTTCTCGCTCTCTCTTTTTTTTTCCTTTGTTTATTGTTTTTTTATTTGTTTATTGTTATGTTAATCACCATACATTACATCATTAGTTTTTGATGTAGTGTTCCATAATTCATTGTTTGTGCATAACACCCAGTGCTCCATGCAGAACGTGCCCTCTTTAATACCCATCACCAGGATAACCCATCCTCCCACCCGCCTCCCCTCTAGAACCCACAGTTTGATTTTCACAGTCCATCATCTATCATGGTTGGTCTCCCCCTCTGATTTCCCCCCCTTCATTCTTCTCCTCCTGCTATCTTCTTCTTCTTTTTTTTTTTCTTAACATATATTGCATTATTTGTTTCAGAGGTACAGATCTGTGATTCAACAGTCTTGCACAATTCACAGCGCTCACCATAGCACGTACCCTCTGCAATGTCTATCACCCAGCCACCCCATCCGTCCCACCCCACCCCCCACTCCAGCAGCTGACATTAAGAATTCCTCATATCAGTGAGGTCATATGATACATGTCATTCTATGATTGACTTATTTCGCTCAGCATAACACCCTCCAGTTCCATCCACGTCGTTGCAAATGGCAAGATCTCATTCCTTTTGATGGCTGCATAATATTCCATTGTATATATGTACCACATCTTTATCCATTTATCTGTTGATGGACATCTTGGCTCTTTCCACAGTTTGGCTATTGTGGACATTGCTGCTATAAACATCGGGATGCACATACCCCTTTGGATCCCTACCTTTGTATCTTTGGGGTAAATACCCAGTAGTGCAATTGCTGGATCCTATGGTAGCACTATTTTCAACTTTTTGAGGAACCTCCATACTGTTTTCCAGAGTGGTTGCACCAGCTTGCATTCCCACCAATAGTGTAGGAGGGTTCCACTTTCTCTGCATCCCCGCCAACATCTGTGGTTTCCTGACTTGTTAATTTTAGCCATTCTGACTGGTGTGAGGTGGTATCTCATTGAGGTTTTTTTTTTGGATTTCCCTGATGCTGAGCGATGTTGAGCACTTTTTCATGTGTCTGTTGGCCATTTGGGTGTCTTCTTTGGAAAACTGTCTGTTGATGTCTTCTGCCCATTTCTTGATTGGATTATTTGTTCTTTGGGTGTTGAGTTTGATAAGTTCCTTATAGATTTTGGATACTAGCCCTTTATCTGATATGTCATTTGCAAATATCTTCTCCCATTGTGTCGGTTGTCTTTTGGTTTTGTTGACTGTTTCTTTTGCTGTGCAAAAGATTTTTATCTTGATGAGGTCCCAATAGTTCCTTTTTACCCTTGCTTCCCTTGTCTTTGGTGATATTTCTAGGAAGAAGTTGCTGCAGCTGAGGTCGAAGAGGTTGCTGCCTGTGTTCTCCTTTAAGATGTTCATGGACTCCTGCCCCACATTGAGGTCTTTCAACCATTTGGAGTCTATTTTTGTGTGTGCTGTAAGGAAATGGTCCAGTTTCATTCTTCTGCATGTGGCTGTCCAATTTTCCCAACACCATTTGTTGAAGAGACTGTCTTTTTTCATTGGACATTCTTCCCTGCTTTGTCAAAGATTAGTTGACCATGGAGTTGAGGGTCCATTTCTGGGCTCTCTATTCTGTTCCATTGATCTATGTGTCTGTTTTTGTGCCTCTATTCTGTTCCATTGATCTATGTGTCTGTTTTTGTGCCAGTACCATACTGTCTTGATGATGACAGCTTTGTAATAGAGCTGGAAGTCCGGAATTGTGATGCCGCCAGCTTTGCTTTTCTTTTTCAACATTCCTCTGGCTACTCGGGGTCTTTCATGGTTCCATACAAATTTTAGGATTATTTGTTCCATTTCTGTGAAAAAAATGGATGGTATTTTGATGGGGATTGCATTGAATGTGTAGATTGCTCTAGGTAGCATTGACATCTTCACAATATTTGTTCTTCCAATCCATGAGCATGGAACGTTTTTCCATTTCTTTGTGTCTTCCTCAATTTCTTTCATGAGTATTTTATAGTTTTCTGAGCACAGATCCTTTGCCTCTTTGGTTAGATTTTTTCCAAGGTATCTTATGGTTTTGGGTGCAATTGTAAATGGGATCGACTCCTTAATTTCTCTTTCTTCTGTCTTGCTGTTAGTATATAGGAATGCCACTGATTTCTGTGCATTGATTTAATATCCTGCCACTTTAATGAATCCCTGTATGAGTTCTAGCAGTTTTGGGGTGGAGTCTTTTGGGTTTTCCACATAAAGTATCATATCATCTGCAAAGAGTGAGAGTTTGAGTTCTTCTTTGCCGATTTGGATGCCTTTGATTTCTTTTTGTTGTCTGATTGCTGTGGCTAGGACTTCTAATATGATGTTGAATAGCAGTGGTGATAGTGGACATCCCTGCCACATTCCTGACCTTAGGGGGAAAGCTCTCAGTTTTTCCCCATTGAGAATGATATTCGCTGTAGGTTTTTCATAGATGGCTTTTATGATATTGAGGTATGTGCCCTCTATGCCTATACTCTGAAGAGTTTTGATCAAGAAAGGATGCTGTACTTTGTCAAATGCTTTTTCTGCATCTATTGAAAGGATCATATGATTCTTGTTCTTTCTTTTGTTAATGTATTGTATGACGTTGATTGATTTGCGGATGTTGAACCAACCTTGCAGCCCAGGGATAAATCCCACTTGGTCGTTGTGAATAATCCTTTTAGGGTACTGTTGGATCCTCTTGGCTAATATTTTGGGGAGAATTTTTGCATCCAAGTTCATCAGAGATATTAGTCTGTAATTCTCCTTTTTGATGGGGTCTTTGTCTGGTTTTGGGATCAAGGTAATGGTGGCCTCATAAAACGAGTTTGGAAGTTTTCCTTCCATTTCTATTTTTTGGAACAGTTTCAGAAGAGTAGCTATTAATTCTTCTTTAAATGTTTGGTGGAATTGCCTTGTGAAGCCATCTGGCCCTGGGCTTTTGTTTTTTGGGAGATTTTTGATGACTGCTTCAATTCCCTTCGTGGTTATATGTCTGTTCAAGTTTTCTATTTCTTTCTGGTTCAGTTTTGGTAGTTGATACATCTCTAGGAATGCATCCATTTCTTCTAGGTTATCTAATATGCTGGCATAGAGTTGCTCATAATATGTTCTTATAATTGTTTGTATTTCTTTGGTGTTGGTTGTGATCTCTCCTCTTTCATTCATGATTTTGTTGATTTGGGTCATTTCTCTTTTCTTTTTGATAAGTCTGGCCAGGGGTTTATCAATCTTTTTAATTCTTTCAAAGAACCAGCTCCTATTTTCGTTGATCTGTTCTACTGTTCTTTTGGTTTCTATTTCATTGATTTCTGCTCTGATCTTTATTATTTCTCTTCTCCTGTTGGGTTTAGGCTGTATTTGCTGTTCTTTCTCCAGCTCCTTTAGGTGTAGGGTTAGGTGGTATACTTGAGACCTTTCTTGTTTCTTGAGAAAGGCTTGTATTGCTATATACTTTCCTGTTAGGACTATCTTTGCTGCTTCCCAAAGATTTTGAACAGTTGTGTTTTCATTTTCGATTGTTTCCATTAATTTTTTTAATTCTTCTTTAATTTCCTGGTTGACCCATTCATTCTTCAGTAGGATGCTCTTCAGCCTCCATGTATTTGAGTTCTTTCCGACTTTCCTCTTGTGATTGAGTTCTAGTTTCAAAGCATTGTGGTTTGAAAATAGGCAGGGAATGATCTCAGTCTTTTGGTACCAGTTGAGACCTGATTTCTGACCTAGGATGTGATCTCTTCTGGAGAATGTTCCATGGGCACTAGAGAAGAATGTGTATTCTATTGCTTTGGGATGGAATGTTCTGAATACATCTGTGAAGTCCATTTGGTCCAGTGTGTCATTTAAAGTCTTTATTTCTTTGTTGATCTTTTGCTTAGATGATCTGTCCATGTCAGTGATGGGATGTTAAAGTCCCCCACTATTATTGTATTGTTGTCAATATGTTTCATTGCTTTTGTTATTAATTGGCTTATATAATGGGCTGCTCCCATATTAGGGCCATAGATATTTACAGTTGTTCGATCTTCTTGTTGGATAGACACTTTAAGTAGGATATAGTGTCCTTCCTCATCTCTTATTACAGTCTTTGGTTTAAAATCTAATTTGTCTGATATAAGGATTGCCACCCAGCTTTCTTTTGGTGTCCATTAGCATGGTAAATGGTTTTCCACCCCCTCACTTTCAATCTGGGGGTGTCTTTGGATCTAAAATGAGTCTCTTGCAGACAGCATATCGATGAGTCTTATTTTTTAATCCAATCTGATAGCCTGTGTCTTTTGATTGGGGCATTTAGCCCATTTACATTCAGGGTAACTATTGAAAGATAGGAATTTAGTGCCATTGTATTGCCTTTAAGGTGACTATTACTGTATGTTGTCTCTGTTCCTTTCTGGTCTATGTTGCTTTTAGGCTCTCTCTTTGCTTAGAGGACCCCTTTCAAGATTTCTTGGAGGGCTGGTTTTGTGTTTGCAAATTCCTTTAGTTTTAGTTTGTCCTGGAAGCTTTTTATCTCTCCTTCAATTTTCAATGACAGCCTAGCTGGATATACTATTCTTGGCTGCATATTTTTCTCATTTAGTGCTCTGAATATATCATGCCAGTCCTTTCTGGCCTGCCAGGTCTCTGTGGATAGGTCTGTTGCCAATCTAATGTTTCTACCATTGTAGGTTACATATATCTTCTCCCGAGCTGCTTTCAGGATTTTCTCTTTGTCTCTGAGACTTGTAAGTTTTACTACTAGATGTCGGGGTGTTGACCTATTTTTATTGATTTTGAGGGCTGTTTTCTTTGCCTCCTGGAGTTTGATGCCCATTTCCTTCCCCAAATTGGGGAAGTTCTCTGCTATAATTTGCTCTAATATACCTTCTGCCCCTCTGTCTCTTTCTTCTTCTGAGATCCCAATTATTCTAATGTTGTTTTGTCTTATATCGCTTATCTCTTGAATTCTGCCCTCGTGATCCAGTACTTGTTTATCTCTTTTTTTCTCAGCTTCTTTATTTTCCATCATTTGGTCTTCTATCTCACTGATGCTCTCTTCTGCCTCATTTATCCTAGCAGTTAGTGTCCCCATATTTGATTGCACGTCATTAATAGCCTTTTTGATTTCCACTTGGCTAGATTTTAGTTCTTTTATTTCTCCAGAAAGGGTTTCTCTAATAACTTCCATGCTTTTCTCAAGCCCAGCTAGTATCTTTAAAGTGATGATTCTCAACTCTAGATCCGACATCGTACTAATGTCCATATTGAGTAAGTCCCTGGCAGTCGGTACTACCTCTTGTTCTTTTTGTTGAGGTGATATTTTCCGTCTTGTCATTTTGTGCAGAGGAGAATAGATTAATGAGAGAACAAAATGTTAACAGGTTAACAACGTCCCCAGAAAATATACTCTAAACAAATCAGAAAAGCCCTGAAGCCGGGGAAAAAGAAAGGGAAAGAAACAGAAAGGAATAAGAAAAAAAAAGGGAAAAGAAAAAGATAAAAACAAACAAAAACAGAACAAAACAAAAGAAAAAAACAGAATATGATCAAATATGATCAGGCTGGTGCATAGATCAGTGCCACACACTAGATTTTGGGTGTATTTTGGTTTGTTAGAAGAAAGTGCTTCCCAAAATTTTAAAGAAAGAAAAACTTATATATGTACAAAAATAAGGGTTGATATGATGAAAGGATGGAATGTGACTGTAAAGATGAAAATTATAAAAAATTTTATAAAAAGAATTGATAAGAAGTTTAAAAAAAGGAAATAAGAGAATTTTAAAAAAACGAAAAGAAAAAAAGGGAGAGCATGTGATTAGGCAGGAGAGTAGAACAAAACCATACACTAGAAATTTAGGGTATATTTTGACCTGTTAGAAGAAACTGTATGTCAAAATTTTAAAGAGAGAACAACTTATATATATATGCCAAAAATAAGGGTAACTACTCTGAAGGAATAGAGTATGACTCAAAAAATGAAAAATAAAAATGTTTTTTAAAAAAGGGATTGATAAGATGTTGGTTGAAAAAGGGAAAAAGAAAAATTCAAAAAAAAAAGACAGTTAAAAAAATTAACTTTGAAAGTTTAAAGAATCATGGGAAAAAAGCCACGGATTCTATGTGCATTATTCCCCTAGCGCTGGAGTTCTGCTGTTCTCATTGATCGGTAAACTTGGTCTTGGCTGGCTGTTCTTGCTGACCTTCTGGGGGAGGGGCCTGTTGCCATGGTTTTCAAATGTCTTTGCCAGAGGCGGAATTACCCCGCCCTTGCCGGTAGGACTAAGTAATCTGCTCGGGTTTGCTCCCGGGAGCTTTTGTTCCCTGCAAGCTTTCCGTACAGCTTTATAGGTCAAGAGTGAAAATGATGGCCTCCCAATCTCCATCCTGTAGGAGCCAAGAACTCGGGGCCCCATTCCTCAGTGTGCCGCAGAGATAAGCAGTCAATCACTGCCGTCTCCCCAGTCTCCGGCCGCACTCCGTGCTCACCCGTCCTGTGATTGAGCATTTGTATCTCTGGCACCCTACTCGGTGTGGAGTCTCCAAACCCAGCAGAACTCTGCACTGTGCTCCTGCGCCGCTCCTCCCGGGGGAGGAAGGGGACTCTCCCCGATCTGCTGCTTGTTGGGTCCCTGCTGTAGGAGCAGTGGCCCGAACTGTGCCACGGATCACGGTTTATGGCAACCCTGAGCTGAGAGCCTGCACCTCGGCTCCGTCTCTGCAGCCGGCTTCCCCGCTCCAATACCTGGGAGCTCTGCCACACTCAGGCACCCCCGGTCTTCCTGTGACCCCGAGGGTCCTGAGACCACACTGTCCCTTGAGGGTTCCACTTCCTGCTTAGCCACTGGAGTGACATCCCTCAGAGGAGCAGAATTCTAAAAGTTCTGATTTTGTGCTCTGCGGCTCTATCACTTGCCAGAAGCAGCTGACGGACGCCCCCTCCCCCGCCGTCTATTCTCCCGAATATCGCCTCGGATTCACTTCTCCGCATGTCCTACCTTCCAGAAAGTGGTCGCTTTTCTGTTCAGAGAGTTGTTGCTATTCTTTTCTTCGATCTCCTGTTGAGTTTATAGGTGTTCGGAATGGTTTGATCCCTATCCAGCTGAATTCCTGAGACCAGATGAAATCCAGGTCTCCTACCCCTCCGTCATCTTGCTCTGCCCCCTCTTATTTTTATATCTATATTCATTAGTGAGATTGGTCTATAAATTTGTTATTTTATATTCTTTGTAGCAGGTTTTACAATTTATGAGGTCATAAAATTAATTGAGCAGCCCACCATCTTTATCTACAAGCTGTAAAATAGAAGGTAAGCTCTTCAAGAACAAGGACCTTATTTCATTTAATATTGTATCCTACAGCCTGAAACAGTAACTGATATATACTGAGCACTTGATAAATATTGGTGTAAGGTACAAAGAAAGAAAGGAACAAGGAACAGGAGGGAGAATGAGAGGGCCCATGAATTAGCTATGATGTTATCAGTTGCTATTTTTTATAGAAAATATTTACACTCCTTCAGCCTCTTCTGTATTTATCGGTCTACTCAAGTTTTCTAATTCTTTACTTATCTGGTTATTTATATTGCCTATTTTCTTTATATTTTAAAATTTGTTGCCATAGAGTTTCATGTAGTGTTCTCTTATATACTTCAAATTTATTCTTTTTCTAGATGTGGTTATGTCTCCTCTCTCATCCATAACCTTGTAGCTTTTCAACTATTCTCTTTCTTCCCCTCCCCCTTGAATTTGGATTAGAAGATTTTTACCTCTTTTCAGCTTGTCAGAGAACTAGCTTTTGTATTTACTTATCTCTTCTACTACTTTCATTTTGTTTTGTTTTCTAGTCCATTACTTTCAGACTGCAGAAGTTAATTCTCTTTTCCTACTCTCTTTTGGTAGATTTTGTTGTTTCACATTTTTTACGATGAATGCTAACTTTCTTTAATTTCATTCTTTCTTTTTAAATATGAAGTCATTTAAGGTTATAGCTTTTGCCATGAGTATTGCTTTTGCTGTTTCCCATAAGTTTTAGTGTTGTTTAATTGTTTACTGTTTTCCATAAGTATTAGTATAAAGTGCTTTCTTGGGACTTGGGAAAAGATGGTCCCCTGAATTGAGCTACATATCCACCAGACCACTCTGAACACCATGAAATCATCCTGAGATGTAAGAAGATATATCTGGATCTCTACAAACAGAATATCGCACATGGTTGGTTTCAAGGTATGAAGCAGGGAGCCGTGATTCCATAGGCAGATATCGGAAGATAAATGGAAGGGGAGGGAGCCATAGGGATACTGCACTGCTGGTTCTGAAAGCCTCCTGCGCTGGAGATGGGCCACAGACTCACAGACCAGTAGCAGTGGGGAAAGGACTTTAGGGTAGCCCCCTGGACTGAAACCTGGAGCGGTGGGGCCATGCATGTGGACTGGGGGCAGCTGGCAGTTTTAGAAGCACAAAGGGCAGAGATGTGCCCCTACCTGGAGGCCAGGACTAGGAGTATTGCTGAGGGGCTCACAACCCAGGACACTGCACTTTACAGCAGCACAGACAGAAACAGAGATAGTGTGGCCAGGAGAGCTCACTGAAGAACAGACTGCAATCACTCTGTTTTGAGACAGAGGTTTGGAAACAGTCTATTCTGTTCTGACTCTCAGAAGAGACACAGAAAGCCACTGGGGAAAGCCGCCAGAGAACAAAAGCCCCCAAAACCAGTTTTCACTGAGCCCATTCCTCCCCCAACAGGAGGCAGGGCAACTCTGCCCAAACAGGGTTGCCTGAGTAATAGTGCATCAGGCCCCTCCCCCAGAAAACAGACTGGGAGAACAAGAGGCTGACAACCCTAAGGTCCCTATAAAACAGGTGCATCTTACTTGGGTTGTGGTCAATAATTTGGGCTCTGTACATTCCCTTAACCACCCTTCAACAGAATGACTAGGAGGAGGAACCCCCCAAATAGGAAAGACTCAGAGACTGTGACTTCTGCCACAGATTTACAAATGGATACAGATATAAGCAAGAAGTCAGAAATGGAGTTCAGGGTAACAGTTATGAAGACGGTAGCTAGAATGGAGAAATCGATTAATGGCAACATGGAGTCTCTAAGGGCAGAAATGAAAGCTGAACTGGCAGAACTTAAAGATGCTAAAATGAGATCCAATCTAATCTAGATACTCTAACACCTAAGGTAAATGAGACAGAAGAACGAATTAGTGATCTAGAAGACCAATTGATAGAAAAGAAGGAAAAAGAGGAAGCTTGGGAGAAACAGCTCAAAATCCATGAAAACAGAATTAGAGAAATAAGTGACACCATGAAACCTTCCAATATCAGAATTATTGGGATCCCTGAGGGGTTGGAGAGAGAGAGAGGACTAGAAGATATATTTGAGCAAATCGTAGCTGAGAACTTCCCTAATCTGGAGAATGAAACAAACATTCGTGTCCTAGAGGCAGAGAAGACCCCTCCCAAGATCAAGGAAACAGAACAACACCCTGACATGTAATAGTAAAACTCGCAAATCTTAGAACTAAGGAAAACATCTTAAGGGCAGTCAGGGGGCAGAAATTCCTTATATACAGAGGGAGGAACATCAAAATAATGTCAGACCTATCCACAGAGACCTGGCAAGCCAGAAAGGGCTGGCAAGACATATTCAGGTTAATAATGAGAAGAACACGCAACCAAGAATACTTTATCTGGCAAGGCTGTCATTTAGAATGGATGGAGAGATGCAGAGCTTCCAAGACCAGCAGAAACTGAAAGAATATGTGACCACTAAGCTGGCCCTGCAAGAAATATTAAGGGGGGGTTCTATAAAAGGTGAAAGATCCCAAGAGTGATATAGAACAGAAATTTACAGAGACAATCTATAGAAACAAGGACTTCACAGGTAACATGATGACAATTAATTCATATCTTTCAATAATCAGTGTCAACGTGAACGGCCTAAATGCTCCCATAAAACAGAACCCTCTTATACTGTTGGTGGGAATGCAAGTTGGTGCAGTCACTGGAAAACAGTGTGGAGGTTCCTCAAAAAATTAAAAATAGAGCTACACTATGACCCAGCAATTGCATTACTGGATATTTACCCCAAAGACACAGATCTAGTGAAAAGAAGGGCCATATGCACCCCAATGTTTATAGTAGCAATGTCTGCAATAGCCAAACTGTGGAAAGAGCTGAGATGCCCTTCAACAGATGAATGGATAAAGAAGATGTGGTCCATATATACAATGGAATATTACTCAGCCATCAGAAAGAATGAATACCCAACTTTTGTGTCAACATGGATGGGACTGTAGGAGATTATGCTAAGTAAAATAAGTCAAGCAGAGAATTTCAATTATCATATGGTTTCACTTATTTGTGGAACATAAGGAATAGCATGGAGGACATTAGGAGAAGGAAGGGAACAATGAAGGGGGGGGAATCGGAGGGGGAGTTGAACCATGAGAGACTATGGGGACCCCGGGAAACAAACTGAGGGTTTTAGAGGGGGGAGGTGTGGGGGGATGGATTGGCTCAGTGATGGGTATTAAGGAGGGCATGTATTGCATGGAGCACTGGGTGCTATATGCAAACAATGAATCCTGGAACACTACATCAAAAACTAATGATGTACTGTATGGTGATTAACATAACATAGGAAAATTAAATTTAAAAAAATTAAAAAACATAAAGTGTTTTCTTTTTCATTCTTTCCAGATATAATGAAATTTTAGTTTTACTTCCTATTTAAGCCAAAGGTTATATAGGAAAGTCATTAATTATTTCAAAGAGGATAATGTTTTACCATTACATTTTTTTCTTCTTCTATCAGATGATTTTCAGAGTATGGCAATTATGATAAAAAATTTTATTGAATGCTCACTTGGTAGGACGTATACTAAAATTGTATAGAAAGAAAAGATTAGTATGACCCCAAAAAATGCACAAAGATGACAGTCAAAATTGTGCAGTGTTCTGTATTTTTTTAACAACATGAGAAACAACAAGTAATGGTGAGGTTGCAGAGAAAGGGGAACTCTTTTGCACTTTTGGTGGGAATGCAAACTGGTGCAGCCACTGTGGAAAACAGTATGGAGGTTCCTGAAAAAGTAAAAAATAGAACTACCCTACAATCCAGCAATTGCGCTATTAGGTCTTTACCCAAAGGATACAAAAATGCAGATTCGAAGGGGTACATGTACCCCAATGTTTATAGCAGCATTATCAATAATAGCCAAACTACAGAAAGAGTACAAATGTCTCTGACTGATGAATGGATAAAGAAGAGGTGGTATATATATATAATGGAATATCCTCAGCCATCAAAAGGAGTGAAATCTTGCCATTTGCAATCATATAGAGCTAGAGTGTATTATGCTAAGCGAAATAAGTCAGTCAGAGAAAGATAAATACCTTAAGAAATAAAATAGATTACCATATGAGAAGGGGAAAAAAAAGAGGGAAACAAACCATAAGAGACTCTTAATGATAGAGAACAAACTGAGGGTTGATGGAAGAGAGGCGGTCAGGGGATGGGCTAAATGGGTGATGGGTATTAAGGATGGCACTTGCGTTGAGCACTGGGTGTTAAATATAACTAATGAATCAGTAAATTCTACTCCTGAAACCAATATTACACTATATGTTAACTAACTAGAATTTAAATAAAAATTTAAAAAGAAAAAAAATTTATTGAAGTCTTATTTGTATCCAAATATGTATTTCATTTTTACAAATTTTTCTATTGAATGTAACAAAATATTCTCTTTTCCCTAAATATGAGATTCAACACACCAATTAAATGAAGTTAATCAAATTATTATTATTTAATTATTATTAAATTTCTCTATGTCCTTCTTAATATTTTGTCTACTTGATCTGCCTGATTCTAAAAAATATGTGAAAATATGCCATATTTTTTATTTTTTACTGAGTTCTCTTGAATCACCATTAGTTTTTGCTTTATTTCTTTAACTTTTGTGTTGTTTGATATCTACAGGGTTATGATTGTTTTTCCTGCTTCATAAACCATACCTTTTATTATTATGTAATATCTTTTTGCTATATAGGGATTTTAATTTTAAAGCTAATCTCAGTCTGATATTGCCCTTCCTGCTTTGTTTTTATTTATATTTGCCTAGTCATATGTCTATCTCTTTATTTCCATACTTAGCTATTCACTTTAACTGTGTTTCTTATTAAATAATTTTTTATTTAAATAATAAATAGCTTGAATTTGCTTTTTACTCCAGTCTAATATTCTTTGATCTTTATTGGGAGAATTCAGTCTTTTATGTTTGCATAATGGTATACTTGATTTTATTCAATACTCTGTACTTCATTATTTATTTAAATTGTTTTATTTTTCTCATGTTTATTTGAATAATTAAGTTGTATTCACTTTATTAATTGCTTCTTCCTCTTTATTACCTAAGGATTTCTAGTATAATTTTATCTTTCATAAATGGTCAACTTCCTTTTCCTCATACCCATAATTATACCCACATTTATTTAATATTATATGAAAACAAGATCATAACTGTTTCCCTAATTAAGGCTCTTTAATCCTCTGCTTCTCTTTCTCCTCCCAATAAGGCGAGAACTTTAGAATATTTTCACTTGCTCACTAGCTTCCCCTAACCCCATCTGGACACCATATGAGACTTCTGGAATGTTTTTGTTTTACCCTTCTTTCTCCCATCCAAACTGCTTCTCAAATAATTTAATACTTTTAGTTTCACATGATTATTAGAATTTTTCTAGCAGTATCCCTTTTTTATTTTAAAAACTCTTTTTTATCCCTCAATGTACAAATTCCCAGAGCGCCTATCATTATTCAGTTATATTTAATTATAAATCTATTACCAAATTCTTTTCTCATCAACTTTACCTCTTCTTCCATTCCAACTATCATGAGGTTCAGATTTATTATCCTCTGGTTTGAGTCCTTGTTTCCTCAGATGGGGTATCTGGTTGATGTAATCTCTGCAAATAACATTCTTATAGGCTTTTAAGGAATAATATCTGGTCACATATCCAGTCCTTTACTCTAAAGCATCTGTAGATATTATTCCACAATCTTGTAGCTTTGGAATTGCACGAATTCATGACCAATCTGATTCCTTTGTCTCTGTATATTACTTGTGTCTGTCTGGATGCATTAAATATTTATTTGTTTTCATCATTGGAGTCCAGTAATTTGATAAGGACACATCTTGGTTTAAGTACTATCTCAAAAGTCTGATCTGGAACTTGATGAGCTGTTTAAATCTGCTGGCCCAGGTCTTCAACTCAGGGAAACTTTCTTCAATCATGTGTTCAATCATTGTCTTTTCCATTTGTCTCATCCATTTTTTCTCATAAATCTATTTTCCAAAATGTACATATTTTCCCCCATATTTCTGTAGCATTTTTGTTTTTCTTTTTCCCCTCTATAACTTAACATATTCTTCCACCTGATCTTGCAAGGCACCAATTTGGGCATCTATAGTGCTGACTTTCTCTTTCACTTCATCTATTCAATTTTCAAATTAAAAAAGGCATGTAGTTTTAGTGCCAGGAATTACACTGACTGCTATATTCAGATCTCTTTACATATTCTTCTCCTTTTAGATCTAACTTTAAAAGAAGCAGTTCTATTTCTTTAGCAGTTTATTCTGATTTTTTTTTCTTTGTTTATTCTACTCTCTGGCTTATATGCCCTTTTAACAAAATGTCATTTCTGTATTTGCTCATTCGGCCACTTTACGTGGGAGTGCTCCTGAAAGTGCTGGAAGGTACAGCCATCCTGCCTGATGACTCTTTGTACATACAGCTGACTGTGCATTTCTCCTGTCTCAGTGCTCAAAGGCAGAGCTTCTCTGCTCTTATTGTCTCCAAATCTCAGAGGTAGAGATGAGTAAAACCCAACTGTTCACCTTCTCTTCACATCCTTAGGGTCAGGGAAACCCTGAAGTTCAGAGAGCTGAAATGGACTTTCTTTCTAGGAAGGGCTGTTTTCTGATCCTTGGTTTGGGCTTTTGTACCGAGCCCTAGAATGTTGACCCAAAGGGGAGGGAGTATGAAAACAGGTCTTGGCTCACCCCTGCCTATTGGCCTGCAAGAAGTGGCTGAGCTGGAGTCAGAGCCCTGAATGAAGGATTTGGGATGCCTCAAGCCACCATTCTCCCAGAGTTCTCTCTAATTTTCTCTTTTAGGGCAGTAATTTTGAAAGATTGTCAACTTGAACATATTACTAGTCCTTCCTTCACTACTAATTGATAATGAAAGTTTGGACTAGTCACCTACATCTTTGGGCCTCTGAGTGCCCATTATTGAAATAACTAGTCTTCTTTGAGTCTAAGACATCCTCCTCCTTCCAGTGTGTTAGTTGGCTCAATTGTGTAACTGCCATATATTCAAGTGAGAATTGCCAGTCCCTGTATCAACTCTGAGTAAGAAAATTATTTTGGAGTAAAACTTGGCAAAACAAGATCTTGAGCTGCCAACAAATTATTCTGCAAGATTTCAAAACATTAAGTTTTTGAACTCATTCTCAAAGTCAAGCCAATTTTGCTTAAAGGAACACTATTGTTTGAGTTGAAAAAAAAAATCAAACCTAAATTGTGGTTATGCATCTGGCATTTCTAATATAAGTATGAAAGCAATATATTTGCCTGTTTTTTGCTAAATCACACAGGCTGCAAAAAATATATACACATATGGAATTTCTTTCCACATTCAGAAAGTTAAATTCAAATTCCAACTGTGAAGACTTGTTCCTGAGAAATATGAGGGACAAATGCTTAAGAATTTTTACAGTACTACTTTTGTAGAGATAACTTGTCCCTTTTTCTTTTTCAGCTTTTCCCTTTATTTTTTATTGCTCCTTTTAAGTTATATTTATTTAACAAAATTCAGTTATTGAAGAAGCTACAAACCTAAGTACCAGGTGCACCCTCTAAATGCTCATATAGAGCATTTTAGTAATCTTGACTCCTGTGTGCTCTCTTTGCCTGAAGTGTTCTTCCTGTCTCCTTCCTGTTCCTATAATTCAATTCAATTTCAGCTTCTAGTATTGAGTCTTTTGATTCCAGCAGCCGTGGATGTGGGGCTAGAGGTTTGGAAATTTTAAACTTAGAGCCCTCACATACAAAATTATAGATGAATCAATTCTACTAGCCACTTTAGAGCCCCTTGTATTTATTATAGTTATATGTGTAAACTTTTGTTCTCCTCTCCTAGATTATAAGCAGCTTGAGGGTGGGATCTGTGTCTCTGTCATCTGTGATCTCCTAAAGGAATAGGATTAGTCCCCCATACAATAGATGTTTATTAGTTTGCATCAAAGTGATTTGAGTTACTAAATATTTTTTCTAGTTAATCTGTTTATTCTTAATTATATATTTGAGCACACATGAACTAAGATTAAATTCCCCCAACCCAATTAAAGTTAATTGAACAAAGCCCCATTTCCATGATGCCCACTTAAAAGATATAATGCCAGAATCTAAAGATAGTGGTAGGTAGAAGCCGCTCTTCCACAAATGCACTTTAAAAATGCATACCATCACTTCCAGTATTACTTCATCACCGGGTGTTCACAAACAAACATTAACCTTTTTCTGCTGAAAAGTGGGAAACTATACTAAAAGTCAAAGAATCAAGCCAAATTGTATGACGATTTTCCTTGATCTGGAATGTATAAGCATTTCTTGATTTGAAGTTTTGTGGGGATTCCTTTTTTCTTTCTTTCTTTCTTTCTTTCTTTCTTTCTTTCTTTCTTTCTTT